>NC_057864.1:180651063-180954093 GCF_019393635.1 Dromiciops gliroides
TGAGGAAGGAGACTTAAGCTGCCAGCTCAGACATCAATGCCAAGCTTCTTAGGTCCATAGGCATACCCTAGCCTGGAAAAGGGGACCAGGATGGTTCTGGATGCCTGCCTTTTGGCATTCTAACTTTCCTTCATGGGACACTCCTGACTCCAGATAAGATAACTCTGCCTCCTCCCAATCCTAGGCTGGCACGGGGTCTCTATAGTAATAGACATGTTGTTGTTCAGTCTTTTCCTTCACGTCTGACTTTTCGTGACCCCTTTTGGGGTTTTCTTGGCAGAGATAACTGGAGTGGTTTCCATTTCCTTCTCCAGCAGTAATAGATATACTAAGTACCTGTTCCAGGGTTCTCCTTCCCTTCCTCTCCTCCCCATAATCAAAGTTCTTCCTGATGTCATCCCAGCACCTTCTGATTCACATACAACTCTTTGCTTTTTGTCCTATCCTTGGTCACCTGTCCTTGCCATTGGACCCCTTGATGCTGCTGCTGCCGCTGCTATTTTTCAGGGTTTCATAGAGGGGTTTTCTGGAAAATAATGAGTGGAAAATATGAGGCCAGGTCCTAAAAAGGGTGAACAATGAACCCGCAAAATCAGTCTAAGCTTTTGAAGCCATACGATTCAAAGGTTATAATCATGTTAAACATGGTTCTAGCCCGACGGAAACATGTGGAATGAATTCGAATGACGTGATCACTTCAGGGGAATTATTCTGGCTAATCAGGACCTAACTGTAGTTAGCACTGGGTGCCTCTGATGTTGAATAGTTCCACTTCTTTCTCCCTGAGTTTTTCTAGCAGACAGGAAAGGGTTAATGGAGATGCTGGGGACATGAGTGAGACTTGCCACAATCTGGCTTTTAGGTGTTTGCTTTAGGGCAAATGTTACCTAAACAGTAGGATCCCCCCAGCCCTCCCCCTGCATATGCATCTGTGACTAATTAGGACTGTCAGAAATCTGAAGGATTTGTGGGTGTGCACAGTTCTATAATTTGTACTGTCTAGGAAAAAAATGGGCATGTCAGTGTGATAGAACTGGCTTTCCAGTTGGAGGACCTGGGTTCAAACTGTACCCCTGATGCTTATTGCCTGTGTGACCTTGGACAAATCACTTAACCTCCCTTGGTCTCTGTTCCCTCATTGATAAAATTAGGAGGGTGAACTTGATGACCTCTGAGGTCCTTTCCAGCTCTGGATCTATGGTCCTTTGGGTGCTGTATCTTTCTCCCCTGACAAGAAGCACCACAGCCTTGGAAGAGAGCCCCCAAACTAAGAAGGAACTGGCAAAGAATGTGTGTGTGTGTGTGTGTGTGTGTGAGAGAGAGAGAGAGACAGAGACAGAGACAGAGACAGAGACAAAGACAGAGACAAAGAAAGAGACAGAGAGGAGAGAAAAAGAGAAAGAAAGAGAGAGGAGAAAGATGCAAAGACACACAGAGAGAAGGGGGGAGAGAAAGGCAAACAGGAGAGAGAGGAAAAAAGAGAAACAGAAGAGAAAGAGAGAAACACACAGAGACAGAGACAGAAAGAAACAGAAAGGGGAAGAAAGATAGAGAGGAGAGAGAAAGAGAGAGAAGAAGAAGAGGAGGAGGAGGAGGAGAAAGAGGAGGAGGAGAGAAGAGGGAAAGAGGAGAGAGAGAAAAAAGACAGAAGAAAGAAACAGAAAAGAGAGAGACAGAGACAGAGACAGAGACAGAGACAGAGACAAAGAAAGAGACAGAGAGGAGAGAAAAAGAGAAAGAAAGAGAGAGGAGAAAGATGCAAAGACACACAGAGAGAAGGGGGGAGAAAAAGGCAAACAGGAGAGAGAGGAAAAAAGAGAAACAGAAGAGAAAGAGAGAAACACACAGAGACAGAGACAGAAAGAAACAGAAAGGGGGAGAAAGATAGAGAGGAGAGAGAAGAAGAAGAAGAGGAGGAGGAGGAGAAAGAGGAGGAGGAGAGAAGAGGGAAAGAGGAGAGAGAGAAAAAAGACAGAAGAAAGAAACAAAAGAGAGAGAGAGAGAGAGAGAGAGAGAGAGGAAGAAGGAGGAAGAGGAGAGGAGAGAGAGGAGAGGAGGTATACTAAGTTCCTCTTCCTGTCTATTAGACTTCCTGGGATTTCCGTCCCATTAATTGCCAGGCTCCCCAGTACCCCATAGCTCTATAAACTCCAGTAAAGCCCTTGCCTCGAGACCAAGCCTGCTTGCAGATGGGGATAGAGTGAGATACCTGGGGAAGAACCCTGCGCCTGGGTCTTTTTTGTCCTCTCTAATGACTTGCCCTCCTGGGGGTGGTAAGCTTTTTCACCTAGTGTGTGGGACAGCCTTCTCGGCTTACCCCAACATCATTAAAGGGCAACTAAATAGCACAATGCTTAGAGCTCTTGACTTGGAGTTGGGAAGACCAGAGTTCAAATCCTGCTTCAAACATATACTAGTTGTGGGACCCTGGGCAAATGATATAACCTGTCTGTGCCTTAGTTTCCTTGTCAGTAAAATGAAGAGGTTGGATCTCTCTTGCCCTACAATCCTTTAACGGGAGCCTGTTTTAGAAGGACCACTTATATTTGCCAAGGTCACACAGCTGGTTAGTGGTAGAGCCGGAACTAGAGCCCAGGGCTTCTGACACCATGTCTAGGGGCTCTTTCCCCTCTGGAACAATGTCACCTCTTAGTCACTCAATGTCCGTGACTCTCACAGTCTCTTCTGGATGTTGAATTAGGGCAGGGGAGTGTTCAGTGGCAGCCAAGAAAGGACAAGCATGGACCAGAGACACTGAAACCTCTAGTCAGGCCAGGAACAAATGCCTGGAGCTCTCATTGGGGAGGCCAACCTGAAAACAAAACAAAACAAAAAAAAAACCTGGTTAGACTCTACACCCCCCCACCCCCATTCCTGCTTCCCCATCCAAGGCATCTAGAAGGTGGGTTGGGGATATTTTCTCAGTCTTCTCTTAAGATGCCCTGAGTGATTTTCTCCATCTACCCAATGTGGAAGATTTGAGCAGAAAGTCTCATTTCAGTGTTACCTGAGCCATGGACCCTTCAACACCCCCAACCTAGGGACAGCTGGGATCATTGGCTGGAGTTCCAAAGGCCTGACCCTGGGAGCTGAGACTGTGACAGGATCTAGACAGCAGAGACCATTTGGTTGGTGAAACTTCTTCTCCTCTCCTCCTCTCCTCTACCTTCCTCTCCCCTCTCCTCCCCTCCCTTTCTCTCCTCTCCTCTCCCCTCCCCTCCCCTTCTCTCTCTCTCTGTCACTATGCCCTCTCTCTTCCCCTCCTCTGCTCTCCTCTCCTCCCTTCCTCTCCTTTCGCCAGCAAGACTTCCCATGTCCCCCAATTAAGCTGTATTCCTAAGGTTGGTGCCCTTAACTGAAGGGCTCTAGGCCAGATTGGATCTAGGAGAAAATAATTTCAAGATTAAATGTAGCGGGGGGGGGGGGGGGGGGGGGTTAAATATAGTATACCATTCCCTTTCCTGCCTGCCCCTGAGCCTCCTGATCTCATTTAGCAAAATTGGGGCAATTACAAAATATATATATATGTGTGTGTGGTGTGTGTGTGTGTATCTATCCCCTGGTACTTTGGAAGGAGAGGGGAAACTATTTTCTGAGACTTGATGAATGCAGGATGGAGGTCAGGACGCAGTGGGAAATCAGGGTCGGGTTTCTCTACTTTTAAATGAACCTCTTACCCTGGTCGTCATGTGGTAGCCATCGGGGAGGGTGATGGGGTCCCTGTGAGCTAGGGCTCTGAGTTGGGCTCTTGGACTTTTGGATCATGGAAAAGGAGGAGGGGAAGGGGGAGGGGGAGAGGAGACCAGCTGGCTAAACCATAGGGAATCAGCCTAGAGGAAGAAGTGTCAGGAAAGGGGGAGGGGGGAGGGACATGGCTTTGGCCTTGGTTCTGGTTTAGTTTCCTGCAGGGCCCTGGACATACCGTCTGTTCAGGGGAGAGACAAGAAAATTATCTTCATGTCTGTGTCTCATGCAGAATCCCTTGCTTCCGGACCCATCCAAAGATCACACCTCTGACCTTGGCCTCATTAATGATGAGAGAACTCCCGTCTGTCCACACCTCTCTGCTGTCCTCTACCATCCCCTCCCCCAGAACAAACACAATCATCTTCACATATACACAGATGCACATTCACACACACACACACCACACTCACAGCCGCACAATCTGTTCTCCACTCATAACACTCATGTTCGCATATGGATTTATAGGGTCATACTCTGCCCCTACACACTCTGTTCCTCACTCAGAAACCCCACAGATTCACAATTTCCCATTTCTCCTTCTCTCCCCCATCTCCTTTTCTGTTACACACACACACACACACACACACACACACACACACACACACACACACACAGACACTCAAGCTCCCTGAGAAGCCTCCTTCTCATTCTCTCCCAAGTTCCCATTCTCCCCTTGCTCTTTTTTTTTTACATATAAGGTATTTTATTTTTTCCGTTACACTCCCCTTGCTCTTTAACTTTCCTCCTTACGGATAATCCAGCATCTCCAATGTTGGTTTAGAGCTTGGATCAGCCTCCTCAGATATGGCAACAGACCAAGGTCTGGGGGAATCCGTATGTGAAAAAGGAAGATTTGAGGAGAGGGGAGATATCATTGCCCTCCTGAGTTGTCCCTATAATTACTGTGGGGTCCAGTTTCCCTGATCCCATTGTCCCTCCACCCCACCCCTCAATTGCCCAAGTGTTTCCTGCCCCTCACTATTTCCTGCTTGTTCCTGAAGTCTCTTCATTTTCTCTCTCTCTCTCTCTCTTTCTCGGTATCTCTTTGCCTATCTGACTACATCTCAGTCTCTCTGTCTCCTTTCTCTCTAAATCAAAGCAGTGGGGTGTGGTGGAGACAATGGTGACTTGGAGTCAGGATGGCCTAGGTTCAAATCCTGCCTCTTTTACTTACTAGCTAGTGTGGTCTTGGGCAAGTCACTTAATTTCCGTGTGCCTCAAGCAATTTCCTTGGGTTTATTGACTAAATCCTAGACTAGGGTTTGATTAGAGTTGGTGGAAAGAAGTTCCACACCAAGATCTACCCATGTGAGGAAATCACAGATCCTTTGTGTATGCACATATTTCTGGTGCTACCTTCGGGAGTCTTAGAAAAACATTTCTACTGTGTCTGCTGTGTGCCAGACAGTAGCTTGTCTGAATGGGGTGTCCCAAGTCTTGTTCAGGCAAGATGGCAGCAGGGCTTGGAACCCTCTACATTTCTCTTCCTTTTCCCCAGGTGATGACTTAGGAGGAAGCAAGGACTTATCAAATTTTTTTTTTTCTTTTCTTATTTTGGTGAGGCAATTGGGGTTAAGTGACTTGCCCAGGGTCACACAGCTAGTAAATGTCAAGTGTCTGAGGCCAGATTTGAACTCAGGTCCTCCTGAATCCAGGGCCGGTGCTTTATCCACTGTGCCACCTAGCTGCCCCTGACTTATCAAATTCTTGACAGAGTCAATGATCTATGCTTTTCCCTGCATTCTCTTCTGTTGGGGATTTGAAATGAGGACTTTGTTGTCCACCCAACACCAACTCTGAATCCCCCAGGCTTCATTATCTGGGGATGGATCATGGTTTGTTGCTAGAGTTCAGGAAAATATTGTAATGGCATAGATTCATGTACAATCCTCTCCTTTCCACATTACACATGGAAATGATCATTTAATTGGGTGCCTGTTAAGTTAGGAATAAAAAGAAAATGAAGATAAAAATGTTAAGAAAAATATTAGAGGGGCAGCTAGGTGGCGCAGTGGATAGAGCACCGGCCCTGGAGTCAGGAGTACCTGAGTTCAAATCCGGCCTCAGACACTTAACACACACTTACTAGCTGTGTGACCCTGGGCAAGTCACTTAACCCCAATTACCTCACTAAAAAAAAAAAAAAAAAAAAATATTAGAATGGAGCTGAGGTTGGGGTTAGAAAGGGAAGGGGTGAGGGTTAGAGAGGGAGATGGGTCTCTTATCTGTTGGTGGAAGAAAGAGACCCCATCTGTCCTACCTGGGGATGGGGTGGGGGGGGGTCTAAGACAGGCAAATGACCTGGATGACCTTTGGAGGTGCCAGCTAAGCCAGAGGGAGCCAGGAACTTGGCATTAATCCCCCCTGAAGAGGTGCTGACCAGTATGAATTTGAATGAAGACTTCTTTTTCCTAGAAGCAGCAAAACTCCCTCTCTGGCTTTCCCCTCAAAAACCACCACTCCACCCTGTTCCAAACATTTCCGTCTTCTGCCCAAGGTCCTCGGGGCCTATTTGAACAGCCTCCCGGCCCTCTCTCCAGGCCTCCCCCTACCCCTGCCGGCCTCTCTCTCACCGCCTTCTCAAACAGGAGCTTCTGTGTTAGCTGTTTGTTTATTCTGCTAAAGTTTTCTTGGGTGGGGTGGCCGACTTCACACCAAGTTCTCCCACTTTAGTTCCTCAGCCTGGAGGCTGGCCCCTTAGTCCCCCACCCTCGGTTCCCTCCCCACCCCAGTCCTCTGTTCCAGCTCCATTGGTCCTCAGTTTTTTAGATCCCCTAGTCTCCCATCCCCCTGCCTTGAGCCCCGAAGGTCCCCCCCCCTTCCCCCATCCTCCTCTCCAGTCTTTGATTCCCATGGATTGGCAGTCACTGTTGACTGGGGAATCCCTGGGTCAGTCTTTGGCTTGGGCCAGTGTGGGGAGAGTGGCCACATTAAGGACCTCAGTGGTCAATGGACCTGTGGAATGACCTTTGGCTGTGGCCCAGGAGGAGTTGGAGGGAAGGGAGCAGAGGTTTTAAGAGAAGGGGATGAAGAGTTAAGAAAGCTGGGAGTTGGGAGCCTGGGGCTCTCTGAAGAGGAGATGGGAGGCAATGGGTCCCAGGTTTGGGTCAATGTCTTCTTTCAAGGAGAGTGCTGCCCAGGACCGGTGCCCAGTGTCAGCTTTGGAGTGGCACTACTGCCCGACTGCTTAGATGGGCTCCCTGGGGTACCATTAAGGATGTGATGGTTATGTGGGATCCTACCATAAACAAGAGCCTGGGAAATCGATTTCTTGCCTTTCCCCTTGCTGCCTACCAGCCCTGTCCCCCAAGAGACCCTTGCAGTGAATAGTTATAACTTTTAAGAATACTCGGGATCAGATCACAGGTCATTCTATCCATGCCTCTGTCTCCAGCTCAACCCCACGTCTCTTCCACTGTCAAAGACCCTTGAGCCCGGAATCTCTGTCTCTAACTCCAGAAGGGAATGGGGACTGCTGGCCTCATTCTGAGCACAACTGTTCTATTTAGCAACTTCTTGGTTTGGGGGGGGGAGGTTGGGGGGAAGGATTTTAAAAATCATTTTAATGCTAATTAGGAAAGGAAGCCAAGCTGGTCCGGAGCCCTGGGATGGGCTATTTAGGGTCTACAGGATAAAGTGTGGAGATGGTGGGAGGGGTGGGGAGTGTCCCTAAATAGAATCCCTTCCAGTCAGACGTGTGAGCTGGACCACAGGGGGATGACCTTGCTCGCGGCAGCATATGCCACTACTCAAGGAAACCAGGCAATGGGACGAAATGAAATCCTGTAATCTGTCTCCTCTTATTGTTCCATCTGCATTGGATTGCCACTGAATCTTGTGTCTATAGGGCCAGATAGGGGGTGGCAAGACACTGATGAATGTGTCCTCCCTCCCAGGTTCCTCTCCTCTTCTCAATATCCTTCCACAAGCTCTTTTCAATTTACCCCTCTCTCTTAGCATTCCCTAAAGTGAAAATTAATTTCCCCTCACTTTTTTCCTTCACAGCCCTTTCTCTCTCCTTAGCATCTATACACCCATGAGTGTCCCCTCCCTCAATTTCTCCCAATTCCTTTCCCTCTCTTCTAGTTCTCCTGCCTTGTACCCCTCTCCTTCTGTTTCTCCCAACCCCTGTCCCTCTCCTTGAATGTCTCCAAGCTCCATCCTTCTCTAAGAATCTCCCAGATCCTGCTCCATTCCCCTGGTGCCTCCCAGTTCCTTCCCCCCCCCCCCCCCGTCCAGTCTTCACCTCTCCTCTTCTCCTACTGTGTTATATTAGATTTGCCAAGCTTGAAAAATAGCTGGCTCTGCTGGTATATACCCCGTGGACATGAACTGCCTACTTATTCTATGGGTGGGTGGGGTGTTTTTAGAAGCATAGGGGAGGGAAGAAAATGTGGGTGTTTTTCTTTGGATTCAGGTACATAAGAGAAAATAAACAACCCTCCCCTCCCCATCTCCAGGGCCAGGACCCCCTCCCCAAACATGGAGACAGAAACTAGCTGCAATGAATCCTTGGCCCTGCTCTCAGAGCCCCTGTCATGTAGGGAGAAGCAAGGGTGGTGTGGCTGCTGAGACCTGGCTCAAGAACAGTCAGGACAGAGACACAGAGCATTTGTCAGGGGCGTCGTAGACCTGCTTAAATGCAGAGGGTGTGACCTGGGGGGGACAAAGGGGCCTCTGTCCACATCCTGGACTCGATAGCCTGCCCAGCATGATGACTTTAGGAGTGAGGGCCACGGAGAGGGGGAGCTTGAAGCACCCTGAAGGGAGGGGAGACAGAAGCTGGGATGGGGGAAGAACACAGGGAGAAGAGGGACGGGGGCTGAAGGAATATTATCATTATCGTCATGCTGATACTGGGTGTTTATATAGTGCTTTAAGGTTTTCGAAGTGCTCTACAAATATGACCTCATTCAATCCTTACAACAACCCTAGGAAGTAAGTGCTGTTATTTATTATCCCTGTTTTGCAGATGAGGAAACTGAGGCAGACAAGTTAAGTGACTTGCCCAGGTCACACCAGCTAGTAAGTGTCTCAGGCTGAATTTGAACTCAGGGTCTTCCTGGCTCCAGGTTCACTGAGACAGCTCCTGGAAAGGATGGGTAAGAGGGTCAGGGGATGGATGGGCACAGGAAGAGTAGGATAGAGACACAATGAGGAAATGTGTTGTAGTAAGATCTTGGAAAAAAGAGTAGTTCCATACTCTTCCCCACCCCCCTCCTCTTCTTCCTCATTCTCACCTTCACTGTTGTTCAGTCATTTATTCGTGTCCAACTCTCTGTGACCACATTTGGGGGGTTTTCTTGGCAAAAATACTGGAGTGGTTTGCCATTTCCTTCTCCAGTTTATTTGACAGATGAGGAAACTGAGGTAAACGGGGTTAAGTGACTTGGCCCAGGGTCACACAGCTAGTGTCTGAGGCTAGATTTGAACTCAGGTCCTCCTGACTCCAGGGCTCTATCTGCTGTGCCATCTAGCCCCCCCCCCCAATATCTATAATATATATATTAAAATGTATATGGGGCAGCTAGGTGGCACAGTGGTTAAAGCACCGGCCTGGATTCAGAGTACTTGAGTTCAAATCCGGCCTCAGACACTTAACACTTACTAGCTGTGTGACCCTGGCAAGTCACTTAACCCCAATTGCCTTACCGAAAAAAACAAAAAACAAAAAACAAAATGTATATACACTATAACTGTAAAGAGAATAAATTGAACATATGCAAGGTCATTAAAATAACTATGAGAGGATTCTTTAACACGGAAGCCTGCTCACATCAGACATCGAATGGGTGGGTTAGGAATGCCTGTGTTAGAGATTATTGTGTTTAAACTCCCCTCATAATAAAGATGGGGAAGCTGAGGCCAAAAGAGAAGTGACTTGGGGCACCTAGTTGTGTATTAAAGCACATCCCTGGATTCATGAGACCTGATTTCAAATATGACCTCAGACACTTACTAGCTGTGTGACCCTGGGAAAGTCACTTAACCCTCATTGCCCCCGGAGAGAGAGAGAGAGAGCGAGAGAGAGAGAGAGAGAGAGAGAGAGAGAGAAGTGACTTGCCCAAGGTCACCAGGGAACTGGTGGTAAAGACCTGGGGCACTGTGACTCATTTTACACACTCTTCAAGGACAGGGAAAGAGTCTCACCCCTACTTTTGGCCAGGTTGGGGAATGAACTGTCTGTCTAGTAAAAAACCCTGGGACCCCATGACCTCTGGTCACATGGAACTTTGCCTTGGGGGCACTGGCATTCACTTATGGAACTAGTTGTCAGTCAGTGACCCAAACAACGACCCCGACAGTCCTGATGCCCCCTGCCTCCCACCCAAGCCTAGCCCCAGAACCCTAAGACATGTGCCAGGAAACTTAAAAGATGCATTCTAACCCCCGGTGACAGCTCCACTGAACTACCTGCTTCTCTCTGAAGGGAGGGCCCTGGAGGTGGTCAGCAGCCGATCTCGAAGTGGGGGGGGGAAGGGGAAGGATGGTAAGAGGCAAGAGAGAACAAGCAGCCTCCCCTCTCTCCCACTCCCTCCCCCCCTCAACCCCCATCATTCGATGAATAATTAAAATGCTGACATTTAATGCACCTTAGAGATCTGCAAAGTGTCCCACACACTACATACTTTATTTCATCCCATCCTCAAAACAGCCCTGTGAGATGAGTTCTGGGTGTATGGCTATCATTTTACAGATAAGGAAACAGACTAAGAGATGTTAAGGAATTGGCCTACCATCACAAGCTTGTAAGGACCTGGAGCAGGGTTTGAATTCAGGCTTGTCTGTTTGCCCTATACATTAGGCCAATCTCAGGCTCTTACCACTTTTTTTTTTTTTTGGTGAGGCAATTGGGGTTAAGTGACTTGCCTAGGGTCACACAGCTACTAAGTGATAAGTGTCTGAGGCCAGATTTGAACTCAGTCCTCCTGAATCCAGGGCTGGTGCTCTATCCACTGTGTCACCTAGTTGCCCCCACTTACCACTATTTTTATTCAGTTCAACAAACATCAGAACTGAGTGAGACCTTAGATTTCACGTAGTTCGGTTTCTGATGGTACAGTGAATAGAGCTCACAACCTGGGACTCAGGAAGACTTATTTTCCCTAGTTCAAATCCAGCCTGTGACCCTGGGGCAAGTCACTTAACCCTGTTTGCCTCAGTTTCCTCTTATGTCAAATGAGCTGGAGAAGGAAATGGCAAACCACTCCAGTATCTCTGCCCAGAAAACCCCAAAGGGGTCATGAAGAGTTGGACATGACTGAAATGACTCTGCAATAGTTTAATTTCTAAATAGTCACCTATTCTCATGTCTCCTTTCCCTCCCCCTCTTCCTCCTCCTCTTCCCCCTCCTCCTCCTCTACCACCACCATCCTGCCTTCCTCCCCAACAACAACAAAAGTATGGGGAAGCCTCTAGATCTGGAGTCAGAAGAACCACGTCTGAATACTCCCCGTATGACCTTTGGCAACTCACTTTGATTAGAAAAAAAACAAATAAAAATGTCAGGAAATAAGAGCTACTATGAGGTGGGTCAGTGTGACTTTAAGAGCCTAATTTTCTGAGTTGATTCTGGCTAGGAGTCAGGGCCTCTCCCATGTCCTCCTGAATGTGGTTCTTTAAGTAAGAGACTAGGGTGAGGAGAGCTGGAGTCCTGGAATGCTTTGATTCCCTTCCCTGGGGGCAGTGTGGGGAAGTCCCTCCCTGAAAGCAGGCTGCCATCCTTTCTGTTGCCTTCTTAGCCCATCTCCCTGGAGAGGTGAGTTGCACTTTCTGTAGAACCTCTCTAGCATGTTCTCCTACCTCCCCAGACCCACCTCCAGATTTGGCTCCTCTCCCACCCACAAGCTTTCTCTGCCAACCCGGGGGGACAATAATTTCCAACAGTTGTCACAAATGTCACAAGATGAATGCCATTGCAGTGGACAGCAGGGCTTTGATGGTGGGCCTGCCTATGCTCCCTCAATGCTAGCAAGACCTTGGGGAAAGGAGCTGCCCCCTGGCTGTGGATAACCCCTGTATCCCCATTTGCCCTTGTTCTCATCCCTAATGCCGGTGTCCCAGGATTCTTGATGGAACACTGGGGGTGCTGTGCCAGGCACAGGCATACTGCAGCTGCTCTACGCTGAGTTCCCAATCCTGCACCCATTGGGAAGTTCTTTCCCTTAGTTCACTCCTATACCTCAAACTATGACACTTGCCCTGGTGCTACCCCTACTGGTCACCATGACAAGAAGCCAGCCCTCCCAGCCAGTGCTCCCCCACACTTTCTTCTCCTCTCCTTTCTCTTTGACATCCACTCAATGTACATTTATTAAAAACTGTGTTAAGGGGGACAGCTAGGTGGCACAGGGGATAAAGCACCAGCCCAGGATTCAGGAGGCTCTGAGTTCAAATCTGACCTCAGACACTTGACACTTACTAGCTGTGTGACCCTGGGCAAGTCACTTAACCCTCATTGCCCCCCAAAAAAAAAACTGTTAAGGGACAGTTTTTGAGGTGGCGAGAGGAATGACACAAAGGGTTGATGGGGATGGTTTCTGCCTACTTGGACTTAAACTCTAGGAGGGAAATAAAACACAGATACTGATGAGGATGATGTCATTTTCAGTCCATGTCCAACTTTTCATGACTTCATTTGGGTTTTCCTATCAAATATACTAGAGTGGTTCACCTTTTCCTTCTCCAGCTCATTTTACAGATGAAGAACCTGAGGCAAACAGGGTTCAGATTTGCCCAGGGTCACACAGCTAGTAAATATCTGTGGCTGGATTTGAACTCAGGGTCTTCCTGACTCCAGGCCCAGTTCTCTATCCACTGTGCCACCCAGTTGGCCATCGTAATAATTAAAATAATAATAATAATAATAATAATAATAATAATAATAATAATAAACAACTAGCACTTTAAGGTTTATAAAGCTCATTACTTGTGTTATCTCATTTGTTCTTCATAAAAATTCTGGGGGTTAGATGCTATTATTATCATCCCCATTTTGCAGATGAGGAACCTGAACTAGACTGGTTCAGTGACTTGCCCAGGGTCACACAGATAGTTGTTTCTGAGGTAGATTTAAACTCAGTTCTTCTACACTCTAAATCTAACACTCTCTCCAGGGTGCTACCTAGCAACCAGAAAATAGATCATTATACTAAGATTATGCAAACACTCAAATGAATCTGTGATTTAATTGATATGAATATTGCTTCTACCCATATAACTATTGTCCATTTCCTCCCCATGAGTTCAACATTGTCTACCAATGAGCTAAAGGCTTTCCTTATTTTATCCTAATTTTTGAGAAGATTCCAGTAACCCCTGTTCTCATTCCCAGAACAACCCTCCTTTTTTTCTTTCTTTTTTTTCTTTCTTTTTTTTCTTTTTACTTTTTTTTTTTTGCAGGGCAATGAGGGTTAAGTGACTTGCCCAAGGTCACACAGCTAGTAAGTGTCAAGTGTCTGAAGCGGATTTGAACTCAGGTCCTCCTGAATCCAGGGCCGGTGCTTTACACACTGTACCACCTAGCTGCCCCAACCCTCCTTCTTTTATGATCATTCATTCATTTTTCCTGATGACACTGTCGTCTGGTCCTTCTTCAGAGTTCCTTATTCTATTGTTTTTTGCAGCCTGTCCATTGCCCTTTATATGACACTCATTTTTCAGTTTTTCAAAGACTGTAGTGATCCATTAGCACCTAGCCACACAACAATGCTGGTAGTGTGTACATTTTTTGGGGGGGGGGGGCAATGAGGGTTAAGTGACTTGCCTGGGGTCACACAGTATTATTAAGTGTCAAGTGTCTGAGGTCGGATTTGAACTCAGGTCCACCTGAATCCAGGGCTGGTGCTTTACCCACTGCGCCATCTAGCTGCCCAAAGCTTATCTTTTGAAATTAGTATTCTACCAGCATTGTTGGGGGGGCAGCTAGGTGGCACAGTAGATAAAGCACCAGCTCTGGATTCAGGAGGACCTGGGGTTCAAATTCGGCCTCAGACACTTGACACTTACTAGCTGTGTGACCCGGGCAAGACACTTAATCCTCATTGCCCTGGGACAAATAACAAACAATAACAACACCAAATCCAGCCTCAGACACTTGACACTTATTAGTTGTGTGACCCTGGGCAAGTCTCTTAACCCCAGTTGCCTCACCAAAAAAAAAAAAAAAAAGTTATCTGTTATTTACTGTTTGTCCCGTATTGTAGAGAGTGGATAGGATAGGGATAGAGTGTGTGTTAGCATTACTGTGGGGGACTCCAGGTGAGGAAACTCATTTTGCTAAATACCTTCCCTGCTGAGAACAATGGGAGCTGGGGACTTAACCAGAGTCCCAGAGGCAAGACTTGAGCCAGGTTTTCCTGACTTCAAGGCTAGGTGTGTATCTGCTACCCATAGACACAAAGTGGGCTGTGGCTAAAGAGCCGGCTTTGGGAAGGCTTGGCTATGGGACCCAGCCAAGGCACTTGACCTCACAGTGTTCTGGACAGCCCTCCTAATACCAGGGATTGCAGAGAAGGCAATGGCCTGCTTTCATCCTGGAGTTCCCTGTGCCAACAAAATCATAGGTCTGGCCACTATTCCCCTCTCCATCTATGTGTCTATCTATACATATATAATGTATAATCGATGTGTATAAATATAGGTACAAACATATGTATATGTGTGTATACATACATATACACACAAGTATATGTAATGTGTATTTGAGTGTACGCAACTAGGTGGTGCAGTGGATAGAGTGCTGGACCTGGAGTCAGGAAGATTCATCTTCCTGAGTGCAAATCCAGCCCTTAGACACTTACTAGCTGTATGACCCTAGGCAAAATCACTTAACCCTTTTTGCCTCAGTTTCCTTATCTGTAAAATGAGCTGGAGGAGGAAATGACTAACCAGTTCAAGTGCCTTTGCCAAGAAACCTCCAACTGGGTGTCATCAAGAGTCAGATGCAACTGAACAACAACGATCGATCAATCTATTAATCAATCATCTATCTACATATGTATACACATATATATGTGTCTGTACAGTGTTAGAGGTTTACATATACACTTGTATGTATACATGTAAGCACATACACATCTATATAGTTATCGCATACATATAAACACAAATGCATGTGTGCGTGTGTTTATATGTGTGTAGACATACATGCACGTATATGTATTCTGTTCTGTGTGTTGCATATGTGTATTGTATATGTGCTCGTGTATATGCATGCATGTGTGTGTTGCTGAACTCTATACCACAGGTTATTAACTATTTTTGTGGTGGTCCTAGACCCCTTTGGCTGTCCTGTGAAGCCTTTGGACCCCTGTCTCAGAAAGAAATATTTTTAAAATGCATAAATATAATATGTAGATTATAAAAGAAACCAAGTATATTGAAATAATTATCTAAATCTTTCTTAAACCCCAAATCACAGAACCCAGGTGAAGAGCCCCTGCTCTATAGGTTATCCTTCTGACCTCCTGTCATAATCTGGGCAAATCTAATTATGATTCACCAGGTTGCATGCATGATGAGCAGGATAGAGAACTAGAGAACTCTCCTGTCTATGAATTGAGGTTGATGATTGATATAAAGCTAGAAGGGACCTCAGGAGTCCCTTCTCTTTCTTTCTTTTTTTTTTTTTTTAGTGAGGCAATTGGGGTTAAGTGACTGCCCAGGGTCACACAGCTGGTAAGTGTTAAGTGTCTGAGGCAGGATTTGAACTCAGGTCCTCCTGACTCCAGGTCCAGTGCTCTAACCACTGCGCCACCTAGCTGCCCCAGGAGTCCTTCTCAATGTACAAATGAGGAAGCAGAGGCCCAGGAGGAAGAAGTGATTTGCCCAAAGTCACACGGGTACATGGAGTGGTGGAGTTAGGATTTTTTTTTTTAAATCCAGGTCCTCCAACTTCAAATGTAGTCCTCTCTCCACTGAAATCATCTGCTTTCACGTATCATTGCCACATCATAAAGCTATCATAAGCCTTGAAAAGTCACTTCAGTGGGGACAGCAGGGTGGCGCAGTGGATGGAGCACCGGCCTGGAGTCAGGAGTACCTGAGTTCAAGGTCCGGCCTTAGATACTTGCACTTGCTAGCTGTGTGACCCTGGGCAAGTCACTTAACCCCAATTGCCTTCACTAAAAAAAAAAAAGAAAAGAAAAGAAAAGAAAAGAAAAGAAAAGAAAAGAAAAGAAAAGAAAAGAAAAGAAAAGAAAAAAAGATAAGTCATTCAATGGGGAGCAGTTAGGTGGCGCAGTGGATTAAAGCACCGGCCCTGGATTCAGAAGGACCTGAGTTCAAATCTGACCTCAGACACTTGACACTTACTAGCTGTATGAACCTTGGGCAGTCACTTAACCCTCATTGCCCCACCCCCCAAAAAAGTCCATTCAATGCAATAAGAGGTTCTTCTCTTCATCCCCTCTCATCTCCACTCCCCTTCATCTTACAGCCTTGCTGTCACACCCATATCTCCAAAGAGCAGCTGGGGGCCCAGGGAGGGAGGGGAATGGGGGGTGCTGATCAGCTGGTCCTGGCTCCAATAAGCTGTGAAGGGATGGTGGTCATGGTGATATGGGGTAGGGATCAAGGATTCAGCTGCTTCTCTGACTTTTGGGGAAACATATTTAAAAGTTTAATGTGATAATCTAATTTGGATTCCTGCAAACGGAAAGGCGCTGGGCCTGTCCAAAAATCCATTACCAGTCATTTTCTGAGCACCACAGGGAAACTGAAGGAGACTTCTGTTGAGAGAAACTGATATTCCAATCTGCATCCTCACCCCACCCCAGCTCCCAGTCCCCAACACTGGGAGAAGGGCAGGAACTCTGCTTTTTTTTTTTTTTTTGAAGGAGGTTTGAAGGTGTTTTAAAGGACACAGACAGGTCCCTGCTTCCACCCCTTCCCCCAATTTTTATCAAATTCTCCGGGCTGGAAGGATGCAGGCTAGATTTTGGAAGTTCTTGCCTCTGCTTGGGTTGGGGGGGGGTGCTATATGCAGGTGCTGGTCCAAAATGACTTTTTTTTCTGATTCAGCCCAAGATCTGGGGGGGGGTTAGATCTCAAAGTCACCCTACTCACTCCCTCACTACTCCTCTCCCTCTTCCTCCTCCTCTTCTTTTTTTGTTTTGTTTTTTGTTTTTTTAGTGAGGCAATTGGGTTAAGTGACTTGCCCAGGGTCACACAGCTAGTAAGTGTTAAGTGTCTGAGGCCGGGATTTGAACTCAGGTACTCCTGACTCCAGGGCCAGTGCTCTATCCACTGCACCACCTAGCTGCCCCCCTCCTCTTCTTCTAACCTCTCCCCTTTAAAAAAGAAAGCCAGTTAGCACGATCTGGTTCCAGCGTTCAGTGGCTGTCTCCTTAGCTGGGGATTTATGTTTGGGTCACGGTGAAGGGCATGGCCAGTGAGTCCCTGGGTTCCTCAGGGATCTGGTGGGCTGGGCCCAGGGGAGGAGCTGAGGGCAGAGCCCAGGCAGGAGAGAGAGACAGTGGCAAGGGGAGGATCTTGGAAGGCGGGGCACGGTGCCACTCTGCTAGGGACAGGATGGGGATTTGATTTCAGGGGGATTATGAAGGGTGGGAGAGCCGCCCTGGGAGCATTGCTCTGAAGCTATTTTAAGAGGAAGTGCCCGCTAGGGTGGGGAAAGCCGGGTGGGGAAGGGAAGGGGAGGGGCCATGGGCAATTCATCTGAAACCCATTCTGAGTCCAAAGGAACCTTTCAGCAGCATATAGGAAGAGTGATGGATGCGGGGCAGCACGACCTCAGAGGCTGCCGGATTCTCTCTTTGGACTCTTGCCCATTGGGGCCTGGGGTCAAGCTGTCCTTGAGCTAGGCTGGTGAGCAAAGCCAGATCCAAGTACTGTGGAAAGAGACTGCCCCTTTCCTCCCTTTCTATGCGCTCCCCCCCCCCCCACATCCTACTCCTCAGCATTCCCTAAAGGCCCAGGCTCACCAGGCTTTAGAGCAAAAGGGTGGCTTGAGGGTAGGAGGTAGCTGGAAATGGATGGAAGAGAGGAGGATGGAGAAAGTGATCAGTCTCCTCTTTTGTAAAGTGAAGAGCTAGATTTTAATAATCTTTCGGGTCTTTTCCAACTCTGGAGGGTCTCGCACACAGGAATCTTTATTGTCTGTCTTTAACTTGCTCCTCTCTCTCTCTCCCTCTCTCTCTGAGTCTCTCTCTCTCTCTCCCTGCCTCTGACTTTATTCCTGCTTCTCCAGGTCTGTCTCTGCTTCTATCTTGCCTGCCTTCCTTTCTCTCCACCTGCCCCCTCTTGTTTGTTTTTGGTTTTGTTTGGCATGGCAATGAGGGTTAAGTGACTTGACCAGGGGTCACACAGCTAGTTAAGTGTCAAGTGTCTGAGGCTAGATTTGAACTCAGGTTCTCCTGAATCCAAGGCCAGTGCTTTATCCAGTGCTTTATCCACTGCACCACCTAGCTGCCCACCCCCCCTCTTCTCTTTAGGGGGGGGGGCCCCTCTCTCTAACTTTCTAATGAGAGGTACAGTGAATGTGCCAGTAAACCAATGAGAAACCTGGTTAGCTGGAGAAATCTAATACCAAGGATTGGACCTGTCCACACATATACACACACATATACACATGCACACATACATATATACACACAACATATACATATGCACACACCTATATGCACACATATTATATATACACACATAGATTATATTATGATAGGTAGATACATAGATAGGTACATAGATAGGCAGATCATTATTCAGTCATTTCAGTTGTGTGATTCTTCATGACCCCATTTGGGGTTTTCTTGCAGAGATACTGAGTGGTTTTGCCATTTCCTTCTCTAGCTCATTTGATAGATGAGGAAACTGAGGCAAATAGGTTAAGTGACTTGCCTGGGGTGACACAGCAGATAAGTATCTGAGGCTGGATTTGAACTCAGGTCCTCCTGACTCCAGGGCTGGTGCTCTATCCACTGTATCACCCAGTTATGGAAGTGGTGCATGTGACACGTGTGTATGTATAATGTATAGATGTGTATATGTGTATATATGTATAGACAGGAGGAACGGAAAACAGAAATACACATGTATACATGTGGATGTGGATATGTGAGGTATAAAGATGAAGGTAGAGAAGGCAGGCTTATATTTCAGCTGAAACAAAGCTAGAAAGGAGAGCTATTATGATGGATGACAGAACTCAAAATTGTCTTGACAGATTTTGGATGTTAGACCCAAGCCAGAGAGGAAAGTTGCATAAGAATAAATCTAAGTCTTAAGGGTTTAAAAAAAAAAAAACCATCCCAATGGCCCAAATAGAACTGATTTGACAACAGATTATATGAAAGAGGAAACAGTTGTGGGGGTAGTGAAAAAAGAGAGTAGGCTTGGAATCAGAGATCTGGGTTCAAACTCATAGGTTAACATTTAAATCGATAGGTGTCACTTAGGTCTTCAGTTTCCTCAGCTGGAGAATGGAGGTGATCATTCTTGTCTTGCCTATTCATATTTCAGAAGGGAAGCAGAGCACTTTGCAAACCTTAAAGTACAAAATAAATCAGCATTATTATTGTCATTGTTATTGTTATTATAGAGAGGGACGTTTGCCAGAAGTTGGCAGCTGTTTTTAAAAATCCCATATTAATAAGAGAATTCCAGGCAGATCGTGGAGCAAGCTAGGTGATACAGTGATAGAGCCACCCGGCCTGAAATCAGGAAGACCTAAGTTCAAATCCAACCTCAGACACTAGCTGTGTAACTCTGGGCAAGTCAGGTTAACCCTGTTTGCCTCAGTTTCTTCATCTGTAAAATGGGTGAGAAGGAAATGGCAAACCACTCTCCAGTTTCTTGCCAAGAACACTCCAAAATGAGGTCATGAAAAACTGGACATGAGCTAAAACAACTGAACTAACAACAAAATGTAGATCACAGGAGGATAATGGCCCCATCATGCCTCTGCTCTGACCAGTCCACATCTAATGTATTGTGGTTGTTTGGGGTTTTTTTGTTGTTGTTGTTGTTTTTTTAGGTGAGGCAATGGGGGTTAAGTGACTGCCCAGGGTCGCACAGCTAGTAGTGTCAAGTGTCTGAGGCCAGATTTGAACTCAGGTACTCCTGATTCCAGGGCCAGTGCTCTATCCACTGCGCCACCTAGCTGCCCCTAATGTATTGTTTTGCTTTGAGGTATCACCTTTTAGGAAGCTGGAGCATTGCGTTATTCCATATTCTGAGAAAATCAACAAAGATAGAGAAGATGCCATATTGCCTCAGAATAACTGATGCAACGAGGGGTGTCCATCCTGAAGAAGAGAAGACTTAGTTGGGCACATGATAGATTTTCTTCACTTGTGTAAAGTGTTGTCATCTGGAAGAGGGATTCTACTGAGTCTCTGTAGTTTCAGAGAGCAGAACTAGGACCAAAGAGTGAAAGTTACAGGAAAGCAAATTTCGGTTCCATACATAGAATTTTCTCAGCCCTGGAGCTGTCCAACAATGGAACTGGCTAGGCTGCCTTCTGCCTGGGTTCTTGGAAGGGATCAAGCAGAGTCTAAGATGACCAATCATCTCTTAGGTCATAGGATTTAGAGTATTTCAAAATGTTTAATCCCTGTATGATTAGGGAGAACCAAGGGCTGACCTAGATGTAATTATGGAGCACGTGTTCAATATCTATATAGCACATGTGACTCAGGAATGTGGCATTTGGGTCTAAGAAGACGGTCTCTTAGAACATCTATAACATTATGAGCACTCGAGCCCCTTGGAGTTCTGTTTGGCTGGGAGGGTTAACGTTATTTTTAAGTTTCCTTTGGACAGGATAAGGATGTTTGCCTCCACTCTTCTCTCTCTCTCTCCTCCCCTACACTTCCCCTTCCTATCTGGTTCAGTATTCTCCAAAAATTACTAGGAACTTCAGATATCATTATGTCCATGTTCCTACTTCTAGCCCTCTCACAGTCCTTCTGTTTGGCTTCTGTCCCCACCACACGACTGAAATTATTTTCTTTGAAATTATAGTGTTGGGGCAGCTAGGTGGCGTAGTAGATAAAGCACCAGCCCTGGATTCAGGAGGACCTGGGACATTTACTAGCTGTGTGACCCTGGACAAGTCACTTAACTCTCATTGCCCTGAAAAAAAAAACAAAAACAAAAACAAAAACAAAAACGAAATCATAGTATCGAAGATTTAAATCTGAAAGGAACCCTAGGAGTTATTTTGTCCAGTCCCCCCCCCCATTTTACAGATGAGGAAACTGAAGATCAGAAAGGTAAAATGACCAAAGTTACACCAGTAACAATAGCTCACACACATATCCCTTTAAAATTTACAAACTGCTTTAGAGATATTATCTAATTTGACCTTCACAACAACCCTTTGATTTTGTCAAACTGTCATCTCCCTGAAGCTCAAAAAGATGTCCTTTGCTCAGGGTCACACAGTTGGCAAGAATATGAGATAAGATTCAAACCCAGATCTTACCAACTGAGCCCAGTGCTATAGTCACCATGCCACATTGATTCTCTAACAAGTGACAGACAGGAAATTGCTAGTGCCTTCTTGAAGGCCATATCCTGTGGCCTTTAAAAAAATCTTTATTCTTAAAAAAAACCAAAAAACCTTTCTGCAGTAATTGACATTTTTGACACCCTACCCCCCTTTCTTCTTCTCCTCTGTGATACTCTCTCCTCCCTTAATTTCATAATATTGCTAACCTTATACATTTCTTTTCGTGCCTTGGAAGAATCACAAAAACCTTAGTTTAAATCTGGCCTAAAACACTAGCTGTGTGACCAAACCTGGGACAATCACTTAACTTGTCTGCCTCGGTTTCCTCAACTGTAAAATAGAGATGATAATAATAGCACTTAACTCCCAGGTCTGTCGTGAGGATCAAATGAAATAATATTGGTAAAGCTTTAAATGCAGTGCCTAGCACATAGTAGGTATTTAATACATATTCCTTTCCTTCCTTTCTTCCATCCTTTCTATCTTTCTTCCTGACTGGTTCTTAATGATCCCCTTAACTGATTCATTATTCTGCTCTCACCCCCTAAGTGTGAGTGTTCCCCCAAATTCTGTCCTTATCCCTCTTGAACTTTTTAAATTCTAGTTTCACCCTTATACACTCTTGGTTTCAATGACCACCTCTATACAGATGACCCCCAAATCTATCCATCCAATCCTACCCTCTCCTCTAGTTCTGCATTTACAGCTGCCTCTTGGATATGTCCTTTGAGGTGGTCTATAGATATCAAAACTCAGTGTGTGCAAAGCTGGGTTCATCACTTTCCCTCAAAAAGTCTACCTCCCCCCTTCCAGCTTCCCTATTTTTTGTTGATAATCTACATACCATTCATCCAAGGTAGAACCTTGGTATCTCCTTTGGCTCTTTCTCCTTCCTTCTTCTCCTAATCGAATCCCAAGTCCAATTGATGGACTTTATTATATCTTTCTCAGTTGATCTCCCCTAACCTTTGACTAATTAGAACTACCACTTGCCTCTGCTCCTCATTCATGTATCTATTCCTCCATTTAGCTTTCTCTCATTTGTCGCAACTCAACAATGTATTTTCTTTTCTTTTTTTTTTTTTGCGGGGCAATGGGGGTTAAGTGACTTGCCCAGGGTCACACAGCTAGTAAGTGTCAAGTGTCTGAGGCTGGATTTGAACTCAGGTACTCCTGAATCCAGGGCCAGCGCTTTAACCACTGCGCCATCTAGCTGCCCCCAATGTATTTTCCTTAGATCACTTTGAATCTATCCTTTGCAAACTCCCTTCCATCACTTTCTTTTTCCAAAAATTTATTTTGGTAACCTTTGTTTTTACATTTTCCATATTTTCCCTTGCATCCTTCCCTTCATCTTTCCCAGAAAGATATCCTTTATAACAAAGAATTTTTCTTTAAAAGTAAGAAAAGGGGGGCAGCTAAATGGCACAGTGGTTAAAGCACCGGCCCTGGATTCAGGAGTACCTGAGTTCAAATCCAGCCTCAGACACTTAACACTTACTAGCTGTGTGACCCCCATTGCCCTGCAGGAAAAAAAAAAGAAAAGAAAAAAAAAGTAAGAAAAGGGGTAGCTAGGTGGCACAGGGGCAGTGGATGGAAGGGAGAATGGGTGTGGAACATTGCCTGTATTTTCAGGTTTATTTGATGAAAGCTGGTATAAAGTCCTTTATTAGAAATTCATGCACCAGGGCAGCTAGGTGGCGCAGTGGATAGAGCACTGGCCCTGAAGTCAGGAGGACCTGAGTTCAAATGTGACCTCAGACACTTGATACTTACTAGCTGTGTGACCCTGGCCAAGTCACTTAAACCCAATTGCCTCACAAAAACAAACAAACAAAAAAACAAACAAAAAAAAAAGTAAGAAAAATCAGCAAAACCAATCAATACATCAAATAAACCTGAAAATACAGGCAATGTTCCACACCCATTCTCCCTTCCCCCCACTGCAGCAAAGTGTTGGGGGGAGGAGGGGCTGGTTCTATCTCTTCTTTTTGTAGAATTTCTTTTTTCTTTTTTCTTTTCTTTTTTTTTGGTGGGGCAATTGGGGTTAAGTGACTTGCCAGGGTCACACCAGCTAGTATGTGTTAAGTGTCGGAGGTCGGATTTGAACTCAGGGTACTCCTGGAATCCAGGGCCAGTGCCTTATCCACTGAGCCATCTAGCTGCCCCCTAGAAATTTATTTTTTTATCATAAAAATATTTTATTTTTTTTCAGTTACATGTAGAGATAGTTTTCAACGTTTGTTTTATAAGATTTCTAGTTCCAAATTTTCTCCCTTTCCTCCCTTCCCTCCTCCTCCCCAAGACAAGCAAGCAATCAGATATAGGTTATATATGTATAGCCAATCACATTAAACAAATTTCTGCATTAGTCATGTTGTGAAAGAAGAATCAGACCACAAGGGAAAAAAACCTCAAAAAAAGAAAAAAAAAGTAGAAGACCAGCATGGTTCAATCTGCATCCAGATTCCACAGTTCTTTTTTCTAGATGTAGAGAGCATTTTCCATCATGAATCCTGTGGAATTATCTGGATCATTGTATTGCTGAAGAGAATTAAGTCTATCATACTTGATAACCATACAGTGTTCTCCTGGTTCTGTTCATTTCACTCAGCATCAATTCATGTAAGTCTTTCCAGGTTTTCTGAAATCTGTCTGCTTATCGTTTCTTACAGCACAATAATATTTCATTACGTTCATATACCACAACTTGTTTAGCTATATCCCAGTTGATGGGCATCCCCTCAATTTCCAATTCTTTGCCACTACAAAAAGAGCAGCTATAAATATTTTTGTACATGTGGATCCTTTTCCCTTTTTATGATCATTTTGGGATATAGACCTAATAGTGGTATTGTAGCATTTATTTTTGCCATTTACATTGTAGTAGTCATTGTGTATATTGCTATCCTGACTGCTTACTTTTGCGTCAGTTCAAGTAAGTCTTTCCATGCTTTTCTATAGTCATCATGCTGGTTGTTTCTTACAGCACAGTAATATTTCGTGCCATGCATGTACCACAGTTTGTTTAGCCATTCTCCAATTAACCTCCATAACTTTCTATCATTAGTTATACTTATTTCTGTATGATTTTAGCTTCCCTCCCCTATTAGAGAGTGATTTTTTTTGAGGGTGAAGTTTTTTTCCCTTTCTTTGTATACTTGGCACTTGTTATAGTGCTTAGCACAAAAGAAATGCTTAATAAATGCTTGTGGACTACTAAACTCCAAGGGACTAAATTCTCTGAGGACAAGTATTGTGTCTGATTTCATTCTTATACTCTGGTCCTAGCACAGCCTCCTTCCTAGAGTAGATACTTAATACATGTTTGTTGAATGGAATCGAAAGTGGAGTAGAGTTTAAAAGACAAAAATCTCTGGGGAAACCTTACCTTCTTCAAATCCTCCTTGGTCTTCTTCATAAAGAAGCCCAAAGGGTTCATTTACTGTGTTTAGAACTAGTTTCCCTGGGTCTCCCGTCTACAGAGGGGACCTTAGATTGAGAGCTCAGTGTATAGGAAAACTACTTCCTCTCCCTCTCCCCTCCCCCATTTTAAAGGCAGCACCTGGACCTGGGTTCTCTCCCTTCAATACAAAGAGAGATGGATTTGAGGGTTCTTTCCCGGTTCTCTGACTTCCCTGTTCCCCCCCCTCTAACCTCCTAACGCTGGAGAGAAACCCTCTGGGGGTCCCCTTCTTGACAGGAGAGGGGAGGTTCATGCCCTTCCTCAAGCCCAGTCTCTCAGGCACCTTCTCTCCCCCCACCCCACCCCCAACCCCTCAACTGGCCTCTAATAGCCCTGCTGGTGATGTCAGGTCAGTGAGCCACGCTCGGGGCTGTGAGCTGTACCGCAAGACTTTGGCACCTGTTCCCCTTGCTGTGACGCCCCGAGAGGGGAGGACAGGGCAGGGCAGGGCTCCGGCAGAGGCCGACAGCCCCGGCCCCGCAGCTTTGCCTGCTGGGGACGGGAACATTCAAAGCCAACCCCTGGAGCTGCCCTCCACTCTCGGGGACTCTGAGCCTCTGAAGCCCCCGGAATAAGAGCGGAGCCGGTAAGGGGCAAGGAGACTAAGCGGGAGGGAGGCTGCGTAGACGTGGCCTCTACGACCCTGTCCCCTTGGTACCTGAAGACGTATAGGACGTCTCGCAGGTCGCTCCTGGGAACTTCCAGGTGAGTGCAGCACAGGGCTTTGGCGCCCAAGAGGATGGGGAGCCCCCGAGGGCTGAGCCACAGAACTAACCTGGGAGCTGGGGTTAGGATTGAGGAGTTTGGACTGGATTTAGCCAAGTAGGCAGCTGGTGACACAATAAGGAGAGGAGCTGCCACCTGAAACAGTGCGGGGCGGGGAAGGGGAACGGGGAAAGAGAAGGGGAGGGCAGGATGCCTGGAAGGGACCACAAAGGAAGTAAAATAGGTTGTCTCGATATCCTCGTTCTTTCAGCTGGAGTTGGGGTAAGGGGAAAAGAAGACAGCAAGAACTTTCTATAGGCTATGACCTACTTCACATGCCTATTAGTAATGAAGAGATACAGGGGAAAGAGGGAGAGGTGGAGCATCCATTTCTGTATTGGGGGAGGCGGGGAGAGGAGGGTATGTGTTGTGGGAATAGGGGGAGATTGTTTTAAAATACCCTACGTGCCACACACGTGAACCCATGTATGTACACACATCTGTAAGGGCGGTGGTGCCAGGTAGTATAGATGAAAGGAGAAGCAAAAAGATCTAGCCAATCAAAAAATGAACCTCAGCTGACTCAGAAAGTCATCCATAGCTCCAAAGGAAAGTAGCCTCTGAATACAATAGCTCATATTTCTATAGACTTTTCTCTGGGTGACAGATAGTATAGACAAGAGTCAGAATTTGAACTGAGATCTCTGACTACCAAGTCTCCCACTCTTTCCTCTTTGAATTGAGTCACCGTAGTTCTCTTGCAAATGGGCCAAATTCTTCTCTCTTGACCCCCCCCCTTTACCATCCAGGCCCCCTCTTTGTATGTAGCCTCTCTGCTTCCCAGGTGGCAATGGTGTGCTGATGAGTAGCCTCAGAAATGGCGCCCTGGAACGAGGCCCTGCCAAAGAAAGATGCTCTCAGAGGCTCCTTCCTCTACACGCTCTTGTTTTCGCTGCTATCCCTCTTCCCTCCTACCCCTCATCCTCGAGAAAAAGGGAAGGTCAGAGGGAGCTGAAGAACCCAGGAGAAAAGTAGGCTGAGGAAAGAGAGAGGGAGAGGGCTGATTTCAAGCTCTCTAGATCTCTAAGGTCTTTGTAGATAGCTGCTCTTTGCTTCCACCGAGGACCCGGTAAGAGGGAGGCAGTAAAACTCAGCAAGTAGATGCATGCTGGCAAATCTAGCCCCCATCATTTGGGGCCAGGCATTGAGGCAGAGAAATGGAGGGAATTGCCCCAAAGAGGGCCTAGATAGCGTGCCTGTGACAATACAGGAAAACGGGCAGAATGGAACAAATCCCGGGGGAACTTGGATCTAGCCACTAATTAATTCATTCTATGACTTTGGAAAAGTCATTTTCTCAGTGTGGGCCTCAGTTTCCTCATCTGTGAAATGAAAGCTGTGGACTAGATGTCTAAAGAATCCTGCCAGCTCTTGGGGCAGCTAGGTGGCGCAGTGGATAAAGCACCAGCCTGGATTCAGGAAGACCTGAGTTCAAATCCAGCCTCAAGACACTTGACATTCACTAGCTGTGTCACCCTGGGCAAGTCACTTAACCCTCATTGCTCCGCTAAAACAAACAAACCAACGGAAAAAAAAAATCTATGGCTCTTGTGTGTGAGTATATAATGCCTAAAGAGAAGCAGAGTTAGCCATGGGGTGGTGGTGGGCTGGAGCATCCGAAACCACCTAGGCCAGATCTCTCACTTGCCTCCCCAGCCCTATCCTCATCCTTCTAGGTCTATTCTGTTGGTGCTGAAGTGATAACATTCACCACCTTGAAGCCAACAGTTTGATGGCTGCCTTGCTTACTCCCAAATATCCTTAGCCAGGGAGGTGGGCATCTCTCTTTCCACTGTCATCACTTTGCATGGGCAGGCTGCCAGGCTTTCCTGGCCCTTACCGCTTGAGCCTGTTGTCTGCTCAGACTCAAGTCCTCTTGACTAGAGAAGGCCTGACTTTCAATTTCCTCACTCAATTTAGTTTTCCCTTAACCCCTCTCTGAGTCTCTCTGTGGTGTTTTTTGGTGTCTCCCTGAATGACCTGGTATGGCAGGGCCGGATGAGTGTCTCTCCTCTGAATTCTTGCTGAAGAATCCATATCTCCTTGTATTCCGGGGAGAGAAGTTGTTTCAGTTCCAAGCAGGGAGGGGAGGAGAAGGGAGGGGAAAAGAGAAGGGAGCAGCCCAAGGATTTATTGTTGGATGCTCTGGGGTGACTCATCTTGGGAGGGGGATGGTCTAGGTAGCAGGACAACTCACCCTCAGCAAGGCGCCTTAAGGTCTGACAAGCTAGGGATGGTTAGTGCTCACATGGGTAGGACTCATCCTCTCCCCTTCCTGAAGAAAATCTGGACAGGCTGCCTGGAAGAGGAAGAGGAACTCAGCTCCCCAGAAAGTTTAGTTCGGACCTCTTTCTGAGAAGGGTCACATCTGCCAGTCTTTTCTGGAGTTTAAGTGCTGGCTCCAAAGTGTAGCGGCAGGAAAAAAGGGAGAGTGGGATTAAAGTGCAGGCCCTTGCCACTCACTTCCAACCAACTTAGTATGCCTACTAAACCATACATAAGGAGCCTGGTTATCACACATTGATTTAGAAAACCACATATTAACATCATCTATGTCCTATTGTATTTTTATTTTGTTAAATATTTACCAAGTACAATTTAATCTGTTTGGCCCTCACCCTGGAATGTTATGGGTCCCAATATCTGGAGAACAGAGAGTATTAGGATGGAAAAGTGAGGTCCAGACATTGTCTCCTCATTGAACAAAAGGGAGAACCATAGGCTTCTGGGTTGGATGAGGATATCGGGGGAATTGGGTTCAAATCCCAGTTCTTCCATTTTGCTGCCTCTGTGACCTTGAGTGGGTCACTTCTCCAGCCTGAACCTCAGTTTTTGCTCCTGTAAACTGAGGGAGCTCAAGGGTCTCTTCCAGTTCTAAGATCTATGAGTTCTACCAGCTTTTCCCAGAGGTATCTTGACTCCAGGAAACCCATCTAGACCCTTCCCATGGAGCTGCAATCCCTTCCTTTGATAGAACGTCTCTGGGAGCATGTGCACTCCAAAAAGGGCACCTCTCGGTGGGACATGCCAGGTGGTTAATTGGCCTCATTAAGGGGTTAGTCAGAGAGCCCTTCATGCGTTGCCAGGGACTAGGAAACTATCCTTCAGAGTTAAACCCTTGCATGAAGGGAAAGTAGGAGGGACAGGCATCCTCTTTTCCAATTTAACCTTCCAGTAGATAAAGCTGGGTCCCGCAGGACCCAGCTTTTCCTAACAGGCCTTCGTTTAAGGATTAAGGATCAGGAATTCCCCCCCCAAAAAAAAAAACAAAAAACATCCCTTCCCCACTTGTCCGATGGCCCTTTAACCAAGGTTCTGTAGCGGAAAGAACATTTGGTTTGTCGTTAAATGACCTGAGGTCCAATTCCAGCTCCACCATTTACTGCTTGTGTGACCTTGGGCAAGCCACTAAATCTGATCCTTTTCCCTAGCAGAGCCAGGATTCAAATCCAGATGAGCTAACTCCAAATCCAATGCTCTTTAACTACATCCACACTGCCTCCCTATGGGTCTACTAGATTTGTCAAGCTCTGATGGTGGGGGACTCTGGTTCAAGTGTAGTGTTGGAGAGTCCCTTCCAACTCTAGAAGACTATGGTAGGGGGCAGCTAGGTGGCGCAGTGGATAGAGCACCCGCCCTGGAATCGGGAGTACCTGAGTTCAAATCCGGCCTCAGACACTTAACACTTACTAGCTGAGTGACCCTGGGCAAGTCACTTAACCCCAATTGCCTCACTAAAATTAAAAAAAAAAAAAAAAGAAGACTATGGTAAAGGTCACCTTCCATTAACACCTCACTCTTTAGTTTGGGAATGGGCTGAATGATTTGTAAGCTATCATAGCTCATCAGGCAACAAGTGTTCATTAAGTCCTTCCTATGAGCCTGGCACTGTGCCGAGAGCCAGGAATACAAATACAAGCAAAGAGAAGGGCCACCCCTGCCTACAAGAAGCTTTTGTTCTCATTGGGGGAAGGATTCCATAGTATAATGAAGAGGACGCTAGAGTCGAAGGCAGGAAAGACCGGTATTTGAACCCCAGCTTGGGCGCTAGCTGAGTGATCCTGGACAAAGCACTTGATCCTCCTGAGCCTCGGTCTCCTCTTCTATAAAATTTGGGTTATAGGACCCATCTCTTTGGATGGTTGTGAAGCTCAAAGGAGTGGTGTTTGAAAAATGCTTTGTAAAGTTGAAAGGTGCTCTATAAATGTCAGCTGCTCTTTCTTCATCGTATTTGTCTCTCCAGTCCCTTCCAACTTTAAATCTATGAGCAATGATTCCAGGCGCAGTGACCAGGAGCTCACTTCACACCTGCTACCCCCAATATACCCCTCTCGGGAAAAGGGCAAAGGGGATAAGTTGCCCTGGCAGACACTACATTGCCTTCTGAGAAAGTAATCCAGCATTTATTAGGTGCCTCCCATTTTTCCAGGCATTGTGCTAAATACTGAAGATACAAAGAAGGGCAAAGGTGAGTCTCTGTTCTCATAAACAGCTGGGTGGCGCCACCGTGATAGTGTGCGGAGCCTGGAGTCAGGAAGATCTGAGTTCACATCTGGCCTCAGACACTGTGTAACCTTGGGGGAGTCATTTAAATTCTATCTGCCTCAGTTTACTGAGGAAATGATATGATATTTGTAGAGCTCCTGTTTAGCATAGTAACAAGAACATAGTAGGTGCTTAATAAATGCTCCCCCCCTTTTGATCAAAGGAGTCTAATAGGAGAAACAATGTGCAAACAACTATGTACAAACAAAAGATAAAGACAGGGGCAGCTAGGTGGCACAGTGGATAAAGCACCAGCCCTGGATTCAGGAGTACCTGAGTTCAAATCCGACCTCAGACACTTGACACTTACTAGTTGTGTGACCCTGGGCAAGTCACTTAACCCCCATTGCCCCGTCAAAAAAAAAAAAAAGATAAAGACAGGATAAATTGGGGGTAGGCAGAGGGAAGGCACTGAGATTAAAGAGGACTGGGAAAGGCTTCTTGCTGAAGGTAGGACTTTAGGTGAGACTTGAAGGAAGTCTGGTAAATTAGGAGGGGGAGAGGAGGGAGTGCACTCCAGGCATGGAGGACAGCCAATGAAAAGCTGAGTCAGGATATGGAGCATCTTGTTCTAAAAACAGTCAGGAAGCCACTACAGGTTAAGGATCACAGAGGGCATGGGGAGGAATAAGGTGGTAAAAAGACTGGAAAAGTATGAAGGGGCCAAGTTATAAAAGACTTTAGAAGCCAAAAGGACGATTTTATATTTGGTCTTGGAGAGAACAGGAGCTTATTGAATAAGGGGGTGATAATGACCAGAACTGCACTTTAGCAAGATCATCTTGGTAGCTGAGTGAAAAATGGGTTGGAGTAGGGAGAGACTTGAGACAAGGACATCAACCATTGGACTAGAGGCAGGGATGAATTAACCTTCCTCCATTTGAAAAGTGGGGAAACTGAGGCATAGAGAGGGGCCAGAGCAGGAATTGCACATAGTAGGCAATAGGGATTGGAACTGTGGTTTCACTGGTATAGGGAACTTTCAGGTGATGAAACTCTCCCTTCCAATGAAGGTCAACACTTTCTCTGAATTTTAGTTTTAGTTAACTAGAATACTGAGAAGTGAAGTGACTTGCCCAGGGTCACACACCCAATATTTAGCCAATAAGCATTTGTTAAGCACTTACTATATGCCAGGTAGGCACTATGCCATCAGTATGGGTCAGGACTTGAATCCAAGTCTCCCAGATTTCAAGGATGACTCTGTCCCATACACACAAGGGACTTGAATGTCCCCAAAAAGTGAGTAGAGAAGCTGGTATCAAGACCTGATTCAGAGTCCTCATCATTATTAGGTCACCACTGTTGGGTCTTGGGATCATTGTTTTTTCCTGTTTCCAGAACTGGGCTCTATGGCAGAGATCATTTTGTCTGGAGCAGGCTGGCTCCCACCTCAACCCTTTCCTCACAGACACTGGAGTGCTTGGGATTACAACTCTGGTGCCAGAAAAGACCTCAGAGATCATCTCGTCTAATCTCCTCGTCTTTTAGATGAAAAGATTCGGACCTAAGGAAATCCACAGAATCATAGGTTTAAGAGTTGAAAGGGGTTGTTGTAGTTGTTGCGGTTGTTGTTCAGTTGTGCCTGACTCTGTGACCCCATTTGGGGTTTTCTTGGCAAAGATACTGGAGTCCTTTGCCCTTTAATTCTCTGGCTCATTTGACAAATGAGAAGACTGAGGCAAACGGGGTTAAGTGACTTGCCCAGGGTCATACAGCTAGGAAGTGACCGAGATTGGATTTGAACTCAGGTCCTCCTGACTCCCAGCCCGTCACTCTATCCACTGCATCACCGAGTTGTGGATCTCAGAGGCTAATCTTGTCTAATTTCCTCATTTTACAGATGATGAAACCAAGACCCAAGGGGGTACCTTGCCCAAGATCACACAGGTAATGAGTCTCTGAGATGGGATTTGAATCCTGATTCTCTGACTCTAAAACCAGTGTTCTTCCCACTGTACCTGCTAAATCATGGAAGCTCAGAATATAAGGGCTGGAAGGCACTCTAGAGACCATCTAGCTTAACTTCCTTGTTTTATAGAAGAGAAAGCTGAGCTCCAAAGAAATGACTTGCTCAAAGTCACACAGCTAAGTTCATAGCAGAGCAGTCTCTTGACTCCCAGCTCCGACTACCACACCACTGTAGACACTCCCTAACTTCCCTCAGGGCTCCTATTTCAGTGCATTGGCATCCTTAAATTCCTGCTGATTTTCCTTTAAGGAAAGCAGTGTGGTACAGTGGAAAGAATGATGGATTTGGTACTAACAGACTGGGGTTCAAATCCTGCCTCTGATATTTACTAGCCAGTTGACCTTGGGAAAGACACTTGGCCTCCATTTCTTCATCTCTAAAATGAGGAGTTGGAACTAAATGGCCCCTGAGGACCCTTCTAGATCCAGGATCCTGCTGTTTAATCTCTATTGCTTTTGCTAGAGTTTTGATTCCTTTCATAAGGGAAATGGAGAAGCCAACTTTTCTCTTTTCTGTCATGGGGAACAGGGAAATATGTGGGGAAACTCAATTTACTGATTCTCTTGTGTGGGGGGGGCAGTAATCCCAGGAGGTTGCAAGCATGCAGGGATGAGACTGTGCCCCTATCCCCACTGTGCGGGTCAAAAGTGACTCTCTCAAAATTGGGCAAATGCCATGCCCTTAGAAATCGGCAGAGTGGCAGTCAGAGAAAATATTTGGCATCTCCTGGTTTAGCTGGGCTGGGGTCAGGAGACCAGTCCCCAAAGACCAGAATTTCATGGCCTGGGGAAGAGGGAGAGAGAGAATGAGAGTTTCTGTGTGTGTCTGTGTTGTTGTTGGTTTTTTTTGGGGGGGAGTCACAGGGGCTACATTGGGAAGATAGAAGCTGGCATTTGGGAAGTATGGAGGGCAGGAGCCTAGGCCAGGACACAATTAGCAAAAGAATTCCTTTTGCCGGGCCCTGTAAGCAGAGAAGCTGTAGATCACAGCGCTTTAATCAGCTTCGTGGCAGATGCTTGTCTGTTTTCTCCCTCTGTCTCCTCTACTACCCCATCCCCCTCTTTTAAAGAACAGTGAGATTTCCAAAATACCTCCCCCTGGGGGGTGCTTTCCAAGAGCATTTTAGCTCTGAGCTCAGTCACTCCAGAGGAGCTGAGAAAAGACTCAGATCCCTAACAAGGTGGGGGCGGGGGTCCCCCATGCCACCTCCTCCCACTAACCACACGCACCTGTGACAGTCTTTAACACCCTCCCCTCCTCCCAGCCAACAACGTGCTTTGGTCTGAGATGAGGAATGGACCATGCTGTTGGAGGCAGGGAGATGGATGGATGGATGGGTGAATGGATGGATGGGATAGGGGCAGAGTTTTCCATGATGCTTCATTCTAAGGTTGGGAAGAGGGAAAGGGTACTGGAACAGGGGTCACAAATGGAGCAAGCCCCCAGGAACATTCCCCACACTGCCTGCTCTCAGGGCCCCAGAAGGCAAGACTTGCTATCTTTGCCCTTTGCAAGGAAGGAAGCATCAAGGGGCCCGAGTCCATGGACGGACATCCTTCCCCTTGGCCTGGCACGATGGCAGCGGTGGGCTGCCTTTCCAGTCTGACCCCCACCTCTCAAAGCTCCCAAAGCCAGAGGTAGCTGCTAGAAAGTTTGTGATGCCACCTGGAGGCCATCCTGTGGTGCTGCATCTCCTAAATCACTGATTACGGCAGAGACACAGAAGGGGACATTGAGCTACATATACATTGAGCTTCATATACAAATGAACATAGGGGAATTAGAACCACAGAGTGATAGTTTTAGAAAACTGTCAGAGAATGGAAGGGATGGTCAGAGCCATCTAGTCAATATAGAGTCGGATGACTGAGACCTGAGAGCAAACAGAGAACCCCATGACTTAATCTGGTTACTTTGATCCATCTGAGAAACAGTCTTGCTCAGTCCATCTTCCCAGGTGCTTGGGACCAAAGAACCTCTGCACACAGCTGGGAGGAGCATAATGGCAGTCTGGGTCTGTCACTACTTGCCTCCTTACCCACCCCCCATCACATGTCCTTAAATAGCTCCCAGTGTGATGGGGAGTCACAATCTCTGCGTTCTTCTAGGAGGTTCTAGTCTAATAGGAGAGCTAGGACACTCCCTCATGAGCAAGAAGCACATGCCAGTCCAGGAGGCAGTTTGGTGGAGGGAAAACTGTGGGGTCTGGGGACAGATACTTGCTGCCCATATGATCTTGGACAAGTGATTTCTTCCTTCTGAGCCTCAGTTTCCTCATCTACAAAATCAAGAGGTTGAACTAAAAGATTAAATGAAACATTTTTAACCTTGAATCTAGTCATAGGTGAACCTTTTTTTTTTTTTTTTGAGATTTTCATCCCTGAATTTCCATTTAATTGGTTTCCTTTGGAATCCTATATATTGTATTTTGTGTTTAAAAACAAGGTTCGGGGCAGCTAGGTGGCACAGTGGATAGAGCACCGGCCCTGGATTCAGGAGGATCTGAGTTCAAATCCAGACTCAGACATTTGACGTTTACTAGCTGTGTGATCCTGAGCAAGTCACTTAACCCCAGCTGCCTCACCAAAAAACAAAAACAAAAACAGGGTTCTAAGAAGGGTTCTCTAGGCTTTCCTAGATTGACAAGGGGGTCCAGGACACACCAAACGATTCAGAGCCCCTACTTTAAATGGTCTCTAATGTCCCTCCCGGGGTGTAAATCCCATGATCCTTCTGTAAGAAGACAGACAGACAGACAGAAACAAAGAAAGAGACAGATACAGACAGAAACTAAGAGAGGCAGAGACAGAGACAGGAGGGGGGGGGGAAAGAGAGAGAGGAAGAGAAGGAGAAGAGAAGAGAAGAGAAGCGACAAGAGACGAGAGAGAAGAGAAGAGAGAAGAGGAAAGAGAGAGAAGAGAAGAGAAGAGAAGAGAAGAGAGGAGAAGAGAAGAGATGAAGAGAAGAAGAGAGAAACTAGTTAAATGGATATAGTTCAAATTCTGTGCCTCAGTGGTGGGGAGACCTGGATTAAAGGCAGTTAGGTAACACAATAGATAAAGTGCTTGACTTGGGGTGCAAATCACCTGAGTTTGAATCCTGACTCAGACACTTAGTGTGTGAACCCCATACCAAGTCACTTAAACTAAAACAGTCCCCCATCTGTGAAATGAGGATAAATATACCACCTACACCATAGGGTTATTGTGAGGATTAAATGAGATAATACATGTAAAGTGCTTTGTACACCCTAAAGTTCTCCATAAATGCTGGATATTCCTATCATTGTGTTTCCAGTAAAAAAAAAAAAAGAAGAGAGGGGGCTTCCTGAATATGACTGAGCCAGATTTAGAAGGGACATGTGTTAGAAGAGAGGCATCTGGACTGGTTGGTATGGGGAAGCACCAGAGCCGAAAAGGTCCAGGTGGGGGGGGTGGGGAGCTGAGCAGCCAGCAGTGACAATGGAGACAAGGGGGAGCCAGCCTTCCCTCCGCTCTGCCCAGCAATCACTCTCGGCGCCTTCCCTGGATTGAGGGGAATAGGAGCTGGATGGGGGCGGGGGCTGGAATGTCTTCAGCGCTGTCACAGTTTGTGAATGTCACCCCCAGAGGCAGGTGGGGAGGGGAGGGAACAAGGGGACTCGGGTTACTGCAGAGTCACCCCCTGGGGCCAGCAGCTGTTCCGGCTCCCAAGAAGCACCACATTCCCCAACCCTGGCCCAAGATCTGCAGGGGTGTAGGGCATGTGTGTGTGTGCTTGGGGACGGGGGAGAGACTAAAGTGTGAAACCAGACACCGGACCCACTGGGCGCTTGTTTTTGTCTGTAGCTCCGCCTCTCTCTCTGTATTTCTTCATATCTCTGAGCATATATGACGCCTTTCTGGATATTCATTCATTTCAGTTGCTGTTTATTGTGAAGGGCCACAGCATTAAGAACTGGAAGGCAGTTTGGGGCCATTAAGTTCAATGTCCTCATTTGACAGAGAGAAAACTGAGGCCCAGGGAGGTTCACCTGGTAGTGAGCCTCAGAGGAAGAATTCAAACCCAGGTCCTTTGACTCTACCACATCTCCCCACTTCCCAACTTCTCCTTCAAATGGCATCTTAGAGAGACTGAGACTTACCTTGATGAGAAAGAATGTCCAGCTGGATTAAGGGAGTTTGGAGACTCCAGCCTTGGGCTACCAGCTCCAGCCACCACAATCACCCCCACCCCCATGATCCTGGCGCTTTCCCCTGATTTCTCTGTTTTCCCCTACCCCATTCAGGTATGAAGCGGCCACTGAGCCCAGCACCTCCTGGTGAGAATGGCCTTCCTGCTCCAGGAAATGCCGAATGTCCCCCTCAGCTCCCAGAGCCCTCTCGACCCAAGCGGGAGAGGAAGCGACCCTCATACACACTCTGTGATGTCTGTAACATCCAACTCAACTCTGCAGCCCAGGCTCAGGTGCACTGTGGGGGTCGTGCCCACCAGAGACGCCTCCGACAGCTCAGTTCTGGGAAGACCCCCTCAGGTAAGCCTTTGGAGACTTCTGTTCCCACATAATTTGTCTGGAGCCCCGTGGAGGGGGGCTCCCTCTGTCTGTTAGGTCACCTAGAGGGGGAGTCTTTCTCTTTGAGGTCTTCCCTGTGAATGTCACTCTTTATGGGTCCAGGGCCCTCTCTGAGGGGAATCTCCCTGAATCTGGGATCCCTTTTGGTAAATGTCTGAAGGCAAGATCCCTCTGTGGTGTCTCCCTACTTTGGGGACACTCTCTGTGGAGTTTCAGCCTGAAGTCTTCTCGGTTTTTTTCTTTTAAAACGTTTTATTTTGGGGCAGCTAGGTGGCGCAGTGGATAGAGCACGGGCCCTGGATTCAAGAGGACCTGAGTTCAAATCCTACCTCAGATACTTAACACTAGCTGTGTGACCCTGGGCAAGTCACTTAACCCCAATTGCCTCACACAAAAAAAAAGAAAAGAAAAGAAATAACCCCAAACTTAAAAGCAGAATGCAATAAATGAATGGTCTCATCCCCCAAAAGATAAAAAGACCTATTTGTAAAATGTTTTATTTTATTTTTTAATTAATAAAGTATTTTATTTTTTCCCGTTACATATAAAGATAGTTCTCAACTTTTGTTTATACAAGCTTTCCAATTTCTGATTTTTCTCCCTCCTTCCCTTCCCTCCCCCCTCCCCTAGACAGCAGGTAATCTGATATAGGTTATATATATATATATGTGTGTGTGTATATATGTATGTATATATATGCACATAATAACACAATAACATAAAATGTTTTATTTTTTAAAAAAAGTTTTATTGCTCTTTTCTTTAAAAAAAAAAAATCATTGTCCGGGGCAGCTAGGTGGAGCAGTGGATAAAGAACCAGCCCTGGATTCAGGAGGACCTGAGTTCAAATCCCACCTCAGACACTTGACAATAGCTGTGTAACCTTGGGCAAGTCACTTAACCCTCATTGCTCCACAAAAAAACCCAAAAAAGACAAAAATCATTGTCACTTCCCAAAAACTCCTCCCCACCCCAGCCCACTCCTCAGTCAGTAGTCACCTCACCTTGTAACAAATAAGTATGGTCAAGAAAACAAATTTCAACACATTGGTTATGTCTGATGTCATGTCTGAAAATCTATGCCTCATTCTGCCCCCCATAAGCTACCACCTCTGATGAGATGTGGAAAACCTCTGAAATCATGATGGGTCTCACTGAAGAGATTAGAGTTCTAAATGTTGTCATTGTTTGCATTATTGTGGTCCTCACCCAAATTGTTCCTGCAGTTTTGTTTATTTCACTCATTGTAAGTTCATACAAGTCTTTGAAAGTTTCTCTGAATTCTATGTGTTCATAATTTTTCATGGTACAATATTATTCCATTATATTTATACACCACAGTTTAGCCATTCTCCAGTTCATGGGCACCCACTTTTCTTCCAGTCTATTTTCCTTTGCTACTATAAAAAATGCTACTATAAATATTTTTCTATGTATAGGATCTTTCCTTCTGACCTTGACCTCCTTGGGGTCCATGCCTAGTAGTGGTGTCATTGGGTCAAAGGGTAACTTTGTGACTTCTCAAGTATAAATCCAAATTGTTTTCCAGAAGGGTTGAATTAATTCAGGTCCACCAACTATGTTATCAGTCTGTCTTAGGCTCCTTCTGTGTTGGGTCTTTTCATATCATGGGGTTGAGAGACACTTGCTGTCTGAAGTGTACCTTTTCCTGGTACTTCTAGGATCCCAGTTGAGATTTCTGGCTCTCTCTGAGTGACTTTCCAGAGGTTTGGCAGGGACGGCTGGGGACAGAGGAGGGAGGAAGTAAGAAGTTGTGCTCTTGGCTGGGTGATGGATTTTATTGGGAGAATGGATAAGTGGGTCTTTGAGTTTAATTCTGACTGATGGGTAAATTAGAATGAAATAGAATAACAAGAACAGACAGGGAACCTGCAGGGAAAACAAATTCAGGGCCAGGCTCTTTTCCTGGAGGTCTCTCTCTACTCCTCCTGGGAATCAGGGAAAGGTGGGAGTTTGCTTTTATGATTCTGACAGTGTATGTATCTTATTTTTAAATTTTGGTTTATTTTTAAGGGTATTTAAAAAAAAATTTGAGTTGCAAATTGTCTCCTCCCTCCTATACCTTCCCTTCCATTGAGAAGGCAAGCAATATGATATCAATAATACATGTGAAAGGTAATTCCAAAAGAGTCATAATGGAAAATGCCTCCACATTCAGAAAAAGAACTATGGCGCCTAGATGCAAATGAAAGCATACTATTTTCACTTTTGTTTTTTCTCCTTTCTTGTGGGTTTTCCCTTTTGTTCTGATTCTTCTCTTACAACATGACTAATGTGGAAATATGTTTAACATGATTGTAATGTATAACCTATATCAGATTGCTAGCAAGCTTCGGGAGGGGGAAGAGAAGGGAGGGAGAACAATTTGAAGCTCAAAATCTTCCAAAAATGAATGTTGAAAACTATCTTTAGATGTAATTGGGAAAAAATAAAATATTATTTAAAAAATAATACATGTGAAGTCATGCAAAACATATTTTCATATTAGCCATGTTGTAAAGAAATAAACCAAAATAATAATAAGTAACATAAAGAAAATGGGGAAAAGTATACTTTAGTATAAATATCTTAAAGACAGCTCCTCCAACCAGTTCTTAATACCTTATGAAGTGAGGGGCAGCTAGGTGGCGCAGTGGATAGAGCACCAGCTCTGGAGTCAGGAGTACCTGAGTTCAAATCTGGCCTCAGACACTTAACACTTACTAGCTGTGTGACCCTGGCAAGTCACTTAACCCCAATTGCCTCACAAAAAAAAAAAAAAAAAAAACCTTATGAAGTGCCCACCCCTCTTCCAGGGCTGCCCAGGTCACATGGTCATCTTTGTTATTCCCTCTTCAATTACCTCCTCCAAGAGTCATAGGAAGAAAAGATGGGATTGACCACAAGGGTTTGAGTATGTGACTCTGTGTGTGTGTGTGTGTGTGTGTGTGTGTGTTTCTGTCTGGTTTCATTTTTTAAAAAAACTCCTTTTGTTATGACTGGATTTCATTGGACTTCAGGTCAGGAAGACCTGAGTTTAAAACCTGCCTCAGACATTTATTGTGTGACCCTGGGCAAGTCATCTAACTTCTTGACCTCCATTTCCTTATCTGAAAAATGAAGCTAATAATAGCACCTGCCCTCCACATTTGTAGTGAGCATCAAATGAGATAACAGATGAAAGCACTATATAAACTTCAAAGCATGATATAAATGCTACCTATTATTGTTTAATTTTTATGTAACACATCCTTAGGGATCATATACCCAACTTGCGCTGGTATTGGCAAATTGAGTCTCCAGTTGGGTGGCTGCTATTAATTTCACGGTTTTAGAGGCAACCCTGTGGGTGCATTTCAGGGGTGTACTGGGATCAGCTTGACCTTTCTCTGGAAAAAACAGTTAAGCAAATACTACAGATTAGAACTTGGTTTATTGTTTTGTTGATTTCTAGATTTAAGAAAGTTTTAATAATCTAGGGGCAGCTAGGTGGCGCAGTGTTAAAGCACTGGCCCTGGATTCAGGAGGACCTGAGTTCAAATTCGACTTCAGACCCTTGACACTTACTAGCTGTGTGACCCTGGGCAAGTCACTTAACCCCAATTGCCTCACCAAAAAAAAAAAAAAAAAAAGATGATAGAGAAAGAAGCCCCAGCTCTCTCTGTGCCATAGACTAGCTTTCCCACCTCTCCTAGCCCAGGTACCCTTCCTCCTCTGCTCCAAGTGCCTCTGGTTATCCTAACTCCTCCAAAATAAGGGCATGTTAACAATAGGAATCTGGAGTCAGAGCACCAGAGTTTGAACCCCAGGCTTGACTACTTATTATCCTTGGGATCGAGGGCAAACCATTTAACCTTTTGGGGCTTCAGTTTCCCTACCTGTAAAATGAGGGGGTTAGACCAGATAATCTCTACGGTCCCAGCCAACTTTAAATATATGATACTATGAATAAATAGGTCCAGGGCCCCAAATCCCCTCTAATGACCAAAGTGCTTAGGGAATAGAAGATTGGGAATAGCCCAGGCTCAGAAGGCATGAGAAGATATGATGCCTAGACCTAAATGTAGCTCTGTTTGCCTTCTCCTATCCTCACCAATGGCTCAGGGAATCACAGCTAGTTTGGATTGACTCCTGCTAAACCTGGACTAGGGCTGAGGCACAGGAGGATGTAGCCAGCCCTTTGTCCTTTTCCCCCAAGGTAAATTCCTTCCTGGTCATTTTGGTGGATCCTTGCATCTCTGTCCCCTCAGAGGCAGTGTGACAAGCAGAAAGAGCTGGATCAAGAGGACCGGTCAGTCCCAGGATCTGTGTGATCTTGGGCAAATGAGTTTAATCTCCCCCAACCTCAGTTTCCTTATCTGTAAAATGAGGATAGTGGATAGAAGACCTCTGAAGTCCCTTCCAGCTGAAAATCTATAATCTCGTGAACTAGGACAGGGTTCTAGGGAGGGAAAGAACAGCATATTTATAGCCAGAGCAGGGCCAAGTGTGCCACAGGGCATCAAGAGTGCTCTCTCTCTCTCTCTCTTTCTCTCTCTCTGTCTCTCCCCTTTCCTCTCTCCTCTCCTCTTCCTTCTTTTCTCTCTTCCTCTTCTCTCTCCCTCTCTCTGTCTCTATTTCCCCCTCAAACTTTTTCTTCTTCTCCCTCTCTTTTCTCTCTCCTCTCTCTCCATCTCTCTCTCATTCCCTCTCTCTCTCACACACTCTTCTTTCTCTTTCTCTGTTTCTCTCTGTCTTTCTCTTTCTGTCTCTGTTTCTGACATCTCCCTGTCTCTGACTCTGTCTGTCTGTCTCTCTGTTATATGATGCCTTTTCTATACTCACAGTCTTGGTTAGCTCCATGAAACTGCTGCATTGTACATGCGTGTTTGGGGGCTCTCCTCTTAGCTCTGTTGAAGTTGGAGGATGGGGAATGTATAATGGGCTGAGAACAGGAAGGAGTAGGCTCTCCTTATACTAGGTTGCCTGTCAGGGGGCCAGGGTGTGGGTGGGGGGAAGAACTGTGTCCATTCCATGGTGCTGTCACTGCAATTTGGGGCCACTGGGGGGCCAGTTCATGCAGACCGACAAGCAGTCACAGATGATAATGTGCATCCTGTTGATTCCACTCCCTAATCTAACACTAAGGTGGGAGGATCTGACAAAGAGGCAGAAGAACTGGAGGGAGGAGGGAGAATAGGAAAAGGAGACTGGAAATGGGGAATCTCTTTCTTGGGATTTCCAAGTCCTCTCAGGGGGAGATGTTCCAGAGGCTTGAGATAGGGAAACAACTAGATTAGCATATTTTCCCCAACCAGCTTCCCTTATTCCTTTCTTATTGCATTTGTACCACATCCTTCCCTGCCCCCTGCTCACCTGTTTCCTGCACAGGGACCTCTTTCATTCCCCAGGAATGCATCTAGGTCTTTCACTAAACTGCCCCTCATCCTGATGGCTAGCCCTCAGGGTGGGAAGCAACAAGAGTCTCATTCCAATAAAGTGGAGATCAATGACTTTGCTAACCCTCCCTCTTTTGCCTTCTGACCTTTCCCAAGAACAAAGGCCTTCCTGGGGCTTTGGATATTTTCCGGGGCCAGGGTTGATGGATTATAGGGAATGAATGAGGGCGGGAATGGAAAAGCATTATATATATATATATATATTTTAAAGCATTATAAAGTGTTTTTTATGTGCCAAAAACTATGCTAAGTAGCCTCGGTACAATTAGAAAAGGGAGACCTTAAGGGACTTGAATTCAAATTGGGGGAGATAACATAGAGAGGAAGGTTCAAGACATTAGTGTACAGGGGCATAGTGGATAGCAGTGACCCGGGGATGGGGAGGGGGCAGAGGGATATGGAGGACACAAGAGCAGGGCAGATGGTAAGGTCCGATCATCTTCCATTTTACCAGAAGAATTGTAGTTGACGACTGCCTGCTAAATGAAGCATTTGTAGCCTTGTCTACCCCACCATCACCCTGGACCCATGACTATTAGGAAAGGGGAAATGATCCCGCGGGCAGGAATGGAGCTGGTACTCCAGGCTTCTTCCTGCATAGGTGGGAATAGATAGGGGTGTGGGTAATAGACTATAGCCAGGAGGGGGAAGAGAAAGGGAGTGCTGGTGGGAAGGGTAGAGAAAAGGGAAGATCCTAGTGGGATCTGAGCAAGGGGTGAGCCAGGGTGAGAGAGAGCTGCCCCATTGACCCTCCCACATCCCTGAGCTGATGATGGGGAAGAGCATTGAAAGATGAACCCTGGGCCAATCTGCTCCCCTGGGCCCTAAATGGAAGGAGTTCATCACTAAATATATCAAGATTCATTCTGTGTTTTAGATGGAAATGAGGGGGATGCACTTAACAGTGAATAATAGTGTTTGAATAACATTGAGGACATATTACATACATGCATCTCCCTAGCTTTCTAGTGGGCTTTTGACACACTGTGAAACTCAATTTCACTCACTAGAAACTCAATTTGCAGTCTAACACAAGGGGGAAATTTCTAAAATAAATAATTCAATAGAATTCTGCATTTTAATAAATGAATTTTTCATTTAAAAAAACAAAAACAAAATAACCAAAAGGCCTTAGGTAAAGCCCCCCGGGGCCCCTAGAAAAACTATTCCAGGTTTGAGGTACTTCGTGCATCAGAACTCACTCCAAACCCTAGCTTGCCAACTACCCCCATCGAGGTTTTTACTTTCACCAGCTAACCAGAGGACATGTTAGTTAAAGGAAAAGACGTGGTCAGACAACAGAGCAAATAAAATAAGAAAATATTCCCTCTGTGCAAACATGGGGTATGCTCTCCCACAGACTGTCGCACCCCCAATGGGGAGGGCACACTTAGGAGACATGTGTGACCAGAGCAGTTCATACCTCTAATACTGCAGCACTGCTGCCTGAGGTCTGGGATGATATCATCATGATATGATGGGCATAGTGTCTCTGATCTCTAATGGATGCATCATGTTGGTGCTAATGCACTGTTTCTGCTGGGTCCCTCCACCAGTCTTGTGGTCATTGAGTTTCTCTCTGCTGCCAGCATAGCAGAGACTAGACTCCATTATTCGTGCTACCTGCTAGCCAGCTCAGCTCCCATCTGCTAAAGCGTAGTATAAGGAGAGCCTACTCCTTCCTGTTCTCAGCCCATTATACATGCCCTCTTCCCTAATAAAGACCACTGATAGTTCCTCAGTTACTATGATGAACCATCTACACAGATAGCAAAGAGCCTCCTGAACGAAAGGACGTCATGGTGCCCCAAGGGTAAGATCATGTCTGTTTTTAGGTTGCCTGTGTCTGGTCCTAAGCCTTATCCCAAATTACCCACAGCTAGGTGATGTACAGTAAGTAGAACACCAGACCTTGGAGTCAGACAAGACCAGAGTTCAAGCCAGCCTCCGATCCTGACTAAGCTGTGTGATCCTGGCAAGTTACCTCACCCTGTTTGCCCTCAGTTTCTCATCTGTAAAATGAGCTGGAGAAGGAATGGCAAACCATCCAGTATCTTGCTCAAGAAAACCCCAAATGGGGGTCACAAAGAATCAGACACGCCTGACACCCTACCTTACCTTAGAAGTAACTAGTTTCCCTTAGAAGCTCTTTGCAACTCCCCATCTAACCCCTTATAGGGACCCACTGACCCCAAAAACATTTCAGGGGGCCTACTCAAAGAAACTCTGCTGTGCCATGTAGAGGTTGGACTGAGATGAGAGTCCTGTACACCCCGTGTCTGTTGTCTGATTTATTGATTTAACCTAAGGACCCCCCACAGATTAAACCATTGCCCTCCCACTGCATCCTGAAGACACCTAGGCCTTTCTATCATTCCTGCATCTGAACTTTTTTTTATGTGTTGTCATCCCCAATTAGAGGGTAAGCTTCCTGAGAACAGGGACCTTCTTGCTTTTTCTGTTGGTGTTCCCAGCTCTCAATATAGCGCTCAGCACATAGCAAGTCCATCAAAAATGCTTTTTTCATTTAGGCTTGGCATGCGACTCCAAGTGAACACAAAAGCCAAGAAGAAAAACTTCCAGCAAAGATGGCAATATGAAAGGATTTAGCTGAGGCTGGCTCCCCCGAGAAATGTCCCAAGAAAGATTTTAAAAGGAGACAGATGAAACAATGATCCAATGAAACCAAAGGAAAGCACCATTTATCTCCTCTACCCAGCCTAGGACTGAATAAGGAACCACCAAAAACCTATAGATGCTTTGCCAGGGGTCACACCAGGGGGAGTATGAAGCCAGGGCAATATCTGGACATTGGAGCCTGAAGCTGGAATTATCTTAATCCTAACCTGCTGGAGGCAGAGAATAGGAGACAAGGCTAGCTCCTGACAGGTAACTACCGCAGAAGATGAAGATGTGACAGAATGATATGTTGTAGGGCATCAAATGTACAGCTAGGACATGTTTTGAGGTTCTCCTAGAAGACGACAGAACTGATATGCAGTTGGGGCCTGTCCAAACTGCAGAAAAAGACAAAGTTGAGGTGGCTAGGTGGCGCAGTGGATAAAGCACCGGCCTGGATTCAGGAGTACCTGAGTTCAAATCTGGCCTCAGACACTTGACACTTACTAGCTGTGTGACCCTGGGCAAGTCACTTAACCCCCAATGCCTCGCAAAAAAAAAAAAAGAGAGAGAGAAAAAGACAAAGCCAGTTCTCAGATGGACACAAGGGAAAGGAGACAGAGATGAGTTTGGAGCCACTTATTGGGAGACCAAGGCAGATGTCAGGGACTGAGGCAGTGGGAAGTTCCTGGTCCCTACTCTCAGTACCAGGCCAGGAATCCAGACACCCTATCAGAGACCATGGTACAGAAGAAACATCCAGACTGTAACAGGGACAGGCCCAGGGCCTAGATACCCCATCCAAGAGTAAGAGAGGGCAAAGCCTTGCCTTAGAATGAACTCCCAATCTAAGAACTGAGGCATAAATAAACTGAATAGAACTCCTAACGGAATAAAGAAATACTCTGTCTAGATTAAGAGAAGCCGAAGAGGTAAACTCAGAAGAGAATAATTCCAAAATAAGTATGAATAGAACTTTATTGTTTTTGTTTTTGTTTTTGCAGGGCAATGGGGGTTAAGTGACTTGCCCAGGGTCACATAGCTAGTTAAGTGTCAAGTGTCTGAGACTGTGTTTGAACTCAGGTCCTCCTGAATCCAAGGCCAGTGCTTTATCCACTGTGCCACCTAGCTGCCCCCATGAGTAGAACTTTAAAAAAAAAAAAAAAGAAAAAGAAGAAAGGTCTGACCACAAGGTCTCCAAGTATGGATGGAAGAAATGTATCAAGAAATTTAAAATGAAATTAGAACACGTAGAGAAAAAATTGAAAGGAGAATACCCTGCTTAGAACAGAAAGTGGAAAACATGATTCAAATAGCACACTCCCTGAAAAATAGAACGGAGAAAATAGAACTTAATGATTCAAGGAGACAACAAAGAACAGGGGGAAATAGTCAATAGTTTATAAATTTAGAAGAACCTGTGATGTGTGTACTATAAAAAAAAATAACTCTCCTGGAAAACAGGATGATCATATTCTATGGAAATCATGACCAAAACAACATCTGGGTATATGTGCTTAAAGAAATTATATAAGAAAACTGCCCAGAACTATTTAAACATCTTGGTATTATACTTAAAGAAATTATACAAGAAAAGTGCCCAAAACTATTTGAACCAGAGGGCAAAGTGTAAATAGAAGCTACCAGTCATGTCCTGAAAAAAAACTCAGACTGACAACTTCCAGAAATGTACACAACTGGAACCAAAATCTAGGACAAAGAAGAAAGAATACTATCAGCCAGAAAGAAAGCATTCAATTACCAAATAACTAGATGTGCAGAATGAAATATGCATTTTAAGTAACAACCAAAATGATAAAAATTGGTTGTTATTGTTGTTTTGTCATGTCTGACTCTACATGATCCTATTTGGGATTTTCTTGACTGAGATACTGGAATGGTTTTCCATTTCCTTCTCCAGCTCATTTGACAAATGAAGAAAATAAGGAAACAGGGTCAAGTGACTTGCCCAAGGTCACACAGTGCCAAAGGCAGGATTTGAACTCAAGTCCTTCTGACTCCAGGCCTGATGCTCTATCCGCTACAGCACTTAGTTGCCCTATGATACCAATAAATTTTACTCAATTATACTTGTAGCAAGGTAGGGCTTTTATTGGGAAAGGGAAGAATATTGTGGGAATGAAAAAATTGATAATGATACAAAAACGATAAATAAAAAGGCATTAACCGGGGCAGCTAGATGGCGCAGTGGTTAAAGCACCGGCCCTGGATTCAGGAGTACCTGAGTTCAAATCAGGGCCTCAGACACTTAACACTTACTAGCTGTGTGACCCTGGGCAAGTCACTTAAAACCCCCATTGCCTGGCAAAACAAAAAACAAAAACAAAACACAAAACAAAAAAGGCATTAAGGAAACACATAAAAACCACAAAAGAAAGTCAAAAAGGACAAAGAACAAGAAGATCATGTTTTGGTACTACTACCCACGTTAAAGTTGTATTTTTTTAAGAAAACAAGCTCTACATAACAAATACACACACTTTTCTTTGCAATCTTTATTTCAGTCCTTAGGATATGGAAATGTGCATTGTTTGTGATGATGATCAAGGTTTCTTAATATTTTTTTCAAAAGCCAAACAAAGGACTTTCTATTTTATCCTAGAGTCAATGGGAAGCCAATGGAATTTACTTGAGTAAGGAGTGATATGGTCAGCCTTTCACTACGGAAAATCAGATTGGTAGCTGTGTATTAATACAAGCAAAAGGTGATGAGATTCTGAACTAAGTTAGTAGTTATATGAATAATGAGAAGGGGATGGATGTGAGAGATATTGGGAAAATAGAAATAGGAGAATATGGCAACTGATTGGATATGTGGGATAAGAGAGTGGGGAGCTGAGGATGATGCCTAGGTTCTAAACCTAGAAAACTAGAAATATAGTGGTACCCTAGAGAGAAATAGGAAGTTTAGAAGAGGGAAGCAAGATAATGAGTTCTGTTACAAATATATTGAGTTTGAGATGTCTAGGGAGCATCCAGTTTGAAATGTCTAATAGACAGCTGGTGATACAGCACTGGAACTCAGCAAAGAGATTGAGGCTGAATAGCCATTTATAGAAATTATAAATAAATCCATGGATCTTTTGAGCTCATCAGGTGATGGTGAAGAGGGAGAAGAGAAGATAACCAAAAACAGAGTGATACCTTGCAGCCAAGGGTCATGATGTGTGTAATGATCCAGCAAAGGAGATGGAAAGGAAGCAATACAAGAGATAGAACAAAGACAAAGTATTTTCATGGTAACCCCCCAAAAAAGAGAATATACCCAAGCTGAGAGAGGACTTGACAGAGGTCAAGAAGAATGAGGTCCTAGGAAAGATCATCAGATTTGGCCATAAAGAGATCTGTGATGGGGGCAGCTAGGTGGCGAAGTGGATAGAGCACTGGCCCTGGAGTCAGGAGTACCTGAGTTCAAATCCAGCCTCAGACACTTAACACTTACTAGCTGTGTGACCCTGGGCAAGTCGCTTAACCTCAATTGCCTCACTAAAAAACTAAAATTTAAAAAAAGAGAGAGAGATCAGTGATAACTTTGGAGAGCAGATTTAGTTGAGTCAAGAAGTGGCCAACCAAATTGCAAAGGGTTAAAAAGTAAAGGAAAAGAAAGGAAATGGAGGCAACAAAATGTAGACAGCTTTTTGTAGGATTTAGACTAAGAAAGGGAAGAGATCTACAGGATGATATCTTGTAGGGATGATAATGGTCTAATGAGGGTTTTTAAGGATTAAGATTTGGATATATTTGAAAGCAGCAGAGAAGGAAACAGTAGTTAAGGAAAGACCGAAGATTAGAAAGAGGGTATGACAGAGGGAACAATCTTCTAGATAAGATGAGAAGGAATGAGATAAAGGGCATACCAAAGAGAGGCAGGCTTTGGCAAGTGGAAGGCTTTCTCATCAGTAACCAGTAAAATAGGAGAGATTAGGAGGTTTAAAATGAAGAAAAGAAAAAAAAAAAGGTGTAGAGAACTGGAGAATGGCTTCAATGTTCTCAATAAAAGTATGATGGAGGTCCTAAGTTGAGAGAGGGGATGCGGGCATTGGGAAGTATAGGAAGTTAGAAGAGAGAAAAGGAGGAATGGGATGGGGATTCTTTGTTGTTGTTTTTTATTCAGTCATTCAGTCTTGTCCAACTCTTGGTGACCCATGTAGCATGCCAATGCTGCCCGTGGGGTTTTCTTGGCAAAGATGCTGGGATGGTTTGCCAAGGGAATCCATTAGGAAGGATTAAAAGCAACTCCTTGCCACAGAGAGGGCCTCAACTGAGGTGAGTTGACATGAATTAGTAGTATACCAGTCAGCTTGCTTGAGTGACATCCCAAAGCTTCATTCTGCAAAATGTGAGTAGAAGCAGAGGTGGCAGGTGGTGGGAAAAATCCAGATCTAGCATCTGGCAAGGGAGGAGCAGTATGATAGGACAAAGGGTCAAGGGATTGGAAGTAGAGAATAGTATGGCCGTCTACTGGTTAACTATGGTGCAAGATTGGGAAGGTAGGAAACAAAGTCAGAGAAGGAAGAAAGAACCGATGGTTGGAGGGACTGGAGGTCATGGTGAGGATGAAGAATGGATTTAGGAGGGGTCAAGGCATTATAGGCCATGATGATCAGAGCAACAGCAGTCTTTTTTTTTTTTTTTAGTGAGGCAATTGGGGTTAAGTGACTTGCCCAGGGTCACACAGCTAGTAAGTGTTAAGTGTCTGAGGCCGGATTTGAACTCAGGTACTCCTGACTCCAGAGCCAGTGCTCTATCCACTGCACCACCTAGCTGCCCCCCAGTCTTTTTTTTTTTTAATCGTAAAAATGGAACATTTGTGGGCCAATGTTGTTGCCAAGTGTGTGGCTGAGGTGGGTGGTTTGAGACAGGTCCTTGAGATTGAAACAGCTCAAGGAGTTGGGAGGTTAGGGTGTTTTGGGGGAGCATCAATAATAAATTTCAAAGTCTTCTAGTCTAAGGCAGGAACTGGGGGAGGTGAAGAAGGTACTAAGACAGCACACCGAACTCCTTGAGAAGAGAGAGAATGGAGGGCAGCAGAGTGTCACACTGGATAAAGCACTGGCCCTGATTCAGGAGGACCCTGAGTTCAAGTCCAGTCTCAGACACTTGACACTTACTAGCTGTGTGACCTTGGGCAAGTCACTTAACCCTCATTGCCCTGCCAAAAAAAAAAAAAGAGAGGGGCAGCTAGGTGGTGCAGTGGATAGAGCACCGGCCCTGGATTCAGGAGGACCTGAGTTCAAATCCAGCCTCAGACACTTAACACTTACTAGCTGTGTGGACCCTGGGCAAGTCACTTAACCCCAATTGCCTCACTAAAAAAAATTAAAAATAAAAAATAAAGAGAGAGAGAGAGAGAGAAGAGAGAGAATGACTTGGGGCCTGGACAGAACAGCTAGAAGGTGCTGAGTAATGCCAGGAAAGTAGAGTATGTAAGTGGCAGTGGAGAGCAATGGTTATCCCATATCCCCCTCTAGAACTGGTGGGATGGCAGGGCAGGACAGAAGTTACAGCCGGTGCTAGAGAGAATGGCCAAGGATACAGTGACATCTGGGAGAAGGCAGGCAAGATCATCATTCCCTCACCTTCCTGACCCATATTCCTCTTGCCTTTGTTAGGCAGGTCAGTGGCTCAATGGGAAACAATGCTTGGATCTGGAGTCAGAAAGACCTGAGTTCCAATGCAATATACTAGCTGTGTGACCCCTGGGCACATCATTTTACTTCTCTCAGCATTGGTTTCTTCATCTGTAAAATGGGAATAATTAGAGCGCTTGCCTCACAGGGTTATTGTGGAATGAGATAACGTATGCAAGTGTTTTGCATACCTTAGAGCCTATAAAAAATGCCTGTTGTTTATTATTAGCAGTGTGACTGTGGGGCAAGACATTATAAAAACCCAATAACAACCTCTCTCTGCCTCATCTGTTTCTTCAGCAGTAAAAAGGAGATAATCCAAAAAAAAAAAAAAAAAGGAGATAATCAGGGGGCAGTTTAGGTGGTACAGTGGATAAGGAGCCCTGGATTCAGAGGACCTGAGTTCAAATCCAAACCAAAACCAAAGAAACCAACAAAATGAGATAATCATATCACCTTTTCCCATAGACTTGTTATGAGAATCAAATAAAATGACATGTAAAGTATTATAAAAATGTGGGTTATTAATCAGAATCAGATCTAGAGGTCTTTCTGATTTGCTAGGCTTCAGCACCAAACAGGGGGGTTTAATCGCTTGCCTGTCTTATTGAGAACTACCCCTATGTTAGTGACTAACCTAGCCAAAGACCTTCATTATGCTCAATTGTGGCCTATTCTTTGTTTGTTTGTTTGTGTTTGCTGGGCAATTGGGGTTAAGTGACTTTGCCAGGGGCACTCAGCTGTAAGTGTTCAGTGTCTGAGGTCGGTGTTGAACTCAGGTCCTCTGAATCCAGGGCCCATGCTCTATCCACTGTGCCACCTAGTTGCCCCTGTCCTATTCTTTGTGATCCCATTTGGGTTTTTGTGGCAGAGATCAGGATTGGTTTGCCATTTCCTTCCTAGTATTTGACAGATTAGGGAAACTGAGGCAGACAGAGGTAAGTGACTTGCCCAGGGTCACACAGCTCTGTCTGAAGCCAGATTTAAACTCAGGGAGATGAGTGTTCTGACTCCCGACCCGGCACTCTACCCACTTTGGCACCTAGCTGCCCCAGCCAAAGAGCTATCCAGGAGTCTATTTCGCTATGTAATTAGATGGCACAGCCCTTCAGCTGCCCCTTGTTCTCCCCCTCCCATTGTCCAAGCAATGTGACACCGAGGGAAGGAAGGGATTTTAGAGATAACTTCCATTCCGGGCATTATTGGAAAAAAACCAGGGACTCTGCATGAAGAATGCAGGCAGATACTAAGTGGGACTGGAAAGACCCAAGATGGCATCAGAGTAATGGATCTGGGGCAGAGGAATCCTCATTATACTCCCTCTGAGAAGAGCTATTACAGCTATTACTTTAGGCTGGGGAGGGGGGGTGGGAAGGGGAATGGGAATGAAAAACTCCACACACACACCACACACACACACACACACCCTCTCCCCTACTCCTTTTTCTAATCCGTCCCTTTAATCTCTAAGGGGACCTAGCCTCAGGCTACATTCCTGGTCCTAGGTTCAAGCCTGAATTCTTTTTGTGTTTGTTTGTTGGTTGGTTTTGGAGCATTGGGGGTTAAGTGACTTGCCCAGGTCACATAGCTAGTAAGTGTCAAGTGTCTGAGGCCAGATTTGAACTCAGGTCCTCCTGAATCCAGGGTCGGTGCTCTAACCACTTCGCCAGCTAGCTGCTCCCCATGCCTGAATTCTTGATAAAAATCCTGCCCCCAACCCCAAACGATTAATTAATTTTTCATCTGGCAGTCCCTTCTTTTCCCTCTCCACCATTCTTTTCCATTTATCTCAGAAGCCTTGCTGGGTCCCTGGTTCCAACATAGGATCCAAATCTGTCTTCCCAGGAAGTTTAACTTAGTTTTGAAGATTTATTTGCTCAGGCTCCTGTCCCAACCCTGTGGCATAAAAGAAATCAGAATGTGGGGCCCAAGGAATCAAGTTTCAGAGGAATCTTGGATCCTGTCCTGAGCCATTAGGAAGTTCTTTTTGCTGTCTAGCCATAGTTCTTCCTGTTGAAATTCCAGCCCCCACACCCTCAGCCCCCTGATTTTTGCGTGTTTGCATTTGATCCCTGATGGGATGAGAGAGAGGAGGAATCATTTGGGTGACTCAGGTTTCTTCCTATCACCGTCGTCACTTCTGCTCCCTGCCAGACACCTGGCTCTCTGGGCTGGGGTACACCTCACCCGGTCTGTCAATGGGACCACCAGGATCGGACCTAGGTGGGGGTAGACGAGGAGGAGGAGGAGGAGGAGGCGGAGGAGGAGGAGCTTAACCCAAATCCCCCGCTCCAAAGGAGAAAACGATTTTCATCTGTCTCCTTAGGTAGGTTAATTAGTGATTGGGTTTGGAGTTTCCTCTCTGAGGGGGTAATGTGCTCCTGGGGTAACTTCTAAGGACAAACCTGTTTTCTGGAGTAACTGCTACCAGCTCCCTCCTCCTCCCCCCCTCCACTCATTTCTTACTTTCTTTGAGCTCAGGTATCCCGGCTGCTGTTAGGGGGAGGGAGGGGAGGCAGTGATTATTGCCTTATGTCTGGTGGAGACAGGATGCTGAGCTGAGATGAGGAGAGAGTGATTGGGGCGGAGGGAGCACCTTGGAATGCAGTGGTCCCAAAAAGTCTCTCCTCCCATTCCTCTGACTCCATTGCCAGATGCCAAGGTGAGTGTAGAAACAAGTGGCCTCTCTTTAGGGCGAGGAAAAGAACAATGATCTCTGGCATAGCGTTCCCCTCCTCCCCCTAGTCCTCAACCTTTTCTCCTGGTACTGATCAGATGAATAGACAGCAGTGTCAAGGACTCCAATACTAAGTACAAGATGCCAGGGATCCCCCTGTGCACCCCATGGCTAATGTGGTAGATACCTGGACAAGTTGCTGCCTCTCTCTAAGCCCCTGTTCCCTTTTCAGAGAAAAGAGGGAAATATCGGAGGTGTGGGGGCGGGGGATAGTATATGAAGGATGAGACTAATAAAGAGGAGATGGGGGCAGCTAGGTGGCGCAGTGGATAAAGCACCACTGGCCCTGGATTCAGAAGGACCTGAGTTCAAATCCGGCCTCAGACACTTGACACTAGCTGTGTGACCCCGGGCAAGTCACTTGACCCTCATTGCCCTGCAAAAAAAAAAAAAGAGAGAGAGACTAATAAAGAGGAGATGGGTTGCACCTGCAGTGATAGGTACTAAAGTTAGACTGCAGGAAGAACCAACTCTCCTGTTTGTAGGCAGGGGGATAGATGGGAGGTCCCTTCGCTCCAAAGCAAGGTGTCTCGGTGATCTCAGTGTTCATTATAAAGACTCCCTTTGGTGTCTACCTTCCCACTCTTTCCCCTAACGCCCCACCTCCCCATCCCAAGATGGGGACAGGAGCATAGTTTATTTTTATGACTTTGATTGTCATCAGAAAGGACTAAGTGCTATAGGGAATAGGAGAACTCCTCTGAGTGACACAGAGGTTAGTGAGTGTTGAGTGTGCTCTCTGTGCGCCCCTCTCTCTCTCTCTCTCTCTCTCTCTCTCTCTCTCTCTCTCTCTCTCTCTCTCTCTCTCTCTCTCTCTCTCTCTGCCTCTTCCTGGTCTTCCCCTCTCCCACACGCTCTCCCTCCTTCCCCTCCCTCCCTCTTTCCCCCCTCCCCTCCCCTCCCCTCCCCTTACTCAGCCGGGGCTTCATTTGCTCTCCACTTGAGAACGGCTCTCCAGAGGCTCAGAATGCTCTTGGGTAAGTACTACAGGACGACTTTTCTTTAGTCGAAGATGAGGGGGAAGGGGGGAATGTCCAATTTACCTCTACTCCGATCTGCCCCCCTTGCTCTCATCTGTCGAGATCCCCAACTATCAATCAGGTTATGCTCAGGTAAATTGCTTCTTAGGTTGGAGTGAGGGTGAAGGGGGCATGAAGGAAAGACCCTCGGACTTAGAACATGGGCTGGGGTAAGGGGTAGGAGGTGCGAGCCACAGATGTTTAGTTGGTTTAAACATTTGAGTCTTTGGAGGAGGGGTATGGAGAAAGGAGGGAGGCAAGAGCCCAGATGTGCTACCAGGTGGCAGATGTGCCAGGATTTTCTTGTATCATATCAATACCCACCCACACCCAAGTCCCCCCAAGGGTTTTGTGGAGTCTCTTGGAAATGTGGGGACAGCTTGGGGTTTTCTGGAACATATGTTTATTTTGATGGGGTGGGGATAATGAACCAAGGAAGGAAAGAAAAGAATCTTAGGTAAAGAATTTGCACTAAAGGAGTAAGATATGTCACGGGGGTTTGGCTTGGGGGGGGGGGGAGAGGCAGTTAATCCTATCTTTTCTTGGGGAAGACTCCATCCATAATCTCCCCAGCTCCCTCTTAGGTTTTCTTTGTGCCCCTTAAAAGAGCCAGAGACCAGCTGCTTGCTTAGTCTCCCCCCCCCCGCCCCGCAAATTGTTGTATTCTCTTTTTTTGTGGGTAGAAAAATCCATCACCCTTTTTTTGAGAGAATGCCATCATGCCTGCTTTCTCCTTGGGTACTCTTAGAGTACACTACCACTGTGATTAGGAAGGGGAAACTGAGGCTACCGATGGGAAACTGTTTCTCATGCTTTTGTTATTCACAACAATTTTAGGATACCAATCCTCCCAACCATGTCAACACTGGAGCACAGGATTTGGGTTTCAGAGGGTATAGAAACAAATTATGGCCTTCCAAGCAAATGTGATTCAAGAATTGGACCATATAAAATGGGGAGAGGGGGGACTAGTGAAGGCCTTGATCCAGATACTCGATCATTCCATTGTCTAGCTCTCTCTTAAGCCTGCATTCCTTTTTGTCCTTTGTTCATGGGTTCTACACGTGGAAAATAGTCCCTTCCTATGTGCAGCTTGTGGATCTGAATATGAGTCTCCTGGTGTGTCTGTATGTCTTCCTGTGCACGAGTTCCTGTGTCCATCTGTGTGTGTGGATCTATTTATATGTCACTGGATGGGGTGTGCATATTTGGGGCTCGGTGTATGCTTCTCTCTGATTATCTGCGGGCAGCATATAGGTTTGTACATATCTTGTATTTATAAGATGCATTTATGTGGGTGTGTTTTCCCCCTATAGAATGTAAGTTCCTTGAGGGCAGAGATTCTTTTCACTTTTTGTCTTAGTCTTCTCCATACCTGGCACATAGCATGATCTTAATAAGTGTCTGTGGGATCGAGTTGAAATGAAAATGTGTCTGATAAGTCTCCGTTCTCTGCATGCGTCAGTACATCTGTGAATCAGTGAGGAGGCTCGCTTCTTCTGCTACCCCACCCCTGGGAACCATGCTGATGTTATTTCACAGGTGACACCTGGCCTACCTCTCTTTCTGCTCTCCCCCGCCCCAACTCAGTCCCCCTTCTGCCAGCTTCCTTTGACATATTCTTTCATTTTCTGCCTAGATAATGGAACAGCTTCCCTCCTCCCAGTCCCATTCTATGTTCTCCCCTCAGGCCCGGGGAGACACCTGGCCTGGGCAGGCAGAAGCTCTGCTCCAACTCTCTTGAGCAGACGCCTGCGCGGACGCAGGTGCACACACACACATAGGCACATACAAACCCCAACCCGTGTCCTGGCTCTTTGTTCTAACTAGCACTCCCTGGGGCTGGGGTTCACCTGCCAGGTGCTGTTTCAGGTTGGAAAAGGCAAGCCAAATAAGCCTGCCTTTCCCTCCCACTCCTCTAAGGGGGATTCTACGTTTTGATGCATAGAACTGAAGGGAAGGGAAGGGAAGGGAAGGGAAGGGAAGGGAAGGGAAGGGAAGGGAAGGGAAGGGAAGGGAAGGGAAGGGAAGGGAAGGGAGGAGATGAGTGGCCTTTTCTCAGGGTAGACTGAAGAAAGCCCTGAATTTGGACCTCAGTTCATCTTTCAACAGGCTAGACCACTTAGGGGCATGACCTTGAGCAAGCTTCACCTCCACACCCCACCCCCAGCCTCAGTTTCCTTACTTGTAAAAGGGGATAACGCTTGAACAACAGACTTCACAGGGAGTGTGAAGCACTTTTTAAATGTGAAATAGTGAAAGAGATGTGAGCTCTGCTTGGACTTCTACCCCAGTGTCTTTTCCAAAGTGCCTCGTCCTCAACTCGGCCTTGTCATCATCGTAGCCTGCGGCGTGCGGGCACGTGTGCCTCTCCGTGTGCAGTGGCCTTTTCTAGTTGAGTGGAGGCCCCCAGGGGCCCGGGCCCTTCCACGTGCATGTCAGATGCAGAAAGCATTACAAAGTGAATGTGGCCTGAAAATGTGTGCAGCGCCCCGGGGAGGAGCTAGGGTTGGCCGCCTGCCACTTGCTCAATGGGGGCGGCTGCAGGGCCGTGGCTTCACTCTCAGGGGGGTTCAGTGCCTGCTTCAGAGATGCTCCCTCCCCCCACTGACAGTCTGTGCTCTGACATGGCCCAAGGTTTGAGGGCCAGGCCAGAGAGATGAGTGGGGAGAGGGTAGAAATTATTCTGCTACTTATCCATCTCCTCCATCCCTAGAGTCCTTTCTATCCGACCCTGGGACTCCCTGTCTTCTGACCCCATGAGTAGAGAGTTCCTGGTCCCCAGGTGAGATCTCATAGAAATGTCAGGCCTGGTAGGAACCTAACTAGAAAGCATCTAGCCCAGGGATCTTAACTGGTTTTTGTTTTTGTTTTTGTTTTTTTCCATCATGAACCCCATTGTAAGTCAAGTGAAGCTCACTGAACTCTTCTCAGAATGTTTTTAAATAAAAGGAAGGACTGTTAAATTTCAGTTAGAGATTAGTGAAAATAAATGTCTTTTTTCCCCCATCCAAGTTTACAAATACCTGAAGTCTGTTCAGGGACCATACTATCCAGGTGAAAGGCTGACATAGTGCTTTTTTTTTAAGCTCATGAAGGCAAAGAAAATAGAGACAGTAGGATGAATTGTTTTTTATTTCAAAGTAAAATTATATACTCCCCCCCTCCCCCTGTAATTATTTCTGTTAAAGGTGCATTTGCTGGACAACTTACTAGCTGTGTGACCCTGGACAAGTCACTTAACCCTCATTGCCCACAAAAAAGAAAAAAAGAAAAGAAAAAAGTAAAGTGCATTTACACAGATGGAGAAATCGCAGTTAAAAAAAATTATTTTTTTTTCTAAATTTACATCGGAGTTAGTGTTAAGAAGGGCAGTTAGGTGGTGCAGTGGAGAGTGCTGGCCCAGAAGTCAGGAAGCTTTATTTCCCTGAGTTCAAATTTGGCCTCAGACACTTACTGTGTGTAAGTCACTTCATCCTGTTTGCCTCGGTTTCTTCATCTGTAGAATGAGCTGGAGAAGGAAATGACAATCCACTCTGGTATCTTTGCCAAGAAACCTCAGATGGGATGGAAAAGAATCAGACACAACTGAAAAGGGGATTGAACAAAACTGATGCTAAGAACCCCTGATCTAGTCCAGTTTCCTCCTTTTTTGGAAACAGAAACTGAGGTCCAGAGAGAACCAGTCACGAGGCAAGTTAAGTTAGTAGCAGCACTGATAGAAAACCCCAGATTGGGCTCCTTTAGATTTCTACCACACAAGAAGTGGGACACCAACTGAAAGCCTCCATTCAGAGATCTGAAAATTCCCCCAAAAAGTAGTTGGGGAAAAGGAGAGACTGAAGGACATTCATGGAAGGGCCCTGCCCTTCATCTTCAGAGATCTATCTTTTGGGCGGGCGGGGGGGCGGGGTCTACGAGGGTTAAGTGACTTGCCCAAGGTCACACAGCTAGTGTCAAGTGTCTGAGGTCGAATTTGAACTCAGGTTCTCCTGAATCCAGGGCCGGTGCTTTATCCACTGCGCCACCTAGCCGCCCCGAGACTATCTTCTGTCCCCCAGTCTCTAACCAGGAAACCGTCTTTGTCCCTATTCCACCTTTCCCCACGCTCCCAAACCCACATTTCCTAGGAGAAAGTGATTGCTGTGTCTGACTCAGTATTTCGTTGTCCCTTGGTTTTGCTGAATTGTTTCATCCTTTCTTTTTTTGTATTTCGTTACAAGGGTAGGCGCGCTGGCCAAGGGACGTAGGCAGGGACATATATATTCTGAAATGAAAGGTAATGTAAAAACAAAACTTATACATAAAAAAAAAATAAAGAGAAGAGTGTTGGATTATAGTCAGCAGGAAACTATATTCAAATCCGAGACTGCTTGACTGCGTGCTATCATGAATAAAACCACTGAACACAACCTGTGCGGGTCACGGGTTTTTTCTCTGTAAAATTGAGAGGGCTTGGACTAGATTGATCCCACACTTAAAGCTGGAAGAGTCTTCACAGATAAATCTAGTCTAACCCTTTCATTTTTACAGAGGAATAAACTGAGGGTTGGAGAAGTCAAACGACTATCTCAAGGTCGTACGAGCTAGACGCGGCAGGGCTAGGATTTCGAACGTAGAGCTCCAGCCTCCGAGCCGACGCTCTTGTGCCTGCGCCATTCCCACTGTCCCCCACAGCTAAAGCAATTCTTGCTGCCGCTATCTGACCTTCAGCATCCATCCTTTCTGCGGCCGGCTGCGTGGGCTGTGGAAAAGCAGAATCTATTTGCTGGCGGAGGAGGGGGTGGTTGGGGAGGAAGTTAATTAGCCCTTCAGGACTTGCGGGGGAGATCGAGCGACCCAAGTGGCCCGCTGAGGCTGGGGGCGGGGCACGTGCGCTCAGGTGCACCGCCTTCCGGGCCGCCAGGTGAGGCAGGTGAGGCAGGTGTGGCCCCGGGGCGGCCTCTACGCGCTGCCCGCGCCTCCCCCCATCCTCCCAAGTACCCCCAATTGGGCTCCGGCTCCGGCTCCAGCTGCGGGCGGCCTCTTCGCCCCGGTTACCGCTAGTGGCTGCTGTAGTTCTTCCGAGCCGAAGGAGGCTGCGGACAGAGTGTCCACCGCTCAAGATGGCGGCTCCCATGGCTCAGTGAGTTTGTGAGGGGGTGGGGGGAGGAGGTGCTTGGGGAGGGGAGACAGGGTGGGGTACCCAGTGGTCCCGGCCTCCAGTCCCAACCCGATGGTTCGGCACCTTCCCAACTCAGGCAGGGGGATGGGGCGCCCAGGGATGCAGGAGCTACCGCAACGTGTGTCTGTAGTATATGTGCGCGTGTTTGTGTCTGTGTGTTTGTGTATCGTGGGGTACGATCTGCTTCCCCGAGTGACTAATTTGGGGGCTGCTTCTTGCCCGCACCCACCGAGAGGAAGTTTTCAAATCTACCTCAGCTTCCCTCTCTGCACCTTCTGGGAATGACGGAGGGGTTTGGGGCACCATCTAGATGAGATTTGGGCTTTTACACCCACATTTTACACGTCAGGTTTACAGAATGTTTGGTTTTATGTTGTGGGAGGTAGGGCTTCCTCTCCTCACCCTCTGGGAGCTTTCGGGGCCAGAGGTAGGGGCTGTTGGGGTGCATACACAGGGGATTCAGCAGCTCAAACATAGGAATGCTCTCTTGGTAGGAATTAAAATTTTGTTGCCGAATTTAAGGGGTTAATTGCCCTTATTGGGAGCCAAGGGATGCTTCCTCTTCCACACCCCCATGCAGCCCTGCTTCTCCTAGGGTTCATCCCTAGGTTCCCCTGTAGGCCCCTCAGGTTCTCTCAGGCCAGCTCCTCCCCCTTTTCCTGGTATTCACTTGTTACCCTTGGGATCTGTGTATCTATCCCCAGTGAGCTGGATGTAGGGGCTCTTAGGCTGTCTCTTTTGGGCAAAGGACCCATTCAGCGCCCCCCCAAAGCAGAGGTAGAAGCATTAAGAGGGGAGGCAGTTAGCAAGCTTTCTTTCTTTCATAAAGGTTTAAGGTTTGCAAAGTATATATTCTCTCATTTGCTACTCAAAACAGCCCTTTGAAGTAGGTGATATTATTGTCTCCATTTTACAGATGAGGAAACCTACCACTATTTGAAATTGATTGTCCCGGCAGCTAGGTGGCTTAGTGGATAAAACACTGGCCCTGGATTTAATTTTATTTATTTATTTGTTTGTTTGTTTGTTTGTTTTGCAGGGCAATGAGGGTTAAGTGACTTGCCTAGGGTCACACAGCTAGTTAAGAGTTAAGTGTTAAGTGTCAAGTGTCTGAGGCTGAATTTGAACTCAGGAGTCCTGAATTCAGGGCCGGTGCTTTACCCACTGCGCCACCTAGCTGCCCCTACTGGCCCTGGATTTAGAAGGACCTGAGTTCAAATTCAACCTTAAACACATGACACTTACTAGGTGTGTGACCTTGGGCCACACCCTCATTGCCCCACAAAATTAAAAAGAAGAAGAAGAAGAAAAAGAAATTGATTGTTGACCTTTTTCTGAGGGTCATACAGCTAGCTAATAAGTGTCTGCGGCAGGACATAAACTTGGATCTTCTTGAATCCAAGTTTAGTGCCCTAGCTGTTCTTTACTGCTTGTGAGATCTTGGACAAATCCCTTGCGCTCTCTAGGATTCAGTTTCCTTATCTGTGAAATGAGAGGATTGGACTGAATGATTTCTAAGATCCCTTCCAGCCCCAGAGCCGTGACTTTGAATAAGATATTTGACCTATACCCCATGGTAGAGGGCAAAGAGAGTTACCTTTGGCGTTAGAGGAGCTAGGTTCACGTCTAGCCTCTGAGACTTTTCTACATGTGCAATCACAAGCATAGACCCTGGAGATCAGCATTCCTCATCTTTAAAATGAGAGAGGGGAGTTGAAGTCGATGGCTTCAGAGGTCCTTTTCCACTCTGAGTCTATGGTACTTCCAAACCTTCTTGGGCCTCTTTTCTCATCTTGTAGAAATAGGAGTATTTCACTGGATGTCTTAGGAGCTTGTTAAGAGAGAATGGAACTGGGGGCAGCTAGGTGGCGAAGTGGATAAAGCACCGGCCCTGGATTCAGGAGTACCTGAGTTCAAATCCGGCCTCAGACACTTAACACTGGCTGTGTGACCCTGGGCAAGTCACTTAACCCCCATAGCCTTGCAAAAAAAAAAAAAAAGAAAAAAAAAGAGAGAGAGAATGGAACTGTTTGTGTATGTGTGTGTATGTATACTTGTATGTGTTGCACATAGAGGGGGCAGGTCTAGTTTTCATTATATCCACCTCCTGATTGGACAGCAACTCCTGGATCTTTCCATGACTACTTGTTCTTCATTCTCCTTTTCCCCTTTCTGGTCCTTTCCTGACCTGTAGCTGGAACTTTTGTGTATAGAGTGGGGTGGGGTGGAGAGCATGAAGGAGGCAATAATGAACAAAAATGATTGAGCCTTCCCAACCCCATAGTCATCAATCCCCAAATGCCTAACAAGTCCTCTTACTCTTGGTAACACACCCCTAATTTATCTCCCCTTGTCTCTTTCATCCCCAGTCCCTGGCGGCGGAGTGGGAATAACTTTCTCGGCTAAGTTAGATGGACAGTCCCCATTAACCTATTGGTCTGCCCCCCTCCTCATTCTCCCCTGGCTCCCCTCAGCCCTGGGAGGAGTGTTTGTCTCAGGAGAAGTCTGGGGAGGGGGGAGACCAGGGGAAAAGGGTTTGTAAGGTTGCCCATCCATCAGGCGGGGATGGTCCCCCCAGGGAAGAAGCCAGCCGGAGAGACTTCCAACTCGAACAAGAAATGTAAGCGCTATTTCAACGAGCATTGGAAGGAAGAGTTCACTTGGCTGGAGTTTGACTATGAGCGAAAGCTGATGTTTTGCTTGGAGTGTAGGCAAGCCCTGGTTCGGAACAAGCACGGGAAGGCGGAGAATGCCTTCACGGTGGGCACCGACAATTTCCAGCGTCATGCTTTGTTGCGCCATGTGACTTCTGGGGCTCACTGCCAGGCCCTAGCTGTCAACCGGGAACAGCTGGCATTTGAAGCCCAGGCAGGGTGTCACCGAAACCGGCCCCTGAACTCAGTAGGTATGACCCCTCCTGCCTCTATGGTGCCCATCAAGATGGAAGTGAACCCTGCCAAAGTGGCGGTGTTGACCACCGTTTACTGCATGGCTAAGGAGGATGTGCCAGATGACCGCTGCCCCGCTCTGCTGGAACTACAGAGATTCAACCTCTGCCAGGCACTCCTGGGCACTGAGCACGGCGATTACTACACTTTGGGCAGCGTGAAGGACATGCAGGTGGGTGGTTGATATTCTAGGGGTGGGGGGAGAAGGGAGGAAAATGTTTTCCACGCACTCCTTGGGTGTCAAGCCACTGGGCAGAGCATCTTGGGCTTCTGGCCACAGCTCTTCTCTGAAGGAAAGGGTAGATAGGGCAGGTTCCTTCCCCCCCAGCTTGGCATATAGTCCCCCTGGGGGAATCCCTGTTTGGGAGGTAGATAGAGAGCATAGCTTGGATAAAGTGCCTAGATAGCCTGAATCATAAGATCATGAATTCAGAACTTGAAGGGACCTTTAAAGTCATCCATCCTCATTTAACAGAGGAGGAAACAGAGATTAGCAAGGTTTCAGTGACTTGCCCAAGGTCACACAGAAGCAGGATTCCAAATCCAAAGCTCTTTTCATTGCCGTGACTGGAAAACTGACCCTCCTGTCTTCATCTCCCCCTCTCCCCAATACCTTTGTGAACTCCTGTTCCCCTGTCCACTGGAGGCTATGAGCCTTTACTTATTACGTGGCTTGACTTCTCTCAAGGCCATAGAAAATGAGTTTTTCTGGCATTAAAATGCGTTTTTATAAGAAAAACTATTAAAGTGTGGTCTTTGTTACATCCTTACATGCCCCAGCCCTGTGTGTTGATCCCTAAGGGGCTGCCTACTTTATAGTTTATCTTCCCTAGTCCTAGCTTTGGGACAAGGATGGAGGGAGGCAGGACCTCTGGGGTCTCTACCATTGACTTTCAAGTCATCAGGAAAGAAAGTATCCAAGAACTGACTTGTGTCCTGAGACATTACTGTGGGAAGAGGAGATACAACCCCTGACCTTGAGGAGCACCCACCCAGTTTAATGGGAAAGACACGATGTGTGATGTTCACCCCTTAGGAGCTTTCAGTCTGATGAAATGGATGGGGAGAGAATGTGCAATTATTAAGAGCCTGCTGTGTACCAGGCTTTACAAATATGACCTCATTTGATTGTTGAAAGAGTAGCTGACTAGAAGAAAAGTAAACAGAACCTTAGGGTGGGTATATCTTGACACTCAGAGCAGTCTCAGACTTCATCTGCTTCTCCTTAAACTCTTCAGAGGCCATCTTCACCCTCTCCCTCTGCACAGGGCAGTTGCTCCTTCAATACCAGGTAGACTGGGCCTTCCTCTAGCCAGGAAATCGACTGGCCTCCCTTGCTCCTTCTTCCCAGTTCCTTGTGGGTAACAGGGAAGTTGTCCTTCTGACTGAACATTTCTTCCTCCTGTTTCTGGGTAACTGGGCTGAGCCTTTTTCTGGGATATGCTTAAAGCCCTCCCTTTCTGTTTCTCTCTCTCTGACTCTTCCCAGGCAGCCATTGCCAGGGTCCTGTACTCTGAAGATTACCAGCGGCTGAAGGCATCCCCATTTGTGGGACTGGTGCTGGACGAGGTCGGGGATGGGCCAGAGCCTCATAGCCTGGCCCTCTTTGCCACCTTGGTGTCTCCCTGTGATGGCCAGCCTGCCAGCACCTTCCTGGGGAGTGTGGAGCTAGGGGTGGGTGAGGCCGCTCCTGGCCAGCTTCTGGGCATTCTGAAGTCCTTCGGTGTTCCCGCACCCAAGCTGGCCTGGCTTGGCTCAGGACTCCCAAGTGAGCGTCTAGGTGACCTAGGCCTACAACTTCGGGTCACCTGCCCGCTGCTGGCCGAGCTCCATTGCCTTCCGAGCCGAGGTCACCCAGAAGCCCCCACCTACGTCAGCGAGTATGAGAGTGTCCTGGATGCTCTGTTTCGACTCTATGGCGGCTCTGGGGCCCATGGGATCCCAGAGCTCCGGGCAGCCCTGGACCTTGCAGCCATCAATCTGACAGGGCCACAGCGGGTGCCCTGGGCATCAATCTTGCCAGCTGTTGAAGCTGTGGCTGCCTCTTGGTCCCACCTAGTGCCCATGCTAGAGGCTGCTTCCCCCACTTCCCCCCTTACGCAGGCACTGGCCCTTGCCCTCCGGAGGTTCACCTTCCTTGCCTTCACCTACCTCCTACTGGACACTTTGCCTGCTCTGCAGAAGCTCAGCCTCCTCCTTCAGCCTGAGGAGCCAGACTTGGCCCTGCTCCCTCCCCTGGTCATCACCACTGCCGCCTCCCTGCAGGCTCAGAGAGGCTCAGATGGGCCCCACTTTCAAAGCTTCCTGCAGGCACTGGCCAACCCCACCCCTGCTGGCAGTGGGGAGGGTGGCCGCTATTGCTATCAAGGGGTGGAGCTGACAGACTGTTCCCCGGCAACCATCCAGAGCTTTGAGGACCTCCGGGGGGCTTTCCTGGACTCCCTGAGGAGGGGGCTGTGGGACTCCTTCCCAGGTCCCTCTCTGGACATTGTGGCTGCATTTGCTTCCGTCTTTGACTCTCGGCGATACCCACAGTCCTTGGAAGAGCTCGGAGCCCATGGGGAAGGAGCTCTTAGGTTACTGCTCCAGGCCTATGCCCCTGTAGTGGTTGGTGAGAGAGCACTGAGTGACTTCCCCCTCTTTAAACGCATTGTCTTCAGTTTGGGCCCACTGGGCCCACGGGACCTCTGCTGCAAACTCGTCTGTGCCCACTCGGAGCTGCACGAGCTCTTTCCTGACTTTGCCATCCTGGCCTCGTTAGTCTTGGTCCTGCCCGCTGGTGCCAGCCTTCTTGACAAGGTTGCCAGGAGCCGGGAGCTTCGGTGGTGGGACCAGGGAAAGGGAGAGGGAGGCGACATCCAGGGGAGCCACGTTGTGAAGATTGCAGTGGATGGCCCCCCACTCCACGAATTCGACTTTGCCTTGGCCATCGAGTTGTTTGAGAGTGGAGGTGGTGGGGTGGAATTTTTGGGCACACAGATCAAATGAGGAGATACCCTTTTCATATCTTAACTGGGTTCTCTCTTGTGTGACTATGGATTCCTAGACGGGATTTTGACCCCTCTCGACAGGGGAGAGAGACTTTCCCCTGACTTGGATAACTTTGTCCTATATTCCTTCCTGTTGTTAATTTGTCACTCAGTGTGCCCTTATACCAACCCAGCCTTGCTGGGGCTGGGAATGGGGAGGGCTGAGGAGAAGCTCAGCAATTTTAGTTCAGGAATAACTTGGTAAGGAGTCGAAAGAGGAAAGCTAGGGAGGCTGGGGAGGGGACTTAGGCATATTTATTGTGCTTTTGTCATTTCCAGAGTTTTGTGCTAAACACAGTGGTGTTTTTGTTCCCCATTCCCCTCGGACTTGGTAAAAATTTTCATTGATGTATGAACATTAATAATTGGAAATAGGAGGGGGCAGCTAGATGGCACAGTGGATAAAGCACCGGCCCTGGATTCAGGAGGACCTGAGTTCAAATCCAGCCTCAAATACTTGACACTTACTAGCTGTGTGACCCTGGGCAAGTCATTTAATCCTCATTGCCCCACCCAAAAAAAAAATGGAAATGGGAAAAGAACCTAGTCTTCCTAATGGGGGATGGGAGGGAAGATAATCTTGTCTACCTAGCTCTGAACCTTTGCTTTTGTCACTGTCCTTTTCCCTCTGGGAGCTAGCAAATTTGGGGCATCATGCGTGGCAAAAGGAAAGAGCATGGGACCCAGAACTGGGAGACCTGAATGAATTATAGTTCTGTCTCTGCCCTTAACTCAACCTTGCGCAAGTCACAGCTTCTCTCTGGGTCTTACTTTCTTCCTTTTTCTAAAATGAGGGAGTTGGATCAGGTGATTTCTAAGATTGCTCCCATCTCTGATTTGCTCTTCATCCTTACTATAGCACAATGCCTTCAGAGTTAGCCAGAAGTGGGTCTTTTCAGAAGTACAGGAAAGCCGAAAGACTTAGGGAGGTCCCTATCTTTACCACCCCCTCCAGGATGTCCAAGGACATCTGTGTACAGAAAGGTGGACATAAACATATAAATATATACACAGATATATTAAATAAATCTCTTATCTTTTATAGAATTTGAGATAATGCTCGCAAAGAGGATTTGGGTTTCTGGTTTGGTTTTTTTGCTATGATATGGACCAAAAAAGTTCCAAGTAGAACAAATTCCTCTCTCTTTTCTTCCTCTTATTAAAGTTTGGTTGCTATCCAAGCTCCCTTATCTTCAGTCCAACCCCCTTAAGACCAAAGAGAGTGCAAAATCATAATTGCTGCTCTAATTCAACCTCACCTAAGCAGATATATTTTTTCCATTTCCTTTTCTTTCATCCCTTCCCCATTCTAGTTCTCCGCACACACATGCACACGCATGCACACCCATTCCTATAGGGCAAGTGATAGGAGGGGATATCCTCTCCATTGCTTGGTTGAGTACCCTTTCACCATGGCTGACACAGCTGCTTCCTCCATCCCTCTCCAGAAAAAGACCAACAGAGCAGAGTACCCCAGGTCCCATCTGAGGGCGTCAGCTGACTGGTAGTAGTAGGGTAGGGAAGCCAGACAGGTTATAAACTGTTATGTCAGTGAGTGTCATGCGTTCTCTCTGCCTTCTCCCCTGCTGCTTCCTGTGGGACCAGAGATGGGGCGGAGGGGGGCGGGGTCAGTAATGATCTTTCCCCACCTCCAACCTTCCACGAGTCCAGCACCTTGGAACACAATAAAACAGAACCATCCCAACTCCTGACTCCCAACGTTCTGCAGTCTCTGGTGGTGTGTGGGTGTGTGTGTGTGTGTTGGAGGGACCCAGGTGGGCTGTCCCCTCTTTCTTTGACAAGGCTCTTTTCCTAGCTGGGGATTCTGGTCCTGCTGCCTCCTAGAACCCCATCAGAAGCCCCTTCTTTTTCAGAGATGATCTTCTGGGTGGGGTAGTCCCTCAGCCTGCCCAGAGGGGCCTCCTGTGGTTGGAGGGAGATCTCCACAGCTATCCCTCGAGGCTCCTTCAGTGTACTCCCTATTCCTCTCCTGGGCCCCAGTACTAGGGTCTTCCATCTCTGCCAGACTAGCAGTTCTTCCTGCTCTGATCCCCCTCTCTCCTAACTTCTTCCTGCGTTTTGCCTCTCCTCTCCCCGCTGCCCCACGATGTAAGTGAAAGGCCCTGTTGCTCAACCATTTGGCCCCAAAGACTTCCTCCGTTCATGGGCCTAAGAATGGGGCAGGCCTTGGCCAATGCCATATTTGCCCACTTACAAGAAAATGCAGATGCTGGTGCATGACCCATATCTCCAGGTAGTTGATGTGGGGAGAGAAGGCCTGGAGTTTCCTCTAGGTCATCTTGTAAAGGAGAGGAGATTTATATCCCAGCTGGTGAACCTTCTATTGTCCATCATTAGGGTGTTGTCATAGGGTTTAAAGAATCTGGGAGGAGAATGAAGGAATGAAGGGGGTCAGAAATGTGGTTAGAGAGGAGAGAGGTTTGGCATCTGGCAAAGAAGTTGGAATTATTCAAGCTAAAAATGAGGAGCTGAGTGCTATTTGGTGAGGCTTCAGGTAGGGACCTGGAAGGGGTCTGAAAGGCTCTCTTGCAGAGGGTGGTAAACAGTAAATTCATCCCACTAAGGGGAAGAAGATAAAATTTCCTTGTCAGAGGGAGAGATGATGGGAAGGATTCACATTTCTTGCAGGCAGAGACTGTTTGTTTGTTTCTTTGTTTTGTCTCTGTGTCCTCTAGGTGTCTAATTTTTATGGAATTGTGTTGGCTAGACTGTAGGAAAATGGGAGATTGGGTTTAGACTAGTGAGCTAAAGAATACTAGAATAGGAAAGTAAAGAAAGCTAAGGAAGGGAGTGATTCTATCCCTGGGATAGAGAAGAAACCTTTTAAAAGAAACCCCTGGGATAGGAAGAAAAATACCTACCTTTAAAAAAATGGATTGGGGCGGCTAGGTGGCGCAGTGGATAAAGCACTGGCCCTGGATTCAGGAGGAGCTGAGTTCAAATCCGGCCTCAGACACTTGACACTTACTAGCTGTGTGACCCTGGGCAAGTCACTTAACCCCCACTGCCCCGCACAAAAACAAAAACAAAAACAAAACAAAAATGGATTGATAGATTTAACTCACTCTTAGTCCTGGTGCCTCCAGCCCCTATCACTCATCCCTGGGTTTACTGGGGATACTGCCTTCTCCCTGCTGGGGTAATGGGGAATGGAGAGAAAATAGAAGTGGGGGAGAGTGGAAGGAGAGATGCTACCCCTCCTCCTTTTCTGACCTGGAAAAGGGTACCTGCAAGTACAAGATGGTCAAATTGACTACATGTTTCTTGTAATGAGCCAGAAAGTGATTTGATTCACTTTTTAAAAATCATTTTTCAATTAACAAGCATTTATTTTCTCTGCTTCCCACCCTACCCCCCAAGAAAACAAAACCTTTGTGATATTCAGTCAAGCAAAACATATCCCCACATTGGCCATGTCCAAAAATGGGTATCCCATTCTGCATCTTGAATCTGTCACTTCTCTGTGCAGAGGCACATAGCAGTGGGGATCATCAGCAGTCCCCTAGAATCATGGTTGAGCATTGGATTAATTGGAATTCTTAGGTCCTTTAGAGTTCTTTCTCTTTATAGTAATTTAACTCCTTTGTTCCTTGAAAAGGAAACGAGCATTTGGGGGTAGGAGAGCTCAGCCCTGAGACTCATGCTATCTTTTTTTCCCCTCTGACTTCTAAATCTCTACTTCACACTTTGGTGAGTGAATTTGCCTGGGTGGCCGCAGCCTCAGTTTTTCCATCTGAGACAAAGGGTGTATGAATGATCTGCCTCATGAACACGGTGTTTTGTCATCTCTTTCCCCTTCAAATAATACCTTGCCTCTGGCTGTGAATATTCTCACTCTTAGGAGGAGGCAGACAATACAGTCTTCCTTTTGGACTGTGGAAGTTGGCAGAGGTCCAAAGTTTGCCCCTGTCAGCCTTCCATTCCATATTTTCCCCCTTCTTCCTCCCTCACCAGGCCCAGCCTCCAGCTCCCCCAACCCTCTGCTGGCCTCGCTGCCCCTGCCTGCTCGGCCTCTGCAGCCCCCACTGGACATCAAGCATTTCCTGACCTTCCACTTCAATGGTGCAGCCCCACTCAGCCTTTTCCCCAACTTCAGCACGGTATGTGTGTGGAGAGGGTGGTGGTTTAATGGGGGGAGGGATAGTTGGGTCAAAGGAAAGTGGAGTAGGGGTGGTCAGTTAAACGGACCTGGATAGCTCAGTTTCCCTTTCTGTCCCAAGTCTGGAGAAATCAGTTGTCTTCTTCCACTGATCCCTACACCCACATGCACGCACATCCGCATTCTTACTTGAGACTAGCTCCACTGTACGGATCTGTCTAGGTCAAATGAGCTTTCCACATCCTTGCAAAGGGAGAAGCTAGGCAGACCAATGAGGACAGTAGGATCCCTTTCCACTGAGGGGACAACTTAAAGTGGTGAAGAGCTTGGATCTTCTTCTCACCAACAACTGGACCTAGAGAGTGGAGAAGGAGAGAAATTCTGTCCATTTCTGAGTCTCTCTGTGGTAGGAAAATGGGAGGTAATCAGAGATTTAGAGCTAAAAAAGGCTTTAGAGTCACCTAGTCCAGTGCCTTCATTTTACAGGTGAGGAAACTGAGGCCGAGTGACTTGCCTGGGTGTCTGAGGGAGGATTTGAACTTAGATCTTAGATCTTAGATCTTTCTGACTCCAAAGCCAGCACTCTCTACCACACCAAGCTACCCTGACACCTCTTCCTTGTATCTCTGGCTGCTTTCATCTTTACACTTCTCACCCTCTTTGGAGGAGGGGTCTGAACTTTTGGTTCCACTCAGTGGCAAAGCTGATAAGACTCATCCCAGATTGAGGCAGCTCAGAGAGCAAAGAAGAGACTTCCTAACTCCCCTGCTATCTTTCTTTCTTTCTTTTTTTTTAGTGAGGCAATTGGGGTTAAGTGACTTGCCCAGGGTCACACAGCTAGTAAGTGTTAAGTGTCTGAGGCCGGATTTGAACTCAGGTACTCCTGACTCCAGGGCCAGTGCTCTATCCACTGCACCACCTAGCTGCGCCCCCTGCTATCTTTCTTCACCTCTTTTCTGCTTCTTTATAGATCTATTCTATTTTCTAATACTTACTGGTTCTTTGTATGTGTGTATATGTCTGTGAGACAGACAGACAGAGGAAGAAGTGGAAAAGGTAGCAGGGGAGGTCAGTGCTGTAATCAGGACAATTTATTTCCCCAAATCACAGACTTCTGAAAGGTCATCCTGGTCATTTATTTATTTCCAAGCAGGCTCCTCCTCAACCCCATCTCAGACTAACCCAAACAGGAGCCGTTCTAGTGCTTAGCTTTCCAGGAGAGTGGCTGCCCCTGCTGCCTTTGTTTCTCTCTATTCCTATGTAGCTCACCCACAGTGGTTTGGAAGTTCTTCCTAGTGTCTAACCACAACGCCTTCCTACATAACCCTCTCCCAACTAGGGAGAGGGCAGGGCTCATAATTGCTATTCTTTCTTACCCCACCTCACCTCACAGATGGACCCAGTCCAGAAAGCAGTAATCAGTCACACTTTTGGAGTCCCCTCCCCTATAAAGAAGAAGCTGTTTATCTCCTGTAACATCTGCCACTTGAGGTTCAACTCTTCGGTGAGCTAAGTGGAGGGAGAGGGAGAAGGTCTTCTAAATGGGGAGCTCTCAGTGGGAATGGCCAGGAGTGTCTGGAGAAAAAATGGGAACCAGACTTGGTGTTATATTGGGAGGAAGGGGAAAGGTGAGGATATGACCGAGATACTTGGAAAGAGTGCTGAACTTGGGGTCAGAAAAGGTGGATTTGAATCCTAGCTCTGCCATTCACCATGGGCAAGTCACTTCATTTCCCTGGGTCTCAGTTTCCTTCTCTGTAAAATGAAGGGGTTGGACTAGATGACCTTTGACATCTAGCTCTAAACCTATCATCTTCTGATCCTTGTTATCTGAAGGAATCTCCTTCATTCCTAATTTTTCTCCACATTCCTACCTTTCTCCACTCTCCTTATGCTGCTTTCTCCCCTCACCCTATCCAGCCTTGTCCATATCATTCCCTACTCCCCATTTTTCACTTCTCCTGTCATCCTTTATTCCCTTACTCCCCTGTCCCTTCATATCCCTCAACTCCTATGGAAAAGACCCAATTCCCATCTCTTTTCCTCTTCGTGTTGCCTGCTATTTTCTTGGCCTACAAGGGATTAAGCCCAATCAGGGGAAGTGAGAGTCTAGTAGGGGATTCTGGGACATATACTAAAAGAAGCATGATCGAAGGCTGGAAAAAACAGGAACAAAGGAGAGATTCAAACAAAGCGTTTTAAGAAAATTTGAGGAAGGAGAGAGAATTGGTGGGGGTGGGAATGAGGGCAGGACAGGGAAAACCATGGAAGAAGTAGCTGCTGAGCAGTCTTCAATAAAGTTCAACAGGCCTCCGTTTCAGGCCTAGAGGTTGATTTGTATCAGTGTGCAGGATATTAGGTTGGGGAGTAAAGAATATATAGTGGATCAAATGCTGGACTTAGAGTTAGTAAGACCTGGGTTCAAATCCTGATTTTGGCCCTTACTAGCTGAGTGACCCTGGGCAAGTCATTTAGCTTCAGATACTGCATCTGTAAAACTGGAATAATAGCAGCTAGTTTTTTGGTTATCATGAGGCTCAAATGAGATCTAAGAGCTTTGCAAATTTTAAAGCACTCTATAAGGGTGACCTATTGTAACTATTACCATATAAAATAATAACAGCTGTCATCTACATAGCACTTTATGGGTTGTAAAGTATTTTACATATCTTCTCTCATCTGATTTCACAACTGTGTGAGATAGGTATTATTTCAGTTGGGGAACCTGAGGCAGAGAGAAGTTAAGTGACTTGCCCAGGGTCACTCAGCTACTGAGTATTTGAGACATTTGAACGCCAGTCTTCATGACTCCAAATCCAGCTGTCTATTCGCTGAATCACCCAAATGACTCATTAATAAGGCTAGAAAGGTATACTGGCGACAGATTGTGGAGGGCTTTATTGAACCTTTGATGCCTCACACCACCGTAAACATAGTTGGTGCTCAATAAATGGGTGATGAATGAATGTGTATAGGAATGAACGGTGCCCTCCTGCCCTGATACTCTCCTCTAGAACCAGGCTGAAGCTCATTACAAAGGTCACAAACATGCCAGAAAGGTCAAGGCCGTGGAGGCTGCCAAGAGTAAGCAGAGGACCTATACTCCAGCCCGGGATAGAGTCACTGATCCACCCACCACCCCGCCTGATAGCAGAGCTCCTGGAGAACCCCAGAACAAGGGTACAGTAGTGTGTGCTTACTCTTCCCCAACCCTCTCCCCTCCCCACCTGACCTGGTCAAATAACAGGGGCCAGAGATTTCCGCTCATATGTGAAGGGTGATAAACGAAGGCCACTTCAGGCACTCTGTAAGGAAATGAGGGAGGAGCAGAATCTGCGCTTCAGGCCCTTGACCTGTGGCCTCTGTCTCATCAGCTCCCTTGGCACCCGCTCCTGGATCCCCTTTAGTTCTGCTGAAGACTGTGGAGTCTGCTTCCAGGGAGCCGGCCAGCCTGGACCTCTCCGATGCCTCTTCTTCGTCCTCTTCCCCTTCCTGTTCCCCCTCGTCCCCCGGGCCGGGGGCTGAAATGCCTAGTACTAGAATTGGGGCAGGAGCAGGAAGCAGTGTGGGTACGGACAAGAATGAGAAGGGCCCTCTCTACTGTCCTACCTGTAAGGTCACGGTCAACTCGGCCTCACAGCTCCAGGCCCATAACACAGGTCAGTTCTTGGAGGAGGTGGACATGGCAAGGGAGGGAGAAGGGAAGTGAGGAAGATAGGGTGCTAAGCAGGGGTTGGGGGGGGAGGCAAAATCTATACTCTTTACCCTTTCTGGGGGCCAGAAGGTGGGAATGGTGTAGTCGATTGATCCTCTGACTACCCAGTGCCCTTCTATCTGGGAGCTCAGAGTCTTAGTGTGCCTAGGTGGCCCTGGGGAAGGACAGCTCCTGTTCTGACCTCCAATCTGTGGAGGCAGATGATCTGAGAAGAGAGAAGACAAGGAACAGAAAGCTTCTGTGACTCTAGAATTAGGGTTCTTAAGCCGGGGTCCCCTTCAGGGGGATCTGTAGATAGATTTCAGGGAATATGAATTTGGATAGGAAAAATTTACATCTTTATTTTCACTGACCTCTAACTGAAATTTAGCACTTCCTCTACTTAGGAAAGAAGGCAATGAACCATTACTCTGAGATGAGCTCTATAGACTAGGAGGCAGAATACAAGAAAAGTAAGGTGCTAGAAATCAGAAGGTTATGCCCCGTCATGAGGGAGGCTGAGAAAAGGCTTCAATCACAAGGCAGAGAACACTGATTCAACTTGGGTGGGTTTGATGAGAATATCCTGGGGGTTGAGGGGTGGCCTTAAAGTTAGGGAGATTTTGTACCTCTGTCCCTGTATTCCCACCATTGGCCTCTGACAGGATCTCTCCCTCCTTGTAGGAGCCAAACACAAGTGGATGGTGGACGGTCATCGAGGGGCTCCCCGAAGGGGCCGGGGTCGAATTATGCCTCGGGGAGGGGCCAGGCACAAGGCTAAGCGTGTGGCAGGGGCCCCAGGTGGCAAGCCGGGGCCAAGCCCTTCTTTCCACTGTGCCCTCTGTCAGCTCCATGTCAACTCCGAGACCCAACTCAAGCAGGTGGGGGAGGGAGAGAAGAAATAGGTTAGGGTTGGGGTGGCCAGAGCAGATGGGAGAGGTGGCATGAGCTGGGTGGGAAGGGGGCAAAAGTGAGCAGAACAGAGGGGTGAGTAGGAAGGGAGAGCAACTAGATGTAGAGGAGGGTTGGGTGAAGGGGGATGACCAGTTAAGGGAAGACTACTATACCTGGAGAGGGGGAAGAGAATGAGGTGGGCCAACAGGGGGGAGACTTAGCTCTTACCTTCCTTCAGTTCTCCCATCATAAATCACAAGGGTAAGGAAGCCCGTGTTGTTCTGGGGGGACCTGCCTCAACCCATGCCCTGTTTGTGTCCATGTCTTTTAGCACATGAGTAGCCGAAGACACAAAGACAGGCTGGCAGGAAAACCCCTGAAGGCTAAGGTCAGTCAGCACAGCAAGCTACAGAAGCATGGGGCGCTGGCTGTGAGTATCCTCAAGGTACCTGTCACTGAACACGGAGCTCCCAACCCCCAAACCAGGGGAAGAGGGAGGCTGGGCGGGTAGCTCCGAGCCAGGCAAAGCCAAAAGGGATGAGGGGGGAGTAGGGTTTTTTGGGGGGGTGGGGGGGAGGATGAGGGGGTGGAAAGGGATCGTGTCAGGGAGAGATATTAGGAGGCAACAGTGAGACCACTTGACTAGAGACGAGCTTTTGTGGGTGCAGCAGGAAGGAAGTAAACTCCTTTCCTGAACCTGCCCTGCCTGGGAAGGGGAGATGAAATTGGCCTTTTGTCTTGGGCTCTGCTTGGAATTTCCGGCAGGTGGGATGGAACACCAGCTATGAGGGCATGTGAGGGAGGGATGTGTTTGGGCGAGGATCCCCTGGAAACAATCCCCAGCCACTCGTCCTCCCTTTCTCACCCCTTTTAATTCCTGAGGTTTCCCATCCCCACCCCCAGACAGGAAGACAGGTGATGGAGAAGAGAGTTTGATTCATGTGCTTATGGGAGAGGGGGCAGGAGGAAGGAGGAGGAAATGAGGTTTGGAAGCATGTTTTCATGTAGCCCAGTGTAGGGAGGAAGGATGGGAGACAGGTGGTGGTGGGTAGTTTCTTGCAGTAATGAACTCTCTCTTTTTCTATAGTCTAAGCTGGCCTTGCAGAAGCAACTTACCAAGACCCTGGCAGCCCGCTTCCTGCCCAGCCCCCTCCCTACGGCTGCAGTATGCACCCTTCCAGGGCCCTTGGCTCTCCGGCCAGCCCCAGCTGCTGCTACCACTCTCTTCCCAGCCCCAATGTTGGGGCCTGCCCTGTTCCGATCAGCAGCGGCAGCTGTCCGCCCGGCCACTGGGCCCATTGTCTTTGCTCCATACTGATCCTCCCTGGGGGAGGCCAGAGCTGACTCCCCAGCAGTCCCGCTTCCTGTCTCCTTTCCAGCTCACCCTTGCCATGGGGCAGTGTCTCTTTACAACCAGTGGTCTCTGATGGGGGGAAGATGAAGCCCATCTTTAGAGTTGGCATCATCTTCTCCCTCTTCACAGGAGTTGGACGAGATGGCCTCTAAGGTCTTTTCCAACTCTAAATCTGACCTTATGCCTAATACTTCCAGTTCATACAAGGTAACCAACCCCTGCCATTGTGGGGGTGAGGAACCAGGTGTCTCTATCAATCACCCATTCCCTTTCCATCTGGTGCCATCCCTGGAGCCTGCACTTAAGGTGGCCCCTCTAGTCTACAGCCGAGGTCTCCCCAGCCCCGGGGGCTAACAGATGCCCAACAATCTATGCAAAATCTCCAAAACTAGCTCCACGGTGGTCCCACTTTTCAAGGGAAATAGGAGTGAGGTAAATCTGGTTATCCATGTACCCAAGTCCCTGCAACGTGGGTGACTGGAGGATTTCCTACCCCTCAGTTCTTAGCATCTCAGCTTTGCCAAGTATGTTTCTCCAGGGCCCAAGGGCAAGGGATAAGTTTATGACCAGTACTCTCTTATTTTGGGGAGGTCTTCCATGAAAAGGACCTTCCCACCCCAGGCATAGAATTCTTTGGGGGACCACAGAAAGGGGATATTGGGGCAGTATTCCCTTTAGGAGGAGAGGATTATAATGGAGGGGAAAAGGGAGGGACATTTCCAAGTCTGGGCAGTGCTGATGTAGGGAAGGAGAAGACCGCTTCATTCTCTGAAGGATTTGTTAATGTGATGAGGGTGAATGAGGAGAGGTGAGTTATGAGTGGGAGTGGTAGTCTGTTCCATGTCTTTGCTATGAAAAAAGTCCAGTCTGCATCAACAAGGCCAATTGCTATTCTAGACTTAGCCCTTAGCCAAAGCCTGCTCTGCTCTCTTCCAGGATGCATGCCTGGCCAACGTCTGCCACCTTCCCAGCACCTTCTGTCCCCCCTGCATTTTTGAAAACCATATAGAAAATCAGGCATTTTCCCCTTCTTCCCCTTTCCCCTACCCCCCCATTCTATTCCAGTGCACTTTAGCCTCCCCTGCCCAAAAAAGCCATTCCTTCTCCTTCACATCTCAGACTACAGCACCCTCCAAACCTACCCAGGCTGTAAAATTGGAGTAGTGGGACCCAGTCTGATCCAAATTTTCTAACAATTCTAATAATTTTCAAGATATATCCTCTGCCCTACCTCCCGGGACTTGGCCAGTATCCTCCACCCATCTATTTTTTCTTCAGATGTTTCCAGTGGGAGAGAACAAAAAAAAAAAGGGTTGTTTTTTTTTTTTAATAATAAGCTATTGTGGCTTTATTATGTCCAACTCATCAATAAAAGAGTCTGGAGTTTAGTGGTGTATTTGTGTTAACCTCTGCCCCACAAAGTCCCCTGTTCTGTCTTCCTCTGTGTTGGGGAAGATGATATATGTGTTGTGGCCATGGGCAGGGATGCTCTGAGAAAACCCCAATGGGATTCTCATCATACATGTCTGCATGTTAGGAAAAGGGTTCCTGATGTTGGCAGGAGTACACAGTACATTACAGAATGTCACATACGTTCACAAACACATACTAAGCGGATGATCAGCCACTGAGAGGCTTTTACTGCTCCACTACTAGGACCCATTAGACACGAGGAGGCGCCATATATAGTCTTCATTACTGGAGTTATAAAATGCAGTATACGTTATGTAACAAAACAAACAAAAAAGCCCAGAGCGGGGAAGGTGGGCTTTAAGAAGCCATAAATCTACCCCCAGGATAGAAAGAGGGTCCCTTGTCTGCAAGCTGTCTAGTTCACTGGACAAGTCCCCACCATAAGGGCTTGCTAAGCAGCTGACATGGCCTGTGCACTCCTGCCCCCTGGTGGTTGAGGTCAAGAGGAGCCCTCTAATAGGTGAAGACAATTAGAGGCCATGGAAAGGCCCAGGAGTCTAAAAGGAAGGTGTTTAGAAATCATTTAGTGTTGACTCTTTCATCTTTATAGGGGAGGAAGCTGAGGCCCAGAAAGGAAATGTCCCTTGTCCCAAATCACCTCATAGTAAGTGAAGAGGGGGCAGCTAGGGTGGCGCAGTGGATAGAGCACTGGCCCTGGATTCAGGAGGACCTGAGTTCAATCTGGCCCTTAGACACTTGATACTTACTAGCTGTGTGACCCTGGGCAAGTCACTTAACCCCAATTGCCTCACCAAAAAAAAAAAAATTGAGGCTGGACCCCCCCCTCCCTTCCCGGTGGGTTTTCTATACTATGTCATGGCCACATTCTGGACAGGGGGAAAAAAAAGCCAGAGCAGAGATCGTAACTGGGTAACAAATTTCTGTTTCCCCAGTGACTTGGGCTCTTCTTATTAGGGGAAGGACACAGGTGAGCTGAAGATACCTCCTAAGATAGGAAGGCCTTCCTTCCCCCTCCCTCCCATGCCAATCTATCCCTGCTCAGTTATCTTTTTCCAAGGGCCATGACTTGGGGACTACAGTCAGCTGGCACTGCCAGCTCTCAAACTGGATTTCAGCAGGAAAGCAAGAGTACTGGGGTGGGGAGTGATGTGGTGGCTTGGGAGTAACTTGCATTATTTGGAGTACTCCAAGGAAGAGAAGCAGCGGAGTGAGACTCCAGATGTCCCCCAGCAACCTACCATGGCGGCCCCCTGCCAGGAAGCCTGTCTTACTCTGTCCCCCCATTTCCCCAACTACTTGAAACCCCAAGGAGTTGAGGCTGGGAGGTAGTGGCAGGATTGGGATAGAGTGGGGCTGAGAGAGGGGGTCAGGGAGAAAGAGAAGGGAAAGCCTTAGCCATCCAAGGAGCCACTGCCCTTGTTTTTACGGCTAAGTGGGAAGGCCGACTTGCTCTGTGGCTGAGTCATCTTGCTGGCCAAGTAGACGAAGGGCTCGAGGAGAGAGCGACGGTCAGCCACGGATACCTCCCACAGTTTCACCTTCTCCACCTTGGCCCAGTGCTGAGCTACATCAGGGTCCACTCGCCGCTGCTCCTGAAGGTCACATTTGTTGCCAAGGACCACGATGGTGACCTGGAAGGAATTGGGGAGATGGGCAGAGTGAAGACTGTGCTCATGTAGGGATAGATGGCCTCAGGAGTACAGAGCACCTGGAGTCAGGAAGACCTGGGTTCAAATCTTGTTTCAGATGCTTTACTATCTGCATAGTCATAGGTAAGTAACTTACCCTCTCCTCTCTCCACTTTAGTTTAAAATGGGGATAATTCTATTTTAGAGGCTGAGATTATGTACATAAAACCTTTTGCAAATTTTAAAAGCACTCTACATGACTGACTCTACAAATGTTAGTTATCGGTACTACTTAAGGTGTTTTATAATGAGCAGATAGATATCTCAATGAACTATGATCCCTTCTCTTCCTGCATTTGCAGTCTAGATGAGCAAAACATTTATAGCAATCATATTTGTGTGTGTGTGGGGGGAATAAAGGATTGGAAACAAAGTCAATGCCCATGCATTGGGGAATAGCTAAACAAACTGCGGTACATGAAATGACTATGCTATGAGAAATGGCAAACATGATGAATATAGAGAACCCTAGAAAGACTTAGATGGACTGATGCAAAGGGAAGTAAACTGAGCCAGGAAAACAACATACACGATGACTACTACAACAACGTACGTGGCAAGAACAAGAAAAAGAAATGTTACAAAATTATAAAGAACAAGCCTAGGGGGCAGCTAGGTGGCCCAGTAGATAGAGCACCGGCCCTGGATTCAGGAGGACTTGAGTTCAAATCCGGCCTCAGACACTTAACACTTACTAGCTGTGTGACCCTGGGCAAGTCACTTAACCCCAATTGCCTCACCCCAAAAAACAAAACAAAAAAAACCAAGCCTAGCCCCAAAGAACAGAAGATAAAGCTCTCTCAACTCCTTTGTAGAGGTAGGGGGTCCACAGGTATGGAACACTGCATTTAATGTTAGATTCTTTGCATATATTAATCAATTTGACTGGTTTTTTCTTCCTCTTTTTCTTTTTTGTTAGAAAGGATAGCTCTCTGGGAAGAAGGATGGGAAGTGATACAGTGGAAAATCTAAGAGATGTACAAACAAAACACAGCAATAAAAATCTTTTTTTTTTTTTAATGTATGGGTGATGAATTTGGGATATCTTTTTTCCTCCCTATGCTAATTCTAAAACTTGGTTTGGCCTCAAGCTGTCTCATGCCATATTCTACAGCCCTACTGTCTGCGCATCTAAGAAGGTTCTAAGTAGCTATTTATGATACCCTCCAACTGACCTTATGCATTCCTTCCCTCCTGGTCCCTTCCTAGTACACATTTCTTGTTCTCTCTGCTGACTGTCAGCTAATCCTTGATCATGTCATCAATAAGGTCCCTGAGGTTAGGTGGCACAGTGGATAGAGTGCTGAACCTGAGTAAGGAAGACCTGAGTTCAAATCTGACCTCAGACACTTACTAGCTGTGTGATCCTGGGCAAGTCACTTAGCCCTCTTTGTCTCAGTTTCCTCATCTGTTGATAACCACAAATTTACTGAGAACTGACTGATCCCCACCCACTCCCCCTTCCCAGGCCAATTAATTGCCTGGGGCTAACCAATCTTGGTCAATTCCAGACTCTTGATTGACTTATGGACCTCCCCCCAAGCAAACTGTCCCCTCCCTGGACTTTATGTTATTATGTAAAAGGTTCCATTTGTGTTAAGTAGTTTCTATTGAGAGTTAAGTAGATAAACCCTGTCCTCGGTTCCCATCTTTAGGTTTTCCTAGCATCTTGCTTTGCCATACCACAAGCTCTAGTTCCTCTATCCTGATTAGATTAAAGACCTTATTTTCTCCTATGTTGATTGAGTCAGACAAGACTGAACAAAAGTCCCTGATGGTCAAGAGAGATGCTTTCAGTTCCAACTTAAAGATATTCAAGTGTGGCATCTCTCCTCCACCCTCCTTCCAGGAGCCTCTGACTCTTAAAGAGGAACCTGAAGAGGAAAAATCCTCCGAGACAAAGCAGTGAAGCCCATATGTGAAGTGGCATTCTGCTTAAGACTTTGCAGTAAAGTCTTTGCATGGGAAGTTTGTCCCCAGTGTCTTCCTCCGGACTAAGAGGCCTGAGGGAGCACTGCCGTAGGTACCTCGGATGACCAGCTGGTGCAGTCCTCTGAAAGAGCTCAAAAAATGAGGATTGGCATGGCCCTGATGAAATAGTGTTGGCCTCCAGTTGTAGGTGGCCCTTTGGCAACACTCTGCCAATAACCATACCTCTCCCCCACTTGGGTCTCCCCACAGCAGCCCTGCCCTGCCATACCTCCTTTAAAAAATTTTTTTATTTTTAATTTATGGAATAAAGCATTTCCGTAACATAGTATAATAAAAAAGATGATAGCACACAAAGCTGCAAATCTATTATGTACAACTTGCTATTCCTTTCAAGTATATAATAAAGTTATGTAAATTCCTTTTCTCCCCTTTTTTTCTTCCCTTCCCTGCTCCAATCCTGCTCAAAAGATGGCTACCATCAGACACAAATAGGTGTATATATATATGTATATATGTGTATATACATATATGTATCTATACATACATATACATGTGTACATACATATGTGTGTGCATAGACATACATATACATGCATATACATGTGTGTGTGTAAACTTATTCTATACATACTTCTATTTATCAGTTCTTTCTCTGGATACAGATAGTCTTTCTTCAGATGTCCTTTCTTTTTAATTTGTGTATTTATAATAGTCAAAATTACTTACTCAAACTCATTCTTTTCTATTTAGTTAGTTAGTTTGTGTGGGCAATGAGGGTTAAGTGACTTGCCCAGGGTCACACAGCTAGTAAGTGTCAAGTGTCTGAGGCCAGATTTGAACTCAGGTCCTCCTGAATCCAGAGCCAGTGCTTTATTCACTGTACCATCTAACTGCCCCTCAAAGTCATTCTGTGTGTGTGTGTGTGGCCATTGGGGTTAAGTGACTTGCCCAGGGTCACACAGCTAGTAAGTGTTAAGTGTCTGAGGTCAGATTTGAACTCAGGTCCTCCTGAATCCAGGGCCAGTGTTCTATCCACTGCACCACCTAGCTGCCCCTAAAGTCATCCTTTTTTTGTTTTTTGTTTTTGAAGGGCAATTAGGGTTAAGTGACTTGCCCAGGGTCACACAGCTAGTAAGTGTCAGGTGTCTGAGGCTGGATTTGAACTCAGATCCTCCTGAATCCAGGGCTGGTGCTTTATCTGCTTTGACACATAGCTGCCCCTAAAGTCATTCTTAAAACAATATTGCTGTTAGTGTATACAAGGTTCTCTTGGTTCTGCTCACTTCACTCTTCACCATTTTGTGCAAGTCTTTCCATGCTTTCTAAAATCAGTGGGTTCATTTCTTATTGGTAGTATTCCACAACTAGACACCACAACTTGTTCAGCCATTGACTAATTGATAGGGATCTCTACAATTTCTAGTTCTTTGCCACCACAAAGAGAACTGCTATAAACATTCCATTTAAAGTTATAATTACTATTTGTGAATTGCCCTCCACCTTATATTTACTATTTTCTTTCTCAGCCTCTCATTTTACCCTATCTTTGTTATCTTATCTTCTGCCAACACCACTTCCCTTCTCATCCACCCCTCTATGAGTGCCCCCTCTACTCTCTTTCTTTTTTTTTTTTGTGAGGCAATTGGGGTTAAGTGACTTGCCTAGGGTCACACAGCTAGTAAGTATTAAGTGTCTGAGGGCAGATTTAAACTCAGGTCCTCCTGACTCCAGGGCTAGTGCTCTATCTACTGTACCACCTAGCTGCCCCACCCCTTCCATTCTCCACCCCCCCCCCCACCACCACCCTCTTAATCCCATTCTACACATTCCTCCAAAAGTTCCTCCCCAACCCTGTCCCCCAGTTTTCAAATGTCAGTACTAAGTACTGATATACTAATATAAGTACTGATAACTAAGTACTATAAGTATAAATGTCATCATTACTAAGGGGTAGTTTGAAAGAAAGATTGGGGCTGAGTTGTAGATGATGGGATGATTCATACCTCCTTCTTGTCTTTTGACTTGTCAATCTCCTTCTTGAGCAGTTCAACTCTCTGGAAGGATTCTCGGCTGTTAGTGCTGTAGACTAGGACGTACCCGTCTGTACAGGAGAAACAGTGCCTGGGAAGTTCTGCCCCATCTCGCAGGCCCCGTGTGTCATAGAACCTCACCTGCTCCCGTACACCTCGGTCGGTCTCAATTGAACCCACATAGATGTCTTCCTGGGTTTCAAGCATCTCAGAACCTGGAAGGGTTGATGGATAGGAGTGAGTTAAACTGGGTATTTCCTGAGAGTCCAACCGGGGCTTTCCCCAGGCTGGGGGTACTTAGGTGTGAGAAAGGTGAAAAAATAGGGATTGGTGGGCTGCTGAAGATTGTGGGGTCACCAAAATCATTTTAGTGCACTCTGACCTTAAATTAGTGATAGGAACTGGGCCTGTGTTTCATTGAAATAGGTAACTCTGAGATGAGGAAACTCCCTCTACCAGTCCAAAGTACCTTCTCTACAATGCAAGAGTCTTAGAAAGCAGCCCAGGGCACTAAAAGGTTAAGTAACCCCAAGATCAGTGTGTGCCTGAGGTAGGACTGAACCCAGGACTTCCTGGCTCGGAGGTCAGCTCTCCTGTCAATTTTGACATGCCAAGATGCCTCTTGACATGCTATTAGCCATGTGTAAATATCCTGTTAATTAAAACTTTTCTTCCTGCACCATTTCTGGGACCCTGGGCTTTCTTCCTCCATCTCCATTCCAGGAAGGGCAATTCTATCTGGGGTGATGTAGCCTTGTCTATGGATTAACTACATGTAGCCATCTAGGGTCCTAGGTGGGGTGTGTGTGTGTGTGTGTGTGTGTGTGTGTGTGTGTGTGTGTGTGTGTGTGTAGTGATAATGATGGTGGTAGTAGTAGTAGTGGAAGAAGAGATTTAACACCCACCTTCAGTCCCAGAACTTACCTACTACATGGTTGCCATACAACAACTGCTCTAGGATCGAGGTCTTTCCCACTGATGCCTGGCCACACACGACCACTTTGCAGCTCTTCCCCATGGACACACCCCCACTCTGGGGAAGAGACAGGTTATACTGAGGTGGAGAACAAGGAAGAGAAGGGGGAGACACAACAGTGAAGGGACCGTCAGAAGGGGATGCCTTCAGAACCCAAGTTCTCAATTTGACACAAAATTGCTTGGGGGTTAGCATTCTTCAAAATTTGGGGATGATGGGTTTATAGGAGGGAAGGGGAGGATTACTGTGAGCCCCAGGGATAGGTCCCTCTCTCTGGGTGGTAGGCTGTAGAAGGGACCACCTGCTAAGGTCACAGCAGCGGGACAACTCAGCTCCATCTTCCTTTTAACGTAAAAGAAAAATGGTTCCAAACTCAATTTTGCCTGTCTAGGCTGGACTGATTGAGACCTTGGCAGAGGTTAGGTTTAGCCCAAGAAAGGAATGCTTTCCTTGAGAATCACTCCACCTTGCACCCTCAGATCCCACCAAACCAGCAATGTAGGGCAAGAGCAGTGAGAGAGGTGAGTCAAGATTAAAGAGGCCAAAGCTGAAAGGATTGGAGGAGGCTTTGAGTGTGTGTGTTGATGGGGAGGCTGGTGGTGAGATGTAACGTGAAGGGTTAAACTCAGAGATACCTTCAAGGAGAGGTTCTCAGAGTAAGGGGTCCATGGACAGAAACACCAGAGATAGAGCCCTAGACAAAGAGAAGTCTCATAGAGGTATCTTTGGACCAAGAGACTCACAGATAAGGCCTCCGATTGAGGAGGACAAACCTTAATCCCCCCATCCCTAAAAGATCCTCAACCCAGAGAAGGAGCCCTCTCTGGAGGGCAGAGACAGATGCCAGGGCCTGCCGGACAGAGATAGAACCCCACAGAGAAGGACCCCTGGACAAAGGTGAGACCCTTATAAAGGGGACTCTACACAAAGGGAGAGTTGTGGAACCAGGGGCAAAGAATATAACCTCTCTGGGTTTTCAGGTTCCTCACCTTACAATGAAGCAGACTTCTAAGGTACTTCCCAAAGCTAAATCTGTGACCCCCCCCTCCCCCTGGAACCAGATAGACCCCCAAAGAAGGCTTGTGGGTGGAAGAGTCATGAGTTTATTTGGGGAGAGTCTTCCTGGAGCTGAGCTGCAGCAGGCCTTGATCACAGAAGGAAAACCAAGTGACCGAGGGGAGCCTGTGTCCTGTTCTGTGCCTCCCATCATTGCCCAATCTGTGCCCCTTTTGTTCCTGTGCTCTGCAGTGCTGGGATGCTGTAACCACCCTTCCAGCCCGGATGCCCAGGACACCCTGGAGCAAGCTGAGAACAGAGACTACCTACCTACTGAGGGTCCCTGCTGGGGTAAAAGTCTGGAGGAGGAGGAGCAGCTGAAGCCGACAGGGGCAACTTCCCACTTCCTTCCTTCACCTCCTAGTCATCCCCGCCCTCCTGCATCCGGCGCACGGGCAAGAGGAGCCCAGGCAAGCAGAAGGGATGCTAAAGAAGCAACAGAGCTCCCTCTAGAGCCTCGGGGTCAGAGATGAGGTGGAAGTCATCGGGACCAAGCTGTGATGAGGGGGCCAAACATCTTTTCCCACTAGAGCTGATGCTGAAGATTTTTTTTTCCCCTAAAAGAGAAGGGAAAGGATGCTCAACAAATTTCTGGGGCTCTTAAGACCAAAAGGATGAGTGTGAGAGTCTGGTAACAGTCTCAAGGCCCTGGCAATCTCAAGGTTAAGAATATGAGGGTGCACTAGCTCTCCCATTCCCCCTAATTTGTTTGCAGAACTGTACAAGTCCACTTATTCATTCATTCATTCAACAAAGCATTTATTAAACACCTGACATTAGGTACCTACTATTAAATACCCCAAAGAGGGACTGTGGAGGGGAAAAAAAAAGAAATCATCACTGTCCTGGAGAAACATATAGTCTGGGTGAGGAACGCAGTATATATGAAGTAATTTCTGGGTGGAGAGTACTCATAACTGGAGAGGTGTGGGGAATCAGGATAGGCTTCCTGTAGGTGACACCTGAGTTGAACCTTAAATCAGGAATTCTATGAGGATCCTAGATTTTAGAGCTGGAAGGGGCAATGGATGGATCGATCCCCTATGCCAACTCCACCCTTTTGTCAAAGAAGACACAAAGGTCAACCAAGGGATTTAGTAGCAGGAGTACTCAACCCTGGTGGTCTTACCAAAGCTCTTTACCCCACATAATGTGGTTCCTTTCATTGAACACTGAATTGAACTCACCGAATGAATTCAGCTAGACAAGCAACCCCTTATATGATCAGCCAACGAGCATCTATTAAAGGCCCACTATGTGCTAGGCATTGGGCTGAGCACTGGAGACCTACAAAAATGGAAATGAAACCAACCATCCCTGCTCACAAGGAGCTCATAGTCCATACATTCCTGGCCTAGAGTAACGTAGTTTAGGGGCCAGGGGAAGCATCAGTGGGGCAAATGGATTTACAGAATTGCCGGGGAGATGGGCATTTTTGTTACTTTAGATCTTGACCTCACGGATGACTGCCCGAGGTCGGGGTGGTGTAGTCTGGGTGGGAGCAGCCGCTGGGATGGGAGTTTATTGGGGGACAGGGGCGTGGGGGCCGGTACTGGCTCCCTCGGCCCGGCAGGTCCCCCATAAACCAAAGGTGGCACCCCTGGGTTAGTGCTGAGGTGGCACTCCCGAGCGGCCCACATGAAAGGCTGCCCATAAAACAGGTCGGAGCATCATGAGGGGGAGGCCCCCGTCGCGCTTGGGGATCCCGGGGCGGGGATGAAAGGCGCGGGCTGCGTTCCCCCGGCTTGGCTGGGCAGGGCTCCGGGCCTCCCTCCCCCAGCACGCCCGTCGGCCGCCCGCCGGATTCCCGGGGCCGCTCCAGTTTCCCTTGACTCTCGCACGGTGCCCAGGGAGAAGAACGCGAGGGCGTTGCCATGGCGACGGGGCCCGCAGAACCCTGAGACCAAGCCGGGTCTCTAGGGCCAGCGCGCGGCCGCGCCGGCGACAGGCACGGAGTCCTTCTCCGTGCCCCCGCACACTCCTCCAAGCTGGCTCCCCCAATGAGCCGGGGCCGCCTATGGGCCCGCACTCCGGCCCCGGCGCCCAGGAGGGGCCCGGCGCCGCTCTGGCAGCCCGCGCGCCCTCCCTCCAGTCGGCGAGCCCGAGAGAGCCCCTCTGGGCGCGCCCCGGCCGCCGCGACGGCGCCGCTCGTTGCTCCTGCGCCCGGAAGTGCTCTGTACCGCCCGCCCCCCACCCGGCTCCCTGGCCCTGGCGGTAAGATGGCGGCGGCCGCGGAGTGCGATGTGGTAATGGCGGCGGCGGCAGCCGAACCCGAGCCCGAGCTGCTGGATGACGAGGAAACCAGGAGGTAACGGGGGCGCCGGGGGAGCCCGGGGAGGGGGAGGGAGCGGGACCCGGCTCCTAGGATGGAGAGACCGCCGTCATCGCCCCCCCACCCCCCCAGCCCGACCGGGCCCTGTCCTCGCGCAGGGCAGGAGCCCCCCGGGGCTGAGCAATGGGGCGCGGGAGCGATGATCGCGGCTGCTGTGACCTCCCTCCCCGGCAGCCACCGCCCCCACCCCAGACACCCGTCAGGCCTGTGTCCGCGGCCTGACGTGTTAGGAAAGGGAGGAGGGAGTTGGAACCTGGAGCCCCCGGACACACAGTCGCAGCCGGGCCCCGCCGCTTTGGCTGTGTGACCTTGGGCGAGCTCCTTGGCCTCTCTGGGTCTTGGCATCCTCTTGTGTTAGAGGAGCCGGACTAGACAGGAGGATCCCCCACCTCCCGGTGGCCGCCTCTTAACCAGCTTGGGGACTTGTGGTTTCCCACACGTCCCGTCCTTAGCTAGTCTTGCTCTGCGATATTAGGTTATGCCATCTACACCCCCCACAGGCCTGGGGCGGGGGGGGGGGAATTGAGGGGGATCCTTTTTGCTTGCCCCTCCACAAGTGTCCTGGGAAAACGACTGCTGACAGCCCAGAGGTCAGCCTTCTCGGGGCCAGTTGGCCCTATGGGTCAGGCAGCTGCAGTGGCCTGAGGTGGCCAAGGAGGACCAGCCCAGGCTGCTGGGCCCAGTGGGAGGTTTTTCCGAAAAGACCTGGATTGTTCCCACATTATTTTATGATTGTTCATTTTAACTGCCTTTCCCCTTCTGTGACTCCCATCATAGCCCCATTTTGGATGCTTCTGGATTTTGTGGGGTGGAGATATAGGATTATGGGACTCAGGTGACTCTGGCAGTGATCCAGTCCCTCCCTAGCTGTCCCACACCCTCTGGGTGGTCAGTTTAACATTTGGAAATTTTGTAAATTTTCGCTCAGCAGCATTTGCTAGCAGTATACTTTACTGGGGGCTCAGAAACGATAGTTGAAAAGGGGGACTCAGTTTCTTGGTGTGGATGTAAACATTGGTCCTTTAATCATTTGATAAGTTACAGCAAGAGGCAGCCAGGTGGTGGAGTGGATAGAGCACTGGCCTGGAGTCAGGAGGACCTGAGTTCAAATGTGACCTCAGACACTTGACACTTACTAGCTGTGTGACTCTGGGCAAGTCATTTAACCCCAATTGCCTACAAAAAAAAAGAAAGAAAGAAAGAAAGATAAGTTACAGCAGGAATCGAAAAATGGGAAGCAGTAGTCCTTCCTAGCCCTAGGTGAGATGTAGGACAGCCCAGCCTTCTTCCTTGGCTAAGTAAGTCCAACCAAGTTAGAGTGGAAAAGCTTTGAAGATTTGGTGCTGAATATGAGGTGGGGATGAAGAGTCGAGCATCTTAGGAGGTTGTCTTTGTCTTGTACAAGCTGCCTCCTCTCATCCACCCGTATCTCCCACTTATCCACATCGGAGGGCAAGGTTCCCTTTTCCACCCTGACATGGACAGTTAGGCTCTTGGCCGTTTAGCTCTAGGTCCAGTGTCAGTTCACCTGGGAACAAAGTAGGAAACCCATTCCTTGGGCTGATTTTGTAAGGCTGTGTTTGTGTATCCGGATGTGCTCTGTATTGTCCCCAGGGGCAGGCTCTCCTTTGGCTCAAGGAAAAGATTAAAGCCCCAGCCCGCACTGCTGCTGCTGAACTGTCACTGTCCCAGCAGGGGGCAAAGTAAGAAGAGTTTTCTAGAGCTCTCTGGTGTCTAGGCATCAGTAGTTGTCATGTTTAAAATGGGCAGTAGGTTTCATTTTCTTAGCTGAGTGTTGCCAAGGGAAACAAAACTACTTATTTTTTGCTCTGTCCCTCTGGCAATGGTTTTGGTTTTTTTTTTCCCCTGAAGCAGCTGAAATGAAAGCTCTTTTAGTCCTACAGGCCACTATGCACTACAGAATGGACCAAGGCTCTGTGCAGGGAGATCTCTTGCCTCACCAAGGAACTGATACATAGCTTAAAATTCTAGTAGTTCATGCTCTCAGATTCGCATTTTCCTGTAGAATCCAAGTATTATCTTCGGGACTACTTGAGTGGGCATCCAGTCTACCTTGAGGGCTCTCTGGTCAAGCAGCATAGCTGTTGTTTGATGATTGGCCTCCATATGAGGTTTCATAAGGGTAAGTTTGGGCTTTGAGCTGTTCCTTCTTTTCCTTATTAGGGAATAAATTCTTGTTTACACACATCTGGAAGCAAGTGGTCATTCAAACAGCTTCCTTAACTATAAAATGATGGGCTCCGACCTACAGGGCCTCAAGAGTCCCAGGTCCAACTCTTTGATGTTGTCTGTGATCCTAAGCGAGGGAGAAATGAAGAGAGTTATCTCCTTAAGAATCAGGATACCTGGATTTGGTTCACTAAGCCAGTCACCACAGTAGTAGTGACTTCATCTTACTTCGAGCAAATAAATCATTTAACTGCCTCAAAAGCAGTCATGAAAGAGTTACTCCACAGCAATAAATTGGACAGGAGCAGTCCAATGTGTATACATATAGACACATATACACACATGCATTTTACATATTATGTGTGTATATGTGCATATATGTATACGTACATATATAAAAATAAACAGCATCTGTTCAATTTATTGTAAGGTTGTAAGGCATCTCATGCTGGCTTCAGATAGGGTGTTGTCTGTGACACCCCACTCCCACCTCCTGGAGTACATATTTATAAAGAGTATTCCCAGACTCCATTTCTATTTGTGTAGTGACACTGGGACCAAAGATTAGTGAATAAGAGCTAAAGGGAACATCAGTAAGGTTTGTGGGAGGGATAGAGCCAGGAGTCCTGAACCCTGAATAGCAGCAAATTATTTGAACATACCTACTTTAAAGTTCCAGAAGTGCTAAAAATGATTAGAATAAAAAAAATAGAACACAAACTGAAGGTCTCCTCCTCCCTCTCCACATCACCTCAGTCATAGACCCACACATGGGATAAATCAAGTGATTTTTAATGAATGTTGGGCCAGTTGACTGGCAGTTGCTCAGGTTCATTCCCAACCACCAGCACTCCGATTGGCTTAAAGCCCAACCCTATTGTGTGTTCTGACCAATCAGAAACCAGTTTATTCGTAGAAGGGACCGTTTTTTAAAAGTAGATCTGAGTACTGGGCACTTGGGGAATCAGCTGGTTTTCCTGTTCCTGGACTTTGGTTTGGAGAATAATGGTCAGCTGCCCAGTAGCCCTGTTGCTTGGTGCAGGGTACCTCTAAGAGCTTATTTCTCCTAATGTTTGGCCCCCCTCTCCAGAGCTGAATGATGTGGAAGTTACTTAGAGGTCATTCCAGGTATTCTTTTAAATTATAAGAGTCTAAACCAAAAGAGGCAGGTTCAGAGACTACTGACCTGTGTAGTTTTCCCACTGGCCTTGTCATTTTTTGGATGATATCTTTCCTACCCTAACTAGGTCAAAAAATTTTTTTTCCTAGTTCGACACATGGCAATGGGGTGTCTGGATGGCTTGCAAGAACAATGACTCAATGAGGGGTATTTGGTTTTGGTGATGTGACTCTAACAGTTCTGGGGGTTGGAGTTTATTACCTTCTGGATGTGTTACTCCTGTAATTGACGGTTTCAGTCTAACTGTCAAAGAGGGTAACTGTCCCTCCTAATCCTAAGGGAGAACATAGGTTAAATCTATGAGGAAAACATGAGAAACAGAGAAGAGCAGCTCCAGCTCTTGGGTCAGCGGTTCTGCTTTGGCAGTTATCAGCTCCAACAGTTTCAATTTCTACTGTCTTGTCTTTCTCTTTCTCAGAAAGTGTTGAACTTATCCTGATTCTTGGTGAGAGTAAGGCACGGACATGGCTTTGGAATGTTGGTCAGTCTTTCTGGGCTATTTGGGAAGCCATTGGTTCTTAGGAAAATCATCCTGAAGCAGCATGTTTCTGCCTTCAATTGATGCTAGAAAAGTTGGTAAAATTCACCAAAAAGTTGTCTTCACATGAATATCAGCTAGTATCACAGACCTTCACCCTCACTCCCTCTTGAGCCTGTGACCTGCCTCATATACTCAGAGTGAGTGCTCTTCTAAGGAAAAAAATGTTCGCATCCTCAGTTGATGTAGTACACCTGTCTGCACACACAGCAGCAGGCTTCTTCAGAAACTGGAGAAGAAGCCAGTTTGCTTTTATTTAATCAGCTGAGCTGTAGCTGTCTGCAGCAACTTGCTGCAGGTGCTCCTCCTTTCTACAGACAGTAGGGAGTGCTGCTGCCCAGTGGGATCTTTCCCTAGTTCTTGTTGCAACATTGGTTCCTTTTTCTTCTGAGCCCTACTGAGACAGCCGCCTGAGAAAAACAACAATCACTTGACTAATTTTATTTAGAGGTTGGAGGGTGTTCTTGCTCAATGACTGCTTCCTACTTCCCAACACACAAACACCCTTTTCTTATTGTAAGTGACTGATGTCAAAACACTAGGATAGATAGCTTTCCTTTCTTTGTCCTTTCCCCACCTCTCCAACCTCTTGTCTAGCCTGGAATGGTGGGTGTGGGTGTGGGGCTGGGGTTGGGTGTACCTATAAAATATAAAATCTCAGAAATCCTCAAGGGTCTAAGTCATTTAAAATCTCCATTTAAAATTGCTTAGCATCTCCAGGTTCACTAGTATGACTCCTAAATTTAGGAAAGACCTCAAGGAAAGAAGTTGTGACAAGGATATGACTTAATAATGGTAAGATGTAAATCATTGACATGCTTTAGAGTAGAACTTTGATTTCTAGTCTCTGCTCCACCCTCTTGTGAGGCGTCGAGGCAGTAGAACTTGGAACAACCTCCTTACTGAGCCTTTGGAGACAGAAGACTTTGGCTATGGAATCAAAATTTTTACTTGGATATCATCTAGGATCCCATACATTTTGTTGAAGAGTGTGAGAATTTTGTTCATCATAGTAAATGGGACTAAAAAAGGGAACATGTAAGAGTTATAAAATGATAGGGCTCTTTGGAAGTGCTATTTATAAGAATTAGGAGTATATAAAACACCTGCCACCATTATTGTCTTCATTGTCATTATTGTCTTTTCCTTATTTGATAGTGTGCTTATTAAAGACATTGACTGATGGAAGAAAGATGCATTTTAGTCACTTCCTTGCTACTGTTCTAATGTTCCCTGAAGTAAGAAAAAAACCACTCAAAACACCAAACTCTTCCAACAAAAGAACACCACGTGATTTTTTTTTTCCAGCCAAGTCTGTTTTTTTTTTTTTTTTCCTTCCTTAGCTTCTCAGCTTCTCAAGTAGCAGTCTGGGAGATGTCAGTGATAAAATGCAAAATGACCTCATTCAGGCCTCTACATCTGTTCTAATTGGAACAGTTACTAATGATATCAGAAGAGATGAACTTTTTAATATATCATTAAACCAATGTCTTGGAATAAAGAGAGTGTTGTCTTTTTTCTAAACACCCCCCCAAAAGTCAGCATATCGTGGTTCCAAAAAAGAAACTGAAATTGCCCTATTATTTTTAGCACACCAGAGTAGAATAAATCTTAAGTTAGAAAAGCACAAATAATGCAGATTTTTTTAATAACCTACCAAAAGTACAATGATTATGAGTTTGGATTCAGATTGTTCTGTTTATTAGCTTTGTGGACTTGGGCTATGCATTGACCTCTCTGAGCTTCAGTTTCTCATCTCTAAAATGGGGGTTTTGTTAGCAAACATTTGTTAAATGCCTACAATGTTCCAGGCATTGAGCTAAGTACTTGGGATAGAAGAAGAGGCAGAAGACAGACCCTGACCTCAAGGAGCTCAAAATCTAATGGAGGAGACAACAAGCAAACAAATATACGCAAGCAAGCTGTATACAGGATAAGTAGGGTATAATTAAGAGAAGGAAAGATTATTACTCATAGTACCTGCTTTACAGAGTTATTGTGTAGACAATGCTTTGTAAAATATAAATTGAGCTATTCAGTATAATTTTAACTATTCAATATCATTTCAGAGAGATTCCCCAGCAATGTCAGGAACCCCACCAAATAAAGAATCCTGTATGAATGGTAACTAATTAAAATGTCCAGATATCTCTTTAAATCACGATAGGTTTAGCTAACCTGTGGCAAAGGATTATTTAAAATATTCAAAAGAAAATGAAATCTTTCATAGAGCATGTAACTATGGGTATATTGTAAGGTGAACCAAGGATTTCGAATGTTTTTAATCTACCTCAGTTGTAAATGTACAAATTGGCTTATGAATATAAACCCTAGTTTGACTTCAGCATTTGATGCTGACTTAGTTTAGTTGGGGGAGGGACAAGAAAAGTGTTTAGACTTTCCTGGCTAGTTTCCCCACAATTCAACAGCAGTTGCTCTATAATTGTGTGATTCTTTAGTAAGCCAATGGCTGACCCTGCCCCTCAAGTATGTATTCTAATGCAGACATTCTTTTCAGGCATCTGAAGTTCTATGGGCCAAAACACCAAGGTGCTAAAGGTGCTGCCTTTCTAGGCACATCTAGGTAATTTATCTCTGGCTTTAGGTCTGTAGATAGATAGCCTGTTTTTACAATTGACTATTTCTTGGGTTAGTTAATAGGATGTAATAGCTCAAAGGATAGTTCTCCGATTTCTTCTTTAAATACGTAATAAAATCCATTTCTAACCAGTGGAAGTGATTTCTCAGTTTCCTAGTTGGGATCCTGAGGCAGTGATTGGCTAAGCCAGCATAGCAGTGCATTGGATTGGAATGTATGTTTCTTATTCTCTGTTCAAAGCCTCTTCACAAAGGAATGTGAAAAAGTGATGTAAAAACTGGTCATCTAGGCCTCAGAAGTCAAGGTATGGTCAAAGATTCCTTTATTTCCATCTACCATAAGTATTATTTATAAAGTCCTCATATTTGGAGGCAGGAAGAAAGGAACATAAAAATTGTGGGATCATAATAATTTGCTGCTGTTGTATGTCCTTTGTTCTTGAAGAGGACCATGACATGGGGAGGTGATGTCATGACTTGCAAGTGAATTGGGTTTAAGTGAGGCGGGGCTGGGCAGAGTCACCAGCCTCACTCTCTCCTCTGGAGCCATTCGGGTCCAGTAACAAGATACATATCAGGACAACTGGACATGGCCCTGATGCAGTGGATACATAAATATGAAGTCTAAAATAAGGTATATGGCAGCATGACTCCATAGTTGTGTGTGTATGTGTATTTCCTAAGAGTAAACAGTATTTGTTCACATACATAAAGGAAGATGGCTCTATCTATACAGATATCCATATACATACACCTACACACACATATACACATTATGGAAAGAGTTGTAGCATCCACAAATCAAATATGGGACTAATTGTAGCAGTCGCAAAGTAGCTACCAAAACATGCTCCTAGTGCAGATACTGAACCCTAAGACTTGATGATATTAAAGGATTCCCTTGGCAGCCTTTGTGTAAATATTACCAGCAGGTGAATGATTCCTAAAATGGGAGAGGGAACTTAGCAGTATAATTAGAAAATACTATGTTTTAGCCACATGAAATAGAGGAGTGTGTTCCTAACAAGTCTACTGACTGGATAAATAATTTATATATATATATATATACATGCGTGTGTGCGTGTGTGTGTGTGTGTGTGTGTGTGTGTGTGTGTGTGTGTGTGTGTGTGTAGTAGAACACCTCTTCATATTGTTGTTGTTTGTCTTTCATTCTCGAAGAAGAGCATGACATCATGTTATAACTTGCACTGAATTGGATTTTAAGTGAGATGGGGCTGTGCAAGGTTCACCAACCCTCTCTCCTCCAGAGCCATCTGGGTCTAGTGGCAAGATATATATATGTATCAGGACGACTGGAGATGGCCCCGGATTTTTTAAGGTAATTGGGGTTAAGTGACTCAGCTGCTAGTAAGCATCTGAGGTGAGTTTTGAATTCAGGTCCTCCTGACTCTAGGGCCAGTGCTCTATCTACCCCACCACTTAGCTGCCCCTACCTCTTTATATAGTAACTGCATCAGTGGTGCTTGAATGAACTTGGGACAAGTTGTTTAACCCATCTGGGCCTCAGTTCCCTCCTCAGTAAAATGAGGGAATTGGACTAGATTATCTCAAAGACCTCTTCCAGTTTGAAATCCCATGATCCTATGAAATCAAAACACTCAGGGTAAGGTATGGTTTCTTTTAAAAACAAAAAACTGTTACATTAATACCTTTGGTCTTTACACCAATCATTTTCCATCTCACCCCCTCCAGACTGAATTCTTCCCTGTAAGAAAAACAGTTAAACAAAAACATTTGAGAGATCACACCAAACACTGTATATAATATTCTGCCTTGATAATTCTGCACCTCTGCCACAATGAGGAACTATGCTTCACTATCTTTTCAAACCGATTTTTCTTTTAGATTTTTTTGTTCATTTACATTGTGATCATTGTTTTTCTTTTGGTTCTGCTTATTTCACTGTATTAGTTCATACAGGTCTTTCCCATATTTCTCTGAATTCCCCATTCATAACAACATTACATTTTATTCATTATACCATAGGAGAGAAATGATCAGTTTTTTAATCCATTCCCCAGTTGATGGGGATTTACTTTGTTTCCAATTCTTTATTAACACAGTGGTTCTATGAATATTTTCATGTATATTAGACCTTTGTTTCTGTCTTTGATTTCCAGTAGTGGAAATGCTAGGTCAAAAGGTATGAGCAGTTTTGTTACTTTTCTTTAAAAATTCCAAATTAAAATACAGAGCTGTGGGACCACTTCAGAGTTCTTCACACTCAGTCCCACCATCATTAACTGGAAATTTCCAGTTTTGGCAATGTGTACAGTGTTGAGGTGAAACATCAGGATCTATTTCATTTTCATTTCTCTTACAGATGGTGATTTGGAGACTATTTTCATGTGGTCATTTATAGTATTTTTTTTTAAACCTGTTCATATCCTTTGATCACTATTAGGGAATAGCCCTTGACGTTTATACATTTGTGTCAAAGCCCTATAGTTTGGTTATCAGATTCATAAGGATATTTAATACAAATATTTTTCCCCATTACACCCTTTCTCTTCCTAATTGGATCTTCATTTGTTTTACTCATACAAAAGTTTCTTGTTTCTATTTTACATAGTTTAAATTTTGATCTTGTTTAAGAGGTAAATCAGGCCCCCAGAGGAACTCTTGAGTAGTGCCTGCCAGTCTCTCACAGTGGCCACCATTGATTGATCTTCTTAGTCATAAACAACAAAAGATGATAGCTCTGAATTCAGTTATTCACTATTGGATATTAGATTGGGAGCTGGAAGTAAATTTGTTCTCAGCCTGCTCAGCTGACTAAACTTTGAAGCTCTTTCAGGAATATGCACCAAAACCTTAATTCATTTTCCACCTGAAGTAATATTATGCAGTTGGGGAAGATGCTTTCTTTAATATGTAGGGCCCAGTGGAGCACAGAGATTAGGAATTTGGGGATGTAGTCCTGGTTCTGTCACTACCTAGCTGTATAACTTTAGGCAAGTCCTTGTGTTTCAGTTATCTCTTCTTTCTTTTCTTTTTGGCGGGGCAGTGAGGGTTAAATGACTTGTCCAAGGTCACACAGCTAGTAAGTGTCACGTGTCTGAGGTAGCATTTGAACTCACGTCCTCTTGAATCCAGAACCTGTGCTTTATCCACTGCGCCACCTAGCTGCCCCTATCTCTTCTTTGAAATGGGGATAATGATACCCAACATCTCCTAGAAATGTAGTGCCAGATTTGTCATGAGAAGAGATCTGTTGTCAGTCAGCATTTGAAACAAGTTCTGTGACCTGGGCAAGTTAATTTCTTCATCTGTAAAATGGACAAAATATTTTACCACCTTCATAGGTTGTTGTGGGGAGGGTGCATTGTAAATCTTAATGCCTAGATAAAAGCGAACCATTATGATATTTAAAGGAAAAAGATGTGTAACCACCCTAAGGCTAGAAATATAATCAAGTGTGAGCATATGGTCAAGTTCACATAATATGTATGTGAACATGGTGAAGTCTTATCAATTTTACTTAACTGCTTCTTTGTTGGAAGATTCATTGGATGGAGGAAGTGTATCTGAAAATGACTGTGATATGAAAACAGAAGATGGTAATACAACTTTTAAAATAGGATGCAAAAATTAAAAGCACTGTGAATTGATCTGATCTGGACATCGTTTTGGAACTCTGCTCCCAAAGACACTGAACTGTGAATAAGGAAAATATATATAGAGGCAGCTAGGTGGCGCAGTGGATAAAGCACCAGCCCTGGATTCAGGAGGACCTGAGTTAAAATCTGGCCTCAGACACTTGACACTTACTAGCTGAGTGGCCCTGGGCAAGTCACTTAACCCTCATTGCCCCACCCCGCAAAAAATAGAGAGAGAAGCATTTTTTGTTGTAACAAAGAACTGGAAACAAAAGGAGTGTTCATTGATTGGGGAATGGCTGAACAAATAGACAAATGTGATGGAATATTATTGCATCATAAGAAATTGTGACAGGGGGCAGCTAGGTGGTGCAGTGGATAAAGCACCAGCCCTGGATTCAGGAGGACCTGAGTTCAAATCTGGCCTCAGACACTTAACACTTACTAGCTGTGTGACCCTGGGCAAGTCACTTAACCCTCATTGCCCCACCGAAAACAAAAAAAGAAATTGTGACAGACATGGTTTCAGAGAAACTTGGAAATGCTTGTATGAACAGATGTTGAGTGAAGTAAGCAGAATCAGGAGAACATTTTATACAGTTAACATTAAAGACTTAGAATATTGATAAGTGCCAGAACCATCAGTGACTCTAAAGGACTATCAAGGAAGGGTGCTGCCCATCTCTTGACAGAAGGGTGATGGACTCGGTGTACAGAATTAGAGGCAAATACTTTTGGGCATGGCAAATGTATGGATTTGTTTTGCTTGATTATACATTGTCATTAGAATTAGTTTTTCATTTTTATTTGGGGAGAAGGGTTATTCAAGGTGAAGAAAGTAGCTAGCAATAGAGTTGCCAAAAAAGGATTATTGAACATCTTTTTAAATATACAGAAGAGAACAGAAGGAAGTTCAGGAGGAAACACAGATGAAAAGGATAGCTTTGAAAGTAATGTTGAATTTTTACATATATTTTTAAAATCAAGCTTCAGTAGCACATTTTCCCAGTCAATACTCTTTCTGTTATTCTGTTTAGTATATGGAAATGTTGTTCAATTTTACTGTCTTCTAAATTCAGAATTAAAAAACAAATTTTAAAAATTACTTTCCTGGTCTCTTAAGTCATGACTTGAATGGATTTGACCTTTGGGTAGTTCCCAGTGAAGCATCATACAGATCTTGGTGCTGCTGCCATGCTGAATTCAGGGGATGTACTCCTTTATTGTGATGTGGGGTCAAGCTAAAGCTGAATGTGTATTTGATGGGAAAATTAAAAATTAAAGTTAGACTATTTGGGGGGAACAACATAGAAGCAAAAAACCCCAATATAATCACTTGGTGTAAAAGTACCAAGTGCCTGTTGTTTGGGCAGCTGTTGATCAACAAGGTTTCAGTGAAAACAATTCTTTTTCATGAGGCAGTTGTGTGGGAATAGCTAATTATGGCCCGACTTGAGAGTGGGGTTAAAAACATGTTAACTTGTCACAACAGAATTCCTCTTGTTCTTTCTGCTGTGGGCTGACTCCACATTACTCGCTTTGTTCTAGAATGGAATCTACTCACCATTTACTAAAATGACATGCATTTCCCCGGGGGAGGTAAGGCCAGTTCACTAGATCTTGCATTTTAAAGAGAAAGGACTGTATTAATAGAGAGCATTCCTGACATATGCTGTGCTGATTTTGTCACAGAGACATTATCGAATTCAGATTTGAGTCTTTAGCCTTCTTTGCCCAAGTTCCTTTTTTTTTTTTTAAGTGAGGCAGTTGGGGTTAAGTGACTTGCCCAGGGTCACACAGCTAGTGTTAAGTGACTGAGGTCGGATTTGAACTCAGGTACTCCTGACTCCAGGGCCGGTGCTCTATCCACTTCGCCACCTAGCTGCCCCCCAAGTTCCTTTTTTATGGAAATAGGATGTGGTTCAGTCATTCTCAAAACCTTGGACAAATTTGTGAACTTTTCTGAGCTTCAGTTTCCTTCTTTGTAAAATGAGGATAGCACTTGTACTACCTACCTCACATGGTTGTTGTGAAGATCATATGAGAGAATGGGTGGAAGTGTCTAGGTGGGGAGCTCTAATTGTTATTTGGCTCAATATGATAACATAGTTTTGTGTTCTAGATTTGATTCTCCACACTATCTCACTCACAGTAATCTGTGTTCTGTTCCTCTTTCGGTAGATGTAATGGTATTAGATATAATGGCATTTTGCAATGTGGGGCGTTTACCTTTCTCCAGGACCTTTTGAGTTTTCTCCCCAAAAAGCCCATGCTAGATTCAGCAATTCCTGTGAGACTAGTTCTCAGTAAGGCAGAAAGAGCCCTATGCTCAACTTCTGGGGTTGCCTTATTAGGGGGGAGTGTATGTGTGTGTCTGTGCACCTGTCCACCCGTCCGCATCTTTGAGTTCTGGTTTTGGTTTTGCCTAAGAAAGGCACGTTCTCAGCCAAATGAATGACAGGAGGCCAAAGCTGCTTCTCTCCCATTGGTTTCTGTGCCTAGTAACTAGAGTAGCTTATGACAACACACAAATAACTGCTTTGGCGTTTGTCAGTTGTTTCTTTATCAAAGTGCGTTATTGGCTCTGCTTCTGAAATTGTTGCCCAGCCCTTTTACCTCCTAAAAAACAGACCCCTCTGTGTACTACATTTTGTCCCCCCTTCCTGATGTGAGTGTGAGTGCTGCTGCTCCTTTGGAAACTGAAATCTTAGCTAGTAAAGACCCTCGCTCGTTTGGGTATTGTGATATTGCACACAGTGTTACCCACTGGAGAAAGATTTGGACATGGGACAGCTCACTTTTTTCATGTTAGTGCCTTTGTCAGCAAAGACAGGTGCCTTGCTGGTTGATACTTAAAAAAAAAAAAGGATCCTTCAGCCATGATTATTTTTTCCCTTAATATATGCAAGTAAGCATTTACTCTCATTTGTAAAGAAAATTACAAACTAGCATATAAACTCTACATAGAACCCTTGAACAAAAGACCTTTCCTCCTACTTCCCACCCACCAATTAAAAAAAAAATCCATAATCTATTGTAATTGGATAAATTAACTCCAAGGTAAGCCCAAGTTATTGTGGAGACACTCTGTTAGCTCTGGGTCCTTTGAAGAGATTGTGGGAACAGCTTAGTATGAAGGAAGGGATGGTTTGACTGGATGAAGCTTTGGTGTGCTTAATTCACCAATTAAACTAAAAGCACTTTAGAGGGCCAGACTGTCTTAGCTTTGCTTATGATCCTCCCTTTCCCTTTGCTAGACACATATAGTAGACATTTAATAAATGTTTACTGTTTCCCCAGTTCCATTTGCACTTTTACTGATAAATATACAGTTCAGTTTTATACTGTTTGGTCAAAGGGGAATCCTTTAATAGTTTTTTGAGGGGGTGGGGTGGGGCAATGAGGGTTAAGTGACTTGCCCAGGGCCACACAGCTAGCAATTGTCAAGTGTCTGAGGCCGGATTTGAACTAGGTCCTCCTGAATCCAGGGCCGGTACTTTATCTACTGCACCACCTAGCTGCTCCCCCTAAATATTTTTTTTTTTTACTACTGACCATCAACAAAGGAGCGAAATTAAAAGGAGAATTTTACTAAAATTTGTGAACTGATCCAGCCATTCTGGAGAGCAATATGTGACTATGCCCAAAGGGATATGGATGGGGCTGTGCATAATCTTTGACCTAGTAATATTAGTACTAGGTCTGTATACCAAAGAGATCATAAAAAAGGGGAAAGGAACCCACATGTACAAAAATATTTATAGCAGCTCTCTTTGTGGTGGCGAAGAATTGGAAATTGAGGGGATGCCCATCAGTTGGGGAATGACTAAATAAGTTGTGGTATGTGAATGTAATGGAATACTATTGTGCTATAAAACATGATGAGCAGGTAGATTTCAGAAAAACCTGGAAAGACTTAAGTGGACTGATACTGAGTGAAGTGAGTAGAACCAGGAGAACACTGCACACAGTAACAGCAACTTTGTGTGATGATCGACTGTGATAGACTTAGCTCTTCTCAGCAATACAGTGATCCAAGACAATTCTAAAGGACTCGTGATGGAAAATGCTCTCCACATCCAGAAAAAAGAACTGTGGAATCTGAATGAGATTGAACCATTACTATTTCTACTTTTTTGGTTTTTTGAGGTTTTTCCTTTTTGTTCTGATTCTTCTTTCACAACATGACTAATTCGGAAATATGTTTAATGTGATTACTTTCTATCTTGGGGAGGGAGGAGGCAAGGGAGGGAGAGAGAAAAATTTGAAATTCAAAATCTTATAAAAACAAATGCTGAAAACTATCTTTACATGTTACTGGAAAAAACAAAATACTATTAAGATTGAGTAAAAAATAAAAAATACACAATCCAGTTTTATACTGTTTTTGGTCAAAAGGGAATCCTGTAATAGTTTCTTTTTATTACTGACCATCAACAAAGGAGCGAAATTAAAAGGGGAATTTACTAAAATTCCACAAATATTTCCTTCCTTTTCACACTGGAAAATCAGTAGACCTAAAGTTGAATTTGGGGATCAACTAATTGATTTTTTTTAAAGCATCTTAAAGGGAGGGCAGCTGTGACTCATTGGGAGCAGGCAGGCATAAACTCCAACATTCTCTTGCTGTAAGGGAATTTCTAAATTTGTCTAATACAAGGGAAGATGATTTTAGGAGAACACTGAATGCTGAAGCCCTTCAGCTTGGAAGTGGGGAGGATTACTTAATTTAGCTTGAGTGTAGCTAAGTTACAGAAAATAATGCCCAAGTACATCATAGCTTCTCCATAAGAAATTTCAAGTCTTCATACCAATTTTCAGATCTGTGATTGGCTTATTATCCCTTCCAGATCACAGAGGTCAAACACTTGGTATGGTTCTTATTCTCCGTCTTTTTTTCCCTTTTTTTCTCCTTTTCCATTTCAGGGAAGCAGAATCTTTCAAAGAACAAGGAAACGCGTATTATGCCAAGAAAGACTACAATGAAGCTTATAACTATTATACAAAAGCCATAGGTGAGAAAGACTGTACTTGGTTCCTACATCCCAAAATGGGGGGCAAAAATAACCCAAAAAGTGGTAAAAGCATCCCGGTAATGTAGCCATAGCATTTGCCTTGTGCATTGATCACGTTATTTTGTGAGATCTTTGTAGTTGAGTGTCCAGAAGAGATCAGTACCCAGGCAGGTGGTTCCTTGATCTTGACCAATGACTGATAACTTCATGTGCTGCTGTTATTGGGAGAGGATAGAAATGGAGACTGGTCTTTTCCTAAATGCATCTCTGACAAAAATGTCACTTTATTTCCAGTCTTAGAAAATACTTTCTGTGAATACTATCTTTTTTTTTTTTTTCCCCTTTGGTGAGGCAATTGGGGTTAAGTGACTTGCCCAGAGTCACACAGCTAGTGTCAAGTGTCTGAGGCCACATTTGAACTCAGGTCCTCCTGACTCCAGGGCCAGTGCTCTATCCACTGTGCCACCTAGCTGCCCCCTTCTGTGAATACTATCAACTCCCAGTTATTCATGTCTAAGCTTTTACCAGCAAATGTTCACTCTTGTATTGGAATTTTTTTCCTTCTTATTCAGCATGTTGTTGAGACTCCTTTCCTCAGTGCTATTTAATGTGTACTCAATGAATACAAATTCATTTTAGTATTCACTTAAGCAACATATAATTAGGAAGGTTAACTCTCCTCCCCCCCCCCCCTCGCCAAGAAAAAATTCATGTGCTCATGTCAGGTATCAAGACTCTTTAATAACCCACCTTATTTTTTGCACTGTTTGTGGCATGACTCTTGGCCATTAACATGGATGGTCAAAAGATTTTATCAGCATTGCTGTTTTGGTTTAACAGGAAGCAAAAAAACAGTACTGAGTCGGGGAGCCCTCTGAGCTTCAGAAACAATGACCCGTGCTGTACTTTGTTTTATATTCATCCCCCCTTTAGACATGTGCCCTAAAAATGCTAGCTATTATGGTAACCGAGCTGCCACATTGATGATGCTGGGGAGGTTCCGGGAAGCGTTGGGAGATGCCCAGCAGTCAGTGAGGCTGGATGACTCTTTTGTCCGGGTATGTGATGGGATCATTTGGGAAGGCTGGGGTTGCTTGGGTTTGAGGACATTTTGCCTTTGTCTTCTCTTGTTATTTTGTTGTTGTTGTTGTTTGTTTGGTTGGTTTTAATTTCCGCCTGCCTGATCTGTACTCTGCCCCTTTCTCTTTTCCTAATTACCTCTTTTCTTCCTCTAGGGTCATCTACGAGAAGGCAAATGTCACCTTTCTCTGGGCAATGCTATGGCTGCCTGTCGCTGCTTCCAGAAAGCTCTAGAACTGGATCACAGAAATACTCAGGCACAACAGGAGGTAGAGTCTAGTTCTGTATCATTCAGAAGAGACAGAATAGTGGCAAGTAGAAAGAGTTAGGCTGGGACACCTCGTTTCTATTTTCCTAGTGCTCAGTTTCCTCATTTGTAAAATGAGGGAGTTGGCCTAGACACCAGAGGTCCAATATTCAGTGAAAACAAAGGGGCATTGTTTTCTGAAAAAGCAAGAAGATTGATAGGGAGTTCCAGGAAGTTGGAAGTTGTATTCTACTTAAGTTTTATGCCAAGAAACAACTTAAAACAAATTTAGATTAAGGGAGACTGAAAGTTGCTCCCTACCAGTTTAGATGCTATTTAACTGGAAAGGATCTAGAAACTTTTAACTCATTGTTGTAAAAGCAGTACCTCCCATATGCTGTATATACCAGCATATATATATATATATATATATATATATTTGGTTGGGCCCTTGATTTTTCCATTCCTGACATAAATTGAAATAGAGGATGGGATTTGGCCCTTGGTTATCCTGATAGAGACTTTCTTCTGTACCTTCATGAGTATGAAGCTTCAAGGTATATCATGAGTTGCAAAAAGGCCATGACACTTGGTTTGGAAAAGAAGGAACTTATTTTGGCCTTGTTTTGTGATTGTTTCATTGCATGGCCTCATACAAGCTTCACCTTTCTGATTTTCTTTTAGTTCAAGAATGCTACTGCTGTTCTAGAATATGAGAAGATAGCTGAAATGGATTTTGAGAAACGGGACTATCGGAAGGTAAAGTACAAGAGTCCAAATGTAAGATCCAATCTTGCCCTTTCTCCCGGGGCAGGTGCCATTCATTAATTCCCTATTGTTCATGCTGGTTGAAAGGAATAGTGATGTGGATAATTCAAAAATCATTTTTATATAACTTTGGGAAAACATGTTATTCTTTTTCAATTACATTTTCTTTAGTTTACTAATTAAAAGATTTTTGTATTACCTGAAGTATTCCATCTACTGATAGGGCAAGATGTCTTAAAAGCAGAGGGGAAGCCAGACTAGGCTTGAAAAAAATGTGCCTTGGGGCGGCTAGGTGGCGCGGTGGATAAAGCACTGGCCCTGGAGTCAGGAGTACCTGAGTTCAAATCCAGCCTCAGACACTTAACACTTACTAGCTATGTGACCCTGGGCAAGTCACTTAACCCCAATTGCCTCGCTAAAAAAACCAAAACAAAACAAAAATGTGCCTTAAATAATCCACACTTGGGGGGGGGGGTGTTGCTGTCCAGAAGTTGGGAAAGAAATATTTTTTTTTCTTTTTGTGAGGCAATTGGGGTTAAGTGACTTGCCTAGGATCACACAGCTAGTAAGTGTCAAGTGTCTGAGGCTGCATTTGAACTCAGGACCTCCTGAATCCAGGGCCGGTGCTCTATCCACTGCACCACCTAGCTGCCCCGGGAAAGAATTCTTTTATACCTTAAATTTATGGCTTGTGACCATTTAGTTGATCTTAGGCTTTATTCACAGAAGTATGCTTCTGTCCCTTTATGGAGCCCACCATGTGTTGGTTCTTGCCATGAAATTAACCAGAGGAGATGACTGTAATGACAGCCCTATTCTGTCTTGCCATTCATTCAGTGTTTCTAAGAAGAGTGACTGGTATGGACTATTACTAATAGGGTATAAGATGTTTCCAAGTTGAATGAAAGAATGTTACCAAGTGTTTATCTCAAAAAGGGGGTGGGGAGGGTTGAGACGACTGTTTCTCCTCATTCCCCCAGACCTGAAGAACCATGTTGGAGTTTGCACCATGCCTGAAATGGAGAACATGGCTGCTGATGTCAGCCCCATGTGTCATTTAGTACCAAGGGCATGTCTTTGAGGAAAAAACATCTGGTCGCTGTATGTAGAGCTTAGGCACCAATACACTGGAGCTTCTTCTCTGCCTGTTGATTTAAAGAGCTGCTATCTCTCTTTGGTGTGATTCATCACTTATTTGGGAAAGGATTCAACCTCTTGTCAATGCTTTCTGAGATTTGCTCCCTTCTCCGGCAGAGCAGATATACAAGAGCTTTGTCTCTGAAGGGGGTTTGCTTGGATTTCTGCTTGTTCTTGCCCACCCTGGAGCCAGAATCCCCTGTTTGTGACATCCCAGCCCTCCCCACTGTATCTCATGGTGATGTCACAAATGAGGAATTATGATCCTGGCAGGGGGAACAGATGACCTTGAAAGAAACAAAGATCTTCTTTGCCTGCAGCTGTCTCTGGTCATGGGGGGTGGGAAGAGAAATGCAGAGCCTCTGACTGATACTCCGCAGTCACCACTGTTAGCAGAATTGTTTCCTACCTAAGGTCTTCCAGACTTCTCTTCAAGGTATTCATTAGCATGGCTGCCTTTTTTCCTTCATTTTGTTACATTCTTTTCCCATTTGAGGGGGAAAAACGTGACATCATGACTCCTTGTATGATCAAAAATCTGAAACATGAAGTTTGCCCTCGGGGTGATAATTTATGACCCTGAATCTTAAAATGTGTAATTTGTATCTTATTGGTTGACCTTGCTGAGTACAGCCTTGTCCTTAATTATCAACTTCTTCCGAACAGGCAAGACTGAAGTTTACACTGTCTCCCTGTTTCCAGGTTCTAAAACTTAAGTTCTGTATCATATATGTGGTCCCTGTAACTAGATACTTTTAGGGAGCTAGAGTTGTCTGCTCTCAATTCCTTTTGTGTCAGTTATCCTTGGGGAGAAATTTATTTTGCAAGTAAATCTCTTTAAATGCCTCCCAACAGATTAGGAGTGTGACCTTGACCTGGCAAAGATAAAAGTAGAAAGAAAATGTTTCTAGTAGGTTTCTAGAAAAAGAACAAAAATATAGCTATATCCCTTTATAATGATGATGCTGGGAATTAGGACTGATATCTGTGTTATCCAGCCCTAGTTTCTATCCTGGGCTCCAGGCCTGTATCACCAACTGTCTGTTACACTAGATGCCCCATTATTATCTCAAACTCAGCATGTCCAAAACAAAACTCAAGTGTCTTTCCCCCCAAACTTCCCCTTCTTCCTAACTTCCCTATATCTATTGAGGGTTCCTTCTTCCAGTCACCAGCTTTGCAGCCTTAGAGTTATCCTTGACCCTTCACTGTTCCTCATCCTACACATCTAATCATGTTGTCAATTTTATCTCCATATTTCCCATCTCTCTCCTTCTTTCTCTACTCACTTAGCCTCTAGTTTAGTTGGGCCCTCATCACCTCTCACCTGAACTATTTCAGCAGCATTCTAATTGGTCTCCCTGCTAACAGTCTCTCCCTTATCCAGTCTATCCTTCACACAGTTATCAAAGAGATATTTCTAAAGCATAGGTATTATGTTACTGCCTTGCTCAAGAGCCTCCAGTGGATTCCTTTTGCTGCACAGATCAGATACAAACGCCTTAATTGGGCATTTAAAGCCCATCACAATCTGACTCTAACCCACTTTTCCAGACATATTTCACGTGATTATTCCCTTTTATATCTTCTGTAGGCCAAACTGACTCAGTTATTGTTTCCTGTATGTGATATTCTGTCTCCCAAATCTGTGCCTTTGCACAGGTTTGAAAGAACTTGACCAACCAACTGGCAGGTTTTTACTGTATACTTCCCATGTCTCTCTCCCTCTCCAACTTGATTTTGTGTTTATATAACCACATACATGTTTTTTCCCCATGTAGATTACAAGCTCCTTGAGGACAAGGACTTAGAATTTTGTCTTTTTGTCATCAGAACCTAGCACAGTGCCTATTTTATAAGCACATACTTAGGTGCTTATAAAATAGGAAGCTTCATTCTATTATACGTAGTTGCAGTTTGGAAATGTGATCTCATATATAGTTTGTTCAGATCCATGTCAAAATGAGCTGTGATTTGGTTGGTGTTTGTGTCTTGAAGTAGAATTGAAAGTGTCCATTTAGGGTGGAATCCCTTTGAAATTACAGGGAAAGCACAGCCGTAATAAGATAACCATGGCACCTGCAATGGGTAGGTGTGACTTCCGTACCATATTTGGATAAGTTGCTTAATTATCTAGTATCCTACCTTCCCAGTTCCATTGTTTTTTCATGTGCCAAGAGTGGGGTTCCTATGCATAGAATTGGATTTCTTTTTCCCCCTCTCTGATAATTAGGCTAAAGAAACTTATTTTGTGGTTTCTTCTCCCCTTTGGCTTTAATCCAATATCTGTGACCAAGCTGAAAGTTCCTTGGAAACCTGAGCTGAAGGACTTCATCTCTTCTTCTTCCTTACAGGTTGTATTTTGCATGGACCGAGCCTTGGAATTTGCCCCTGCTTGTCATCGCTTCAAAATCCTCAAAGCAGAGTGTTTAGCATTATTGGGTCGCTATCCAGAAGCACAGTCTGTAGCCAGGTATAGCACCAAGCAGATTCCACTCTGGAATACCTTGGGTTGCCTTAAATACTGGGCTCCCTGGAACCGAGTTGCTATGTTGGACAGTATGGTTCCTGTTAGGCCAGGGACAGTATAATCAGGACTGATTTGGGGCTTACTGGCACTTACAGGCAGAGGTCAATGTTTAAATGCCCATAAGGAGGGGAGGAGCAGGGAGAGAGAGAGGGAGGGAGGGAAGGGGAGGGGGGGAGAGAGAGAGAGAGAGAGAGAGAGAGAGAGAGAGAGAGAGAGAGAGAAGGGGGGGTGCATTATACTTATACTTAAATGCACTGACTAAAGAGTGAGTTGAGCTGTGCTGGCAGGTTGGTGACTTGGAGTAAGGGGTTACTTTGGAGTTTTTTAATAATTTTTTTAGCAATAGTTCTAGGGAATCCTACTGGAGCAGCTGTCTGTCCTCTCGAGCATTTTCAGTACTGAGTGTGAGTTACTTGAAAAAGTTGGCCATGTCCAGTTTTCGTGGAGGCTCTAGCTGAAATCTGTAGCTGAGGTAGGTCACATTAAACCAAATCTGAATTTGCCCCTTTTTGGCCATTACAGTGACATTTTACGGATGGATTCCACCAATGCAGATGCACTGTACGTGCGAGGCCTGTGCCTTTATTATGAAGACTGTATCGAGAAAGCAGTTCAGTTTTTTGTGCAGGCCCTCAGGATGGCCCCAGACCATGAGAAGGCTTGTCTTGCCTGCAGAGTAAGTCCCAGGGCACATAGCTCAGGGTGGGAAAGGTAGATTCTTTGATAACCAAACTAGTCAGAATTGGGGAGCACTTGAATTAAGAGGACATTGATTAGAACTTAAGTGGGATATATTGACCCTTTACCCTGCTCTGCTGAGGGACTTGGCCTTTTGGTTATAATAGTTTGGACTTTTTTTTACTTACCCCCCAACCTCCCACCCCCCCCCCAAAAAAAAAAAAAACAATTAGAAAAAAATTTGCTAGGGACTGATTACTGTCTGGGTCCCTATAGAATATAAGCGATTCTTTTCTAAACTAAAAAACAGTTACATGGGTTCGCCATGGGGACTTCAGCTCCTGGGCTTCCAAGGGTGGCAAAAGATGTTTAATGGTGCTGAGGGAAGAGGGCACAAATACAGAACTGAAATCTGCAGTTAGCCCCAAAGCTTCATTTTAGTCTTCTCTTCTGCAGTGTGGCATAAATAGCTAGATAGATAACTGTGAATTTATATCTTTTTTTTTTTCCTATCCCCAAATTCGTGTAGGAAGTACTAGTGAAAAATGAGATGGCTTAAAGAGGAGAAATGATTGGGGAAATAAAAAGCAAGGAGTGTGGGGGGGGGACCTTAAATTATGAGACTTGGAACAGTTTGGTTTTTTTTGATTCAACAAATATTAATACCCACTATGTTCAAGGTATTGTGCTGGGCATTGGATATCAAATGAATCAGAATGGAAAATCTTGCCATCTAACCTTGGATGTGGGGATGGGAGTGGGTGGGAGTACACCCCCTCAGCCCTGACACATAGTCAAGGATGATCCAATGCAGAAGGTGATGGGGGAGATAGAAGCTTCATCTGGTGATAGGTGGCATTTTTCATGGAGGAAGCAACATGTGAGTGGGGATGAAGTAAGGAAAGGATTCAACAGAGCGGGAGGGAGAAGAGTCCAGTTCAGGTGTGAGAGATGTCAGAAACAAAGCTGAAGATAATGACAGGACAAGAAAAGTGGACAGAAATTAATGAATCCCATTTGGTCGGAACATAGAACTTTCCAATAGAAATGAGAAATAAACAGCCGGCTGGCCAGTGTGTGGAGAGCCTTAAATAAATACCAGGGGCAGGAGATATCCTCTAATGTAGCTAGCACTCCAGCCAGCCGTGCTCCCACAGGCGCAGCTGACTCATCCCCTGCTTCTTCCTTTAGAATGCCAAAGCACTCAAAGCAAAAAAAGAGGACGGCAACAAAGCATTTAAAGACGGGAATTACAAACTAGCGTATGAACTCTACACAGAGGCCCTAGGGATTGACCCTAACAACATAAAGACAAACGCCAAACTCTACTGTAATCGGGGAACCGTTAACGCCAAGGTAAGCACTGAACTTAGGCCATGGGGTCGTAGAGATATGCTGGGGGTTGATGGCTACTCTGACTCCCTGCCTGCCCATGCTGAGGAGGGAGCTGTCTTGGAGAGCGCACTCATGTAGTCTGTTGGGAGGTTTCCTGTGGTCAAGAGGTGGCAGGTTTTTCCTTGCTTGCCCCACTTTGGGAGGTGGGAGGCCTGTGGGGAAGTTTAGGGAAATAGCTAAGTCCCCCAGAGGAAGCCACCTCCTGGTCAGGCCTTCTCAGGTCTCTGTCTCTCTTTGAGCATCTGGTAAAGAATGGTTGAAGGTTTTTTAAGATATTTAGGGGGCAGCTAGGTGGCACAGTGGATAAAAGCACCAGCCCTGGATTCAGAAGGACCTGGTTTCAAATTCCAGCTTCAGACACTTGACAGTTACTGTATGACCCTGGGCAAGTCACTTAACCCTCATTGCCCTGTGGGCCCCCCCCCAAAAAAGAAAGACATTTATTGCTGCTTTTTATGTGTCCTTGAGAGAGGCCTGGTGATGTAGTGGAAAGAGTTCAGAAACCTGAGTTTCCCCCTTAGTTGCAGCACTCACTAGCTGGCTTTTTCGTCATGGGCTCCTTGAGCTCTCTGAATCTCAGTCTCCTTCTGTGTTCAGTGATTTTGATGAGAATCCTTGCACTGTTGACTTCCCATAGCTATTGGTAAGAAATTGCTTTATCAATCAAGTGCCTACCATAAATGTGAAGAGTTGTTGTCAGGGCAGCTAGGTGGCACAGTGGATAGAGCACTGGCCCTGGATTCAGGAGTACCTGAGTTCAAATCTGGCTTCAGACACTTAACACTTACTAGCTATGTGACCCAGGGCAAGTCACTTAACCCCAATTGCCTCTCTCTCTCTCTCTCTCTCTCTCTCTCTCTCTCTCTCTCTCACACACACACACACACACACACACACACACACACACACACACACACACACACACACACACACACACACACGAGACTTTTATTAAGAGTTGTTGTCTCCTTTCCAGATACCATTTGAGGGGATTGGAGCTTCAGGTGTTCTCATCTTATTTTCCTTTGCATATCACATACCCACAGTGCTAGCTATTTACAGTGGATTGAATGTCTACCATGCCTTGTGTACCATAAAGAGCAGATGAGAACTTTCATGTGGGAACTTACACTCTCCAAGATCATGTGCTTGGAGTGGTGTTCCTCTAGAAGAGTGTGGAGGAGAGAGCTAATTCTAATAGGCCCAATGTTTTTGTCTTTCTCAGGCATTGGTACCGTAACAGAGTCCAGTCATAGAATAAGAGCGATAGGACCACACAAGTTTGGCAGGAGTGGCTCATGTTCACTTTGATTACATTCAGCTTTAATTACAATCATTCATTAATACAGACCTGCTAGCATAATCACTGACAGAGGGTTGGAGGTACCCTACCAGCCTACTACTTCATGTGTGCTAACTTATTAGGTGAAAGACAAATTCATCTAAAAGTTTCAGGCAGGTTATGCCCCAGGGTCAAACAGGCTCAATTTGGCCCCTGGGCCTTATGTTGGATGCCTAGGATCCAGTCCTTGGTTGTCTTTGGCCCCCAGACTAATCCTGGAAAAGAAGGAAATGTTGTGGTTGGCTTTTCTAATCACCGAAAGCAAATGTGATCATTAGAGGCTGAGTGTACCTATTCCTCTTAGCCGGTATTCTGAGAGCATGGTTGGCCCCAACTGACCAAGAAAGTGAGATGTGACTGCTCTCTTTTTCCTGAAGCTTAGGAAACTAGATGATGCAATAGAAGACTGTACAAATGCTGTAAAGCTGGATGACACATACATCAAAGCCTACCTGAGAAGAGCACAATGGTGAGTAAAGAGCCCTCTTCTGATGGGAGCCAACAGCAGCCCCTCAGTCAAGCTGCATGCTATTCTTGGTAGAGATGGGTTGTTATTCTAAAATCTTGATAATATGTTTTGGTTTTACATTACCTTCATTGTTGAATATATATGCCTCCTCTCCCCACCTGGCAAGGTGTCCTTTAGGAAGAAAAAAGGGAGGAAAAGAAAGCTTTCAGGCTTTCTAACCAAGGCATCAGCCAAGTCTGATGGTATATGCAGTGCTCCACACTCACAGTCCCCACCAAAGCCAGTGGAGGTAGAGAAGAGGGTGTTTTCTCCTTTCTTCTTGGAGGGCCAAGCTTGGTTAGAGCGTTCAGGTTCATGACAGTTGCATTTTAGATGATTAATTAGACCTTATTGAGTTCATGTGGTTCTTCTTCTGCCTGTAGGTGGGATTGTTGGGTAACTACAGTGTATTTATAGATTTTCAGTGGAGGACACTGCACAAGCTCCCTGGATCTCCTGTGCCTCATCCCCAGCCCTCAGTAGAGACCTTTTCTCATACTTCAGTGAACATTTTGTAAGAGCTCCTTTCTGATGCTGTGGTTCAGATGGCTTCAGTGTCATAACATGCTCTCTACTCATTTGCTCCAATTTTGAAGGAGCTGTCCATTCTCCATATAAATGCCCAATTCAGTAGAGAGTTGTTCCCATGACCCTATACCTTCCATGAGTTTTCTTCTTTGATCACCTCCTCTCTCCCTGTTTTCAATTTCTCCTTATCCATTGGTTCTTGGTTCTTTCCTACTGTTTAAAAACATGTGTAGGGGGCAGCTAGGTGGCGCAGTGGATAAAGTACTAGCCCTGGATTCAGGAGGACCTCAGACACTCGACATTTAACTAGCTGTGTGACCCTGGGCAAGTCACTTAATTCTCATTGCCTTACAAAACCAAAAAACCATGTATAAGCCTTCCCACATACTCAAGAAATCTTCACTTGACCTTACCATTCCTTCAGCTATGATCCTATATCCTATTTTCTATCACTGTCAAACTCTTAGAAAAAACTAGCAGCACTCCTTGCTCCTGCTTTCTTATCTCCTAATCATATCTCATTCCTTTATAACCTGGTTTTGACCCTCATCACTCAGTTGAATCTTTTATCTCCAAAGTGACCAATTAAATGTTGATTATCAGATCCAAGAGTTTTTTCTCAGTTCTTCTCCTTGACATCTCCAGCATTTGACCTTGATGACCCTCTATTCAGGCACTCTTTTCCCAGCATTTTCATGCCACTTCTCTATCCTGGTTCTCCTGTCTGCCACCCAAACTCTGTTTAGCTCTCATGGAGTCAGTGATCACTTTTATACAGATGACTTCCAGATTTCTGTATTCATCTCTAGTCTCTCCTAAATGCCACTCCTACATCACCAACTGCCTATTGTACCTCTCCAACTGGATGACCTAAAGAGCATGTCACACTAACACATCTAAAACGGAACTCTTTTCCACCAAAACATTAACCCTTTTCCTAAGCTCCGTTCTTCTGTTGAGGGCACCACCAGCCTTCTGGTCACTCAGGTTCACAAGCTTGGAGTCTTTCTCCACACTTCACTTCCTTTTCACCCCTTATTCATTTGCCAAGTCCTCCACAGTATCTTTCACAATTCTCTGTGATGCAGTTACCACCATAGTTCAGACTTTCATCACCTCTTTCCTGGACTTTCAGTAGCCTTGTAGTTAAACTCCCTGTCTCCAGTCTCTTCTCTGTCCAATCCATCTTCCACATAGCTGTCAAAGTGATGTTCCTTGAGCACAGATGTGATTGATTATCTTATTCCCTTGCCCATGAAGCTTCAACAGTTTTCTGTTCCTTCTGAGATAAAATACTAATTTCTCTGGCTTTTAAAACCCTTTCCGATCTGGCTTTGCCCTATCTTTCAGGGCTTTTGCACATTATTCCCCTTTATGTGCTCTGTGGTCTAACCAAACTAGCTTTCTTGTTCCCTGTACATAACATTTCTTCTCTCTTCTTTTCCTTTGCATAGGCTGTCCCCCATGCCTGGAATGCATTCCTTCACCTCCACTGCATACAATCCCCGGCTTCCTTCAAAGGTCAGCTCAAGTGACACCTCCTACAACAAGCCCACCTTGATTCCCTTAATTGCTAGTGCACTCCTCTTGGAAATATCTTTGTATTTCCTTTGCATATATTTACTTGTACCCTATACATGTGTCCCTACTCTATCTCCGGCACAGTGTGAACTTCTTGAGAGCAGGGGCTGGTTTGTTTTTATCTTCATATTTCCAGTGCATTAGCTTATTGCCTAGCATATGGTAAGGGCTTTATAAATATTTGTTTAATGTAAAAAATGAAGTAAATAGCTTCAGAATGTTCACATAGTAAGTCTCCTTTGATACCTGACTCAGATCCTTTTTGTTGCATCTAAAATAATTTCCTTTGGAGATTTGTCTTTGTATTTTACTTGTTTTTTCTCTACCATGATGACTTTGAAGTAGCTAGGGGACACAATGGATAGAGCATTAGGCCTGGATTCAGGAAGACTTAAATTTGAATCTAGCCTCAGCCACTTAGTAGCTGTGTGATCCTGAGCAAGTCTATTTGCCATAGTTTCCCAAACTGTAAATGGAAGTAATAGGACCTACCTCCCAGAGTTGTTAGAATTAAATGAGATAATAATTTTAAAGTGCTTAGCACAGTGCCTGGTATATAGTAGTCACTTAATAAATGCTGGTTTGCTTCCTTTTTTCCCTCCCTTCTTCTTGTCCTTCCTTCCTTTCCTTTTTTTCTCTTCTTTCCCTTCCTCCCCCTCTCTCTTCATTCCCAGAAACTGGAGATAAATGAGAACTATGCTGATATCTACCCTGTCTTGGGTGAGAAAAAGTAGCACTTTGATTCTAGAGGTCATGAATTTATACCTGAACCTAACAATTTACTATTTTCAAATCAGTAAAAAGACAATTCTAGAGTTTGGGGCATCTATTTCGTCCATTCCTGTCCCTTGTAGATAGGATCACACCCATTTTTTCCTAGTTGGGAACCTCTTATTTTAAAATATTCCAGAGGAAGGCATTTCCACACCACCATCAGTCACTTGATTCATTCTCTATTCTGATGTAACTGGTGCAGAGCCAAGGGGGGATGGTGGTAGTGATGACTCCTTACATACAGGGTGATTATTTTTCTTTCCTAGCAAGAGGAAAAGGATGGTACAAGTGTTCTTGTTAGAGTTATTGGGAATGTTGATGAGATACTAGTGAGGTAGACATTTGTTTAGCTATTCAGTGAACAGGCATTAAGCACCTACTCTGTACGAGGCACTCTGCTAAGTCCTGACATAAAGACAAAAATGAAACAGTCCTGTCTTCAAGGAGCTTACATTCTGTCAGGGGAAACAAACATGCCCATATACAAAATAGATCTAAAGTGATTAGAACAAGAGGAGGGCACCTCTGGAATGAGGAATTAGAATTAGAATTAGGATAGCTAGGGAAATTTGAGAAAGGATTCCTGTAGAAGGTTGTACTTGAGCTGAGTATTGAAAGAAGATAGCAGGAGCAGCTAGGTGGCGCAGTGGATAAAGCACTAGCCCTGGATTCAGGACTCCCTGAGTTCAAATCCGGCCTCAGACACTTGACACTTAACTAGCTGTGTCACCCTGGGCAAGTCACTTAACCCTCATTGCCCTGCAAAAAAAAAAGAAAAGAAAGAAAAAAGATAGCAATTCTAACAAGCAGAGGTAAAGAGGAGAGTAGTATATTCAAGGCATGGAGATAGGAAATGAAGTGCCCTCTGTGAGGAACAGGAAGGCCCGTTTGACTGAACAATAGAGTGCTGGACAGTAATGAGGATCTTTTGGTTTTATTTTAAATTAAGTTCCCAAAGTATGGTCATATTATCAACAAATAACCATCCCAAGGATTATTGAAGACCATAAGGCCACATTTTGATACCTATTTATATATACCAATTCAAGGAATGCTTGAGGACATTGCTTTTGCATAAATAATTGTCTTTGAGGTAGGAGCAAAATCATCTTGTTCTCATCATGGCTTTACCTTTCAGATCCATCCAAATAAGCAGAAATTAACCCTTGTTGACACAGTTAGCTGAGTTCTCTTCCCTCCTCTCCTCTCCTCTCCTCTCCTCTTCTGGCTTAGAAATCTGTTTCTTGTCCCTAACAGGAAGAAAGTTTGGTGCTGTGATCAGAATTATCTCCTTGCTTGCTTGATACCTCCTCGGTTTACTTAATGTCGTTTCATTTATAATCTCCAAATCTAATTATGCTCCTAGATGCTCCTCAGTTCAGGAGTTGTACTTTGTGTCTTCACAATTGTTGCCCTATAACTTTCCTACTAGTTTCTTGTACAGTTTGGTCACCGCTTAATAAAAATTGAGGTATTTCAAATTCCAGTCTTTTTTATCAGTTAATACCTTCCCCACACTTAGTTTGGTGGGACAGTTTGAGCCTTCCTTGAAAGGCTAAGATGTAAATCATGGTAGTATTCTGAACTGAATCACGGCAGGAGCTGTGCCTTGCTGCAGGGTCATTTTGGTTGTAATTCCTATGCTGCATTCTCCTGGGTCATTGATGCTACCCTTTTTTGCCAGCAATCTTCTTAGGTCATGGAAAATCCCATCCACCTTTGCCTTTCTTTCATAGGTACCCATGAGATAGGGAAAGGACCTTAGCTTTGACACCCCTCCATGTTTGGGAGAGTAAATCTCATCCTTCATGTCTTGGCACATTTGTCTTTCAGGATTGACTCGCCCAACGGGAGCAGTTGTAAACTGAGTTGGCTTGTTGAATTTATCTATTTGCTCACTGGCCCTAATTTGGGTTTAACAATAAAGATGGGGGCAGCTAGGTGGCACAGTGGATAGAGCACCAGCCCTGGAGTCAGGAGGACCTGAGTTCAAATCTGGCCTCAGCCACTTGACACTTACTAGCTGTGTGACCCTGGGCAAATCACTTAACCCCCATTGCCCACAAAAAAAAAAATTTTTAAATAAAGGTGGGGGCAGCTAGGTGGTGTAGTGGATAGAGCACCGGCCCTGGAGTCAGGAGGACCTGAGTTCAAATCTGGCCTCAGACACTTAACACTTACTAGCTGTGTGACCCTGGGCAAGTCACTTAACCCTAATTGCCTCACCAAAAAAGAAAACAATAAAAAAACAATAAAGATGTTATACATGGCTATACTGAGATCAGAATCTTCTGACCTCCTGGGACTTGCCTGGCTCTTTAAAACTTGAGCCAAACCTAGAAAACCAAAAGGAAAGGATTCTAGGGTTCTTTGATCTCTCTCCCCTCTCTCTCTCCCTCCCTCCCTCCTCTCTCTCTCTCTTCCCCCTCCCTCCTTAAACAGGAGCATTTGTGCTGTTACTCCTAAGTTAGCCCCTGTAGCTGCCTCTTTGGAGGCGCTATGTCTCCAGTAAAGGAGCTTCCCTTCCTTTCCCTTCCCTAGGAACAGGCATCTCCTTGCTTGTGGGTCTTAGCCTGGGGAGCCCAGGTGCCATGAGACCTGTCTGAATTGTGTTCCAGGAGAATGGCAGGTAATTCTGTCCCTGGGGAATAGATTTTGGGTTTTTATTTTATAATATAAAACTTCCTACCTAAGTGTATGCCCTAGACTGCACCAGGTTTTCCCTTTTAAGTTTCCTGACAGTCATAGCTGGTGTTGAATATGTACTACATTCTGTCTACAGCACCATAATGACCTCTGTTTCCTCTTCAGTTACATGGATACAGAACAATATGAGGAAGCAGTACGGGACTATGAAAAAGTATATCAGACAGAGAAAACGAAAGGTAAAGGAACTTGGGTGGTTGCTTGGGGGGAAGGGAACAGTTGCATGACTTTCGTTGTCATCTAGACGTATCCAAAGCTTGTTTCAGGGCGAGTGATGGTGCATGTGGGCACCAGCCCTGGGATCATGCTGAAGCGTTAGACTGGGAGGCAGGGCACCCGTATCCTAACCCTGGTGGCACCACTCTGACTTGGGAAGTTGCCTTATCTTTCTGGGCCTCAGCTTCCACATATGCACAGTGAAAAAGATAATGTCAACCCCTCTTTCCCAGGGATGGCGGGATGGTATGTAGACAAATAATAATAGGTATGAATGTACTCTGAGCTCTTTGGAAGAAAGTCCCATAAAAGCCCTTGGCGTCGTTATTGTAACTGATTCCAGGCAAGCTGGGTGGGTTCCAGTGGCGTGAACCAGAGACAGGGTTAGCCGCTGATTCTGTTTGTCTCTTTCCAGAACATAAGCAGCTCCTGAAAAATGCACAGCTGGAACTAAAGAAGAGCAAAAGGAAAGATTACTATAAAATCCTGGGTGTGGACAAGAATGCATCTGAGGATGAAATCAAAAAAGCCTATAGGAAGAGGGCCTTAATGCACCATCCAGGTAGGGAATGGAGAGGGCTGGTCGGGGCCCATGTGGAGCCAAAGGAAGGTAGTTGGCCTGTGACCTTCACAGACCACAACTTGTGGCCTTTCCATTTAGTCCAACCTCAGATTCTAAAAGCAGACCTTATTCCAATAAAGCTCTTATTCCTGCTCCCCATCTTAGATCGACACAGCGGGGCCAGTGCTGAAGTCCAAAAGGAGGAAGAGAAGAAGTTCAAAGAAGTTGGCGAAGCCTTCACTATCCTCTCTGACCCCAAGAAAAAGACTCGATATGACAGTGGGCAAGACCTCGATGAGGAGGGCATGAACATGGGCGGTGAGTCTGTGCTTCACCAAGATTGCCAGGGTCTCTTGTGCAGTTAGAAGAGGGCGTGTGCACGTGCATGCATCTGTGTGTACACACACGGAGTGAACCCCGTACTTACAACAGGAAAGCAAAGGGAATCAGAGGAAGCAATTTCTGGGGTTTTCTAGTGAGATGAAGCTCATGGGCAAGGCCTTCAGTGAGTGAATATTTATCTTCATGTAAACGAATGCATAATACATATATGCCTCTCTCCTCCATCTTGTTCCAAACCCATACATATATGTCCCCCTCCTGGGCCCTCGTCCCAAATCCCCTCTTGATCTCTTTTCCCCTTACGGAGGCAGCTTGTATGGGACAGGAGGAGCAAGATGGGGGAGAGAGGCAGAGGCAGGAAGCAGTCTTGTGTAGGGGAGGGGGCGGGGATGGCAGTTTAGCTTGCATCTCTCTGTGTCTCTGTCTTTGTTGTGTTGTGGTGTGTTTGGGGGTGAAGAGAGATGATACTAGGAGATACAGAGAACCCTCTCTAAGCTTTTTTGACTCCTCCTCGCCTTCCTATTTCAATATAATTTGTCCTGTCCTTCCAGATTTTGATGCCAACAACATCTTCAAGGCATTCTTTGGTGGTCCAGGGGGTTTCAGCTTTGAAGGTGAGTCTGACTGCAGCTACTGGGGAAGGGGGGTTAGGGTAAAGGGCTGCCTTCTCCCTTGATTTAAGTAATTGTCACATCTCCCACTTTATTTGTGGGTTTGGAGTCAGTGGGTGTGGGGCAAATAGAGCAGACTCCTTCCTGGCTGACATTGCTCCCGTTGTAGCTAAGTTAGGAGGCCTATTTCAGGTCTCAAGGCTGTTAGGACCACCTCTGCCCCAGTGCCCACAGCACTTCTGCAAGAACACTTCTAGGGAAGGAGATCCTCTTCCTCGGACCCATAGAACCCTGGTGGTGGTGGCTGTCCCAGATGATAACCTCTGTTCAGAGTTAGAGGGGCACTCCCCCACATCACTCCAGGGGACTGTGCCCTAGCTGAGGAGCTGATCTGAGCCCCAAGCAGAGAATTAACAAAGCAATGTTCCTTTTCCCTTCCAGCATCAGGTCCAGGGAATTTCTTTTTCCAGTTTGGCTAAAAGAAGGGGGAATAAAACCAACCAACTCAGAACCCAGAGAATGCAGATGTGCTCGTTTTAATTTTGAATACGGACATAATTAGACTCCTCCCTTCATCATGTCTCCTTGTACTTAGAGCAGTTTCATTTTCTCAGTTGGATACCTCTATGTCTGTGAGTGGGGGTGGAGGAAGGGGAGCCAGCGCTGAAGATGGGGGTGGGGTAGGGATAGGGGTGGGAGGAGGGGAGGAAGCTTGTGAATTTTTGTTTTACTGTTTAACTTTATTAAAAAATTAAAAAACACATGAGAAGAATAAAATGATTTGACCCTTTCTGGTCCCTCAAGCTGGCAGCTGCATTGTCTGTTGTTGCAAAGTCGGGAACCAGAACTGACCCCTGTCCCTACCCAGTAGCTCTTCTCCTGACCTCTAGGTAGGGACAGCAGGCTGCTCCTGAATTCCCCATTAATCTCATGGTGGCCTGTAAATGAATCAATCTAAATGACAGTTGTTGTTTTTATTCTGTGAACACATTGCCTTCATCTTCCAGGCCATACATGTGCTTAGCAAGTGTCTAGATGTAGCTGGGCTAGCTATGGAGGGCATGGTTTCTCCTGGCCCTTCCAGTTGATGCAGTACAGTGGCAGAGTAGAAAGAACACTGGCTCTGGAGTCAAGAGAACCTGGGTTCAAATCCTATCTCTGACACTCCCTGTGGGACTTAACCTTCCTGAGCCTCAGTTTCCTTTCCTGTAAAATGAGAGGGTTGGACTGGAGAACCTCAAGGGTCCCTTATAGTGTTAGCTCCAAGATCCACTCAGCCATTTGGGGAGCAGCTAGAGGTCCTAAGTCACTGGGTCTGCATTACCCCGAAAAGGCTAAACATTTTAGCCTGAGTGACTTGATTGGACCCCGTTGGCCTCCACTGCCAATTGAGGAGCCAGCACAAAGATTGCTGATGATTGATTTCTAGAGGTCCTGGTATCCCATACGTGCCCCTTCTTAGGTCAGAGAGAACACTATCAGGGGAAGCCCCTATGCACTTGTTTCTCACGGCCATCAGCGGCCACGTTTGATTTGGTTTGGGAGAAGAGAGAAGGTTGGTTTGACCATCTGAGTGAGTCATCCTGGTCCCTGGGATTCTCCTGTGGAATGCTTGACTGAGATGGTGTCAGTCTACTCAGCACTTGATAGGCTTCCTCGTGACTAGTGTTTTGGTTTAGGTGTAAATCATTGACTACAAATAATTTTTGTCATTATCCACTAGGCTGAGAAATGGCATGGGACTTCTATGAAGGGACATGATGTGCTTGATGTCTCACACCACAATATTTTGTCTTCTTGTAGATGCTGTGCCCTTCATCCACCCCTGGTGGTGGGAGGTGGGGAAGGCATAAATACCAAGGAATTGGGGGCAGGAAGAATAGGAGCCCAATGGGCAGCTTTCTGGCCCTTGTTTTAGTTAGGTTTTGAAGATCTTGAGTCTTCATTCTTCTGGTGTCTGAAATGGTATTGACTTTGGTGTGGTCAATGAAGGGTTTCTAAGGGAAATGGAAAGGTGTCCTTGAGTGACAAGCTCTCTGGAAGGCTCAGGCCAGAGGCCCTCAGGGGTCTAGATAGGCAAGGCATAAAGGGGTGGTCTCTGTGTCTGTCCATCTCTCTTGCCTGGGCCAGCTCCTGCCCTCTTAATGAAAGCAGGCACTGTTCAGCTGCCCAGCTTCCTTGCAGCTGTGGCTGGCCAGCCCAGAGACAGGACGGATGGCCCCACAGACTACAGGACAAAGCCAGCCCTGATAAAGTGCTAGTGGGCAGACAGCTGCCCGAGTCCCTCACTGTGGAAGAGAGGGCAAAAAAGACAAAATTGGCACACGATTAAGATTATTGAGATTTATTTCATTATCGGTCTTAACAATTTTGAGGGAAGGGGCAAAACCAGGATGTTTAACTCAAATCCCAAGCACTTGTATTGAGAAACAACATGATGGGTAAGGCCCCGTATTGCAGAGGAGGCAGGCCTGAGTCAAAGTATGGCACCCAAGTGGTTATATGAAAGGAAATGAAGTATGCAAAGCAGTGTTAAAAACCCCCTTAGGGAGGAAGGCAGGTGAAAGTAGGCCATTACCAGCCTAGCAGCAGGGGAGCCTGGCTGAGAAGGCAAGCCCTAGCCTTCCCCATCAACATACAGCAGTCCTGGGTAGGCTTCCCAACCCCATTTATACAGGGAGATACATCACTAGAATGGGGTGAATCTCTGCCTAAGGCCCCTCCCTCCTAGATGGGGCAATGATACTATCAGGAAGGCAGCTGTTTTACTGTTGTGCGCTTCCTAGTCAGTCATCAGTACAATCCTTCTAGGCTCCGCCTATTTTCCCCCATTAGTTTCATCATGAAGATTTCTTCCTCTCCCCCCCCACAAAAAAAAAAAAAGGTAGAGGGGAATGGGAGAGTAAAGAATTAGACCCATAGGAAGGGAAGAGTAAACACTTCCAAAACCTTCCAGCCAGCTCCAGGCTTCCCAGAACTGTAGTAATTAACAAAGAAGGTAAAAGCTTGTGTTGGGGGAGAGGGCGGGGAGAGAAAGAGACCCCTTTCTGCTCTTCCCACCCATCTAAACACATCTCTTGTGGAAGTGCTACATGCCTTCTCTGTAAAGTACACCAAAGAAAGTGGAGCACCTTGGGACTAAAAGAACCAAGAAGTGCTACTGCTAAAGATTGGGTGTGTGTAATGCTGGGGTGGGAGTGGGGGGTAAAATGTCCTAATTCCTAGGACTTTGGTCCAGTCTCTCAAATATTCCTTCTGATTTAGAGCATAAGGTGTTAGGTTGGAAGGGGGCAGTTATTTTACAAGTTTTGAAAAGTTACCAGTGAGTTAATAGCATAAAAAAGTCAAGTGGAGGGCAGTGTCTCCTACTTACCCCCACAGAAGGAAGCAGGGGGATGAAGAGTTTAAAGGAGTAACCCATTGTCTAGATGATGGTACAAGATGGAAAGGCACCCCCCTTTCGGCTGCTGTGCACAGGCACAGTATGGCCTTTCCCATAGTATCCTGTGAAGATGGCCCTAAACTCTAACTTTTTGGTCAGACGCAGCATCCACTGCCCATTGCCCAAGGAGTAGAGCTTGCCTCGACTGAGCTCGCTCACCTCCTCTCCTTGACTTCCCCCCTTCTCTTGCCGAAGCATCTCCAGCAGGTCGATACCGGTCTGAACAGGCTCTATACCTGCCGCACAGCCCAGTGTGATATGGGCACGGCTGCCTCGAGGCAGGTTGTCAGCAGGTGTCAACTTGTCCACATCAGAGGGCCACAGCAGCAGCTCCTGCTCACCCAGCTCCACCCGGGCACCCACTGTCTTAGGCGTAACAAACAGTGCGGAGACAGTCAGGGTGAAGGCCTTAGAGTAGGATTTCTTCACCACCTGGGGTAGAGGGTAGAGAAGGATAGGTGGTTTGACAGTGGGTTACTACATCAGGACCATAGGAAAGGGAGAAAAAAGGCTTTGTAGGAAGTGGGGGAATGTTAAGGCAGTCTGGGAGCATGTGAGAGGGAGTGGGAGCCAACTGGAGATAGAGAATTTGCTGGGGATAAAGCTGATATCCTATGTAATGTTTGGGATCTGAGGGTGAGAAGGTCGGAGTTGGAACATCTGCCACAAGTATTTAACTGGTGAGGCAGGAACAGTAAGATGTGTGGAAGGGACACTTCTTCAGTTGGCATTTTAGTACCATGGGTTCTGTTATTTCTAAATAACCCTGTTGGATGAAAGGGATTCTTAGTGGCTTCAGGAAATCTAGGCTCAGAATATCTGTTCCTAGAACTTGGTTTTTAGGAGGTCCTGGTATGGGGGTGGGAGGGGGGTCCCCTCCATATAGTCTTATCCAGCCAGTTTCCTTGGATGTAAATAGCCACCAAAAATGGAATAGGGAAGAGGAGATACTTTTTTAAAAAACCTTTCTCCCGATTTCCCTTAGATTTCCTAAGGATTCATTTCCTTTCAGCTTTGGGTTGGTAGTTATCTTTGGACTTCAGGAGAAGCCCTTCCCCCCCACCCCACCCCCTCTCACTCCCACTCCCCAACCCCTCCCGGCCAGCCCAGCACTCACATCCTGCTGGGCGTAATCATTGGCCCCCATCAGCCTTCCCATAGTCACAGAACTTGGTGGTACAGTGCAGCACCCCTGGAGGCCTCTTCACAAAGTAGGAAGCCAAGGAAATCTTCTCCTTAGGTTCATCCCCAGACCCAACTATGGGGAGAGGGAGGAAGGGGTGCATCAGGAGAGGAGGTTACAGGGCCCTGGCTTATACAAAGCTCCTCTGTCTTAGAGCTTTTAAAGGAGAAAGGACTAATAAGGGAAATGGGCTTTATTCATTTATTTTTTAATTCCCTGGGACTGAAGCTTTATGCTGTTCTTTTTTTGAGCCATCATACCTACCTACCTTAGGCATGATTCAATAAAAGTGAGGTTTTACGTTCCTAATCCAAGTGTTTCTGATACTTTTAAAGGGCACCAGTTGAATATTTCAACCTTTCTCCCAAATGCGGATATGCAGAAACAACCTTGCATGTCTATAATTTGGGCCCTCTACCAAAGACCGTAAAATTGTCAGAAGTGAGGGAGTGTGGAGTTGTGGCCCCAGAACTGGATTTTGGAAGGCCCAAGTTCAAATCCCATTTTGCTGATTAGGTGTGGGACCCTGAGCAAACCACTTCTTTTTTTTTTTTTTTTTTTGGCGGGGCAATGAGGGTTAAGTGACTTGCCCAGGGTCACACAGCTAATAAGTGTCAAGTGTCTGAGGCTGGATTTGAACTCAGGCCCTCCTGAATCCAAGGCCAGTGCTTTATCCACTGTGCCACCTAGCTGCCCCACAAACCACTTCTTGAGCCTCAGTTTCCTCATCTGTAAAATGGGGATTATCTCAAAGTGCTGTCAGAAATCAGTGACACTATATGTGAAGCATTTTGCAAACTTCAAAGGGCTATACGAATGGTAGTCTGGCAATGGGCACTGTGGACTGTGTATTGCACCTGGGCATCTTGGCTGTTGCTACTTCTTATCCTAAGTGCTTTCCCTCAAGTGTACAAACTATAGGAAATAGATGAATGACTTCTAAACCTCAGTCCTCACAAAGGTAGAAGCAATTCAGTAACCACTTAATAAATTACTTTTTCCCATTCATTCATTTAAAATCATGATGAGAGCTAGTTGCTGTGATGCAGAGTTGGCATTTCCATCAATCTGGGGGGGGGGTCCCTTCTCTTGGGATTTGGTTGCTCCCCAGGCGCAACGTAGATCTGGTCCCACCTTTGATTCCTCAATCTGGGCAGCTCCCTGGCTTGTGTTCTCATTCCTACGCCCCTTGCCCTTAGTGCAAAGGCTTACCCTTGTTTCAGCTACCCCATTGCAAACTTAAGTCAGGACACTGCCCCACCCCAAGTCCTAAGTATCTAGGAACAGAAGGGAGAAGCAAGGAAAGAAGTTTTTCCAAAACTCAGTGTAGTACATACAGGACATGGATTCCAATCCTACCCCTTACTATCTGAGTGTAGGGGCAAGTCAGTTCTCACTGGGCCTCAGTTTTTCCATCTATAAAATGGGGGGGGGGTGGACTACATTACTCCAAAGTCCCTTCCAGCTCTAATTCTATGATTTTGTGTTTGGACCATCTAGGTTCATTATTCTCCCCCAATGACGCTGGCTGTCCTGGGAATCGGGCTGTCTTACTCTAGAGCCATAAACTTTTTCTCTAAAGGAGAGATGTTTCCATCCCCTCTGAGGGTGACCCCCTCATGGTCTTGACCCCCCCACCACTGATTCCTCCTTTCCATATTTCAGGAAGGGAGTCAATGTTTCCCTTGTGTAGACCCAAAAAGCAGGCTCAGACGTGACATAAGCAGGGCAGCTAGGTGGTGTAGTGGATAGATCACAGGCCCTGGAGTCAGGAGGACCTGAGTTCAAATCCGGCCTCAGACACTTAACACTAGCTGTGTGACCCTGGGCAAGTCACTTAACCCCAATTGCCTCGCCAAAAAAAAAAAGTAACATAAGCCACCAGAGGCCACCCTGCCAAGTCAGAGGTAAGGAGATGCTCTACCTGCAGGGGCTCTAGCTCTGGGCTTTGCTGCTCTTCCTGTTCTTCCTCCTCCTCTCCCAGCAGCCTCCTAATCCAAGAAGAATGACTGCTCTAAATCACTCCCAGGTCAGCCAGGGAGTTGCCAATCCCAACTTGTTTCTAGTTGCCTTCAGGATGAATCATGAGCCTTTGGTGTAGGGAAAGTATTTACATGCCAAGTCTCATCTGGCTTTGGCTTACAGGATTCTTTTGGGAAGAACAAGTGTTTGGTAGATGAGTGAATGACAGGGTCACTAACAAATGGCTGAGAAATCAGAGGTGCTGGGAGCCACCATCCTTAACTTCCTGAGTCTGAGGTTACAAGAGCACAGAGGTATTCCTAGTCAGAGCCAGCATGTGGGTGCCCAATAGAAGGGCTCCGGACTGAAGAATCGGGACACCTGGCTTCTGGGCCCCCTTCTGAGCCTTGGACATTTTCCCTCCCCAGACCTCAGGCTTCTCATTTGCAACAAGAAGAACTCGGACGACATGGTCTCTAATGCCCCCAACAATGCTGTGCTTCCAGCTTAGTGATAACAGCTAACATTTATAAAACACTGTGTGCCAGGCACTGTGCTCACCACTTGACAATTATCTCATTTGATCCTCAGAACCCTTGGGAGGTTGGTATTATTATTATCCTCATTTTCCAGATGAGGAAACTGAGGCAAACAGGTTAAGTCATTTGCTCAGGGTCACACAGCTATTAAGTGTCTGAGGCCAAATTTGAACTCAAGAAGATGAGTCTTGCTGACTCGAGGCCCAGTGGCACCTAGCCTGCCTCTCAAAATTGATGCCTGAGGCCATATTTGAACTCAATTGAATCTTCCTGATTCTGGACCCACTGTACCACCTAGCTGCCTCAATAAGTTAACAAGAGTTTGGTCGCTTTTTAGGATGCTGGAGAAGCAGTCCAAATACATGCTGGGGTGGGGATGGAAGGGTGAGGGTAACAGTAGAAGGTTGCCCTGGATTTCACTGTTTGCTGCCCTGTCGTCCACCTTGTGGATAAGAGGAGAACTGATTGTATGGATGTCAGCTTTGCCGATGAGCTTCCCCACCGCCCCCACCCCAAGCCCTCTCCTACGTACAGTGCTTCATCTCCTTCTTGAAGGCCTTGTGGCTGCTCAGCTCATCCAAGAAGGCCTGTCCAACCTTCTGCAAGCTCTCAGAGCCCTTCTTGTTCAGGAACCAGCCAAAGTAGAGTGGCAGAAAGTCCTTCTCCACTCCAGGTTTCAGCTTCTTCAGATCTTCAGCAGAGAGCTGCCATTGGTTCTTCTCCTTAAGCTGAGCGCAGTCCAGCCGCCATGATGTCTTAGGCTCCACCAGCACTACCAGGTACTGGTACTGGTCGGCAAGGTCAAAGATCTTCTCCAGGCGATCACGCTCATGGTGGGTGTCGTCCAGTACTAGGACACCGATATCACGGCGGCAGTAGGCATCCAGGTCTTCATCGAGATGCTTGTATTCCTCATGGAAGGCAGCCCGGGAGCCTGGAATTATCTTGTAGGCATCGGCAGACACCATCTTGGTGCCATCACGATACCTATCCATGATGGCCCGGGCCACCGTGGACTTCCCACTGCCTGGTAGCCCCCGTAGGACGAAGAGAGTCTTGCACTCACGAATCGTGTTCACGGTCTCCTCATCAACCAGGAATGGGAACTGTAGTTCAGGCTTGTCCTTGGCAGCTGAGGACGACATCTTGCGGAAGAAAATCTTAGGCAAGAACGTGTGACTTTTCCGAGAGAAACCTCTGTTCTGCGGGACCAGGGAAAAAGACAAGGGAGGAATCAGGATGATTCAACCTTGGCAGATCCCAGAGCTGATGACGTCACTGATTACATCAGGTCAGTGAACAGTCCTCACCAAATCGTACTGCTCGCTCTCATTCCCCACCTCTTTCCATCGACCACCAAAGTTCTGCAGGCTGGTTATCCCAACTGCCCTAATCTCCTCTCCCTCTCGGCAGCAATGACAGCCCCCATTGAAGAAGCCTCCCTTGGCACTCTTCCCCCATGATCAAATCCCCAAATGCCCTCCCCATAATCCTGGAATTCCTAAGTCAGGTTCCTTCCCCCTTTACTGAGCTTTAGGGAACTACTTCCTTCTCTACACCTCCTAAGGCCCTTTTTACCTCTGACGTCTGCTACTGTAACCAGCCTGCCCGTGAACAAGAGGAGCAAGCACACATACTGCATGGGCAAAGATAAGCCCGAACCCAGACCACAAGACCAAGTCTGGAACAGCTCCTTGTGCCTTGGCAAGCTACCTCATTCCTGTCTCCTAACATACTGTTCCTCATTACTTTTTTTTTTTTTTTGGTGAGGCATTTGGGGTTAAGTGACTTGACCAGGGTCACCCTCATTACCTTTAGAAGCAAAATACAGACTCCTCCTCCGTTGTGTTGTCCCCTTCTGACTCTAGCCTTACCTTTGTCCACTTCCCATATATCTAACTCTAGCTGAAATGGCCTCCTTGCTGTAGCCCACAGACAGGAATTAATCTCCTGCCTCTGGGCTTTGGCACAGGCTGGGCCCCATATCTAGAATGTTCTCCCTCCTCCCTTCCACCTCTTGGAATCCCTGGTACCTTTCAAGGCTCAGCTTAAGTGCCATTTCAGGGCCACGTCCTTTCCTTTTTTCCCCAGTTGGTAATACTGCCCACATCCCACCCATCACTGTAAAATAATGTACAAAAAAATTTAATTCTTTTATATATATATATATATCCTGGGGGGGGGGGCAGCTAGGTAGCACAGTGGATAAAGCACCAGCCCTGGATTCAGGAGGACCTGAGTCCAAATCTGACCTCAGACACTTGACATTTACTGTGTGATGCTGGGCAAGTCACTTAGCCCTCATTGCCCTGGGGATGGATATATAACACACACACACACACACACACACACACCTGTATTTATCTGAAAATATGTTGTGTCATCCCAGTAGGCTGTAAGTTCCTTGAGGAGAGAGAATGTCTCACTTTTGTCTGCATATCTGCAGTACCTAGCACAGTTTCTGATACATGGAAGGCACTGGTTTTGTGGGGGCTTTTGGGGGGGGGGGCGGTTTGGTGGGAGGAGCAGTGATCACTCTAAAGCACAAGCACCATCTCTTCCTCAAGACTTCTGGATACCCACTTTTTATGTGGCTGGCTTGGGGAGGAGTGTGAAAGGTCTCACCCAGCTCTCCCCTTGTCTTTTGCTTTGAGGCTGGCCCAACTGACCCCCAGGTGAGACTGATCTCACCCTATTTCCCCTTGGGTAGACAGAGCACAGGGAAAGGTCAGCCCTGCTCAGACAGTTCAGGGGCAGAATAAACGCCTTTATCTTCCAGTTCATGCTTTTACTACGAATTTATAATATCTACCTTCAAAGGAGCTTACTAATAATACAATAGGGGGAAGAAGACACACGAATAATCCGCATGCCAGGGAGGATGATGGCTAGGCAGTGGAGCCATCCGGGCAAAAAGCTAAAATCTAAGAAATCACCATCACCTGGGGGAGATCAGAGAAATCTTCATGGAGGAGGTGGCACTTGAGGGAGTCCTCTAAGAAATGGACTGCTGGGACTTAGGGCAAAGAAAAGGCATTACAAGGATCTGGGGTTCCCGGTTCTTTGTTGGCCTCTTACCTGTTCTCCCATCTCCCTCTCCCAGGGCTCATCCTCTGACCTCTTAAGCCTCCTCTACTAGGGTGAAATGTTTGATACAAAGTCACACAGAAACTGTATCCTTTGGGTTTGGATTTTTTTTTTTTACTGTTTTGATCAAAAGGGACATTTCGTTGAAATGGGGATTTCCTGAAATGATTTATGTAAAAACAAGCTATCAGTAAAACTTTTTAAAAGTTCTCCATCCCACCCAATTAAAGAGTTCACCTTTGGGGTCTCTGTTTTTTGTGTGTGTGTGTGGCAAAACCAGAGTGGGGAGAAGTGTTTGTAAAAAGCCCCCCCACCCCTTGGAACAATCAGTCAGGAGAAGATAATACTCTCTTGTTTAGAATGGGGGGGGGCACAATAGCCCCACAGAGGAGCTGGTGGGGAGGGAGGGGAGGGGGAACATGAGTGGCTTGGACAATTGGCTCCTTTCACTGACACTACAGCGGCCTCCTCCTCCTCCTCTGCCCTCTTTCCCCGACAAAGTCATGGTCTGTGCGCCTGCCCTAGAACGGGTGGCGCAGGGCACCTAGGGTTCTGGGTCCAGCCTCGCATTTGAATTTCGCTTTGCGGTTTGCACCTCTGGAGTTCTTGTTTTCCTCAGCTGCTAAATCGTAGGTATGAGAACGAAAGCTGCAGAAACCCAAACCGACCCACGCTGCTCCAGCTCCTCCTCCTCCCCTCACCAAAGACTAATTTGCCAGTTGTCAGAGGCCGAGAGAGAGGAAGTGATTTGCCAAGCATGCGGGGCTGCTCCTGCCCAAACCATGCGGGAAGGGATACTCTGGAAGGTCTTCAATCCTGGGCAATAACAGTTGCTGGCAAGCTCCTCCCTAAACGCTCCTGGGAAGGAGCATCTTTCCCATTCGGCCTATGGGCAGAGCACACAGCCTGGATACGGCTCCTGCTTGCCCTATCCCGGCCCGCCCTGCACCCTGCTCTGGCCCAGGCTGATTCGAATTTGTGCCCGCTCCCAACACGACAAGCGCACGCTTCAGATGTCTGTGAAGCGGGTACTACAAGCATCATCGTGTCCATTTGGCAGATGGGCAAACGGGTTCAGAACCCAGGTTTCTGACAACTGGGTCCGGCACGTTTCCAGCACTTCCACTCTAAACTCCAGAAGTGAATCATCCATCGGGGAGGGGGGGAACGGACTGTATGTATTGGGGAGGAGAGTGCCCCATCGCCCCTCACCTCCCCCCAGGCTCTAAAACAACAGGTCTTCATCTACTTTGTTTCTGGGTGTGCACCCTAAGCCAGCACCTTCCCCACCCCTAGAGCCCTACCCCACTCACCATGATGAGGAGGGGAAGCAGCTCCGCCTCTACAAGGGCTCTATCCGCGGCCCCAGGAGCAGAGTGAAACGCGGCGCCCCCCGACCCCGGGGGGTTTTACATAGTCTGGGGTGGGAGGGCGGAGCCATGTGGCCTTAGGCCACGCAATCCCGCCAGGCCCCTTGCGCGCCTGCGCACAGGCCTCTTCCACCTACCCGCCCAGAGAATCGAAACTAACTTAAGCACCACTCACTGGGACTGCGAGTATGCTCGGTGGCACAGCCCCGCACCTGTTGGGCCCTGTCCCCCAAGAATCGTTGGGCGGGGGCGGAGCGATCTCCAAGGCTAACACTTTTGTCTTTAACTACTAAGGCATAACCTAGAGAAGCAATCAGAAAACGCCAGGTGCGCCAGCAAGAGCCGCGTCTGCAGCGAACTCTCCGGAAGTCACCTGGCTAGGCTTGGGGGTGCGGGGAGAGGCTCTTAGGCTGGGGGTCCTTGAGAAAAACGTTTGTATAATTACCGCGAGAGGATTGGTTTCCGTTGTAATCCTCGTATTTTATTTTATGCGTTGACATTATGCTGAGAAGGGGTCCATAGGCTTCCCCGGATTACCAGAGGATGTCCATTGTCCAAAAAAAGTGAACTGGTTAGAGCAACAAAATGATGAAAGCAGGTCATCTCAATCAGTGGCCCCGAGGTTTCATAAGCAGTGGGACAGGCCTCTGCAAGCCTGTGCCTGGCCTTTCTGCTTCCCCACCCCCACCCCCACCCCACCCGGGTTCCCTCGGGATCTGTTCCCCTTATTCTCCCCATCAAGATGGCCTGCTATTACACAGTCTCAACTCAGTTGTAAAGATCCATTTATTCCTTCTTTAAACAAACGTTTATTAAGTGTATACTGTTCTGAGCGGATACAAAGTTTAAATAAAAGGGATCCCTGCCCTCAGGGAGCTTACAGCCTTGGAGGGGGATTAGAAACAGACACAATGCATAATATTATGTGATAATAAGTTATAAAATGAGAGGTGTTGCTGGAAGCAAAAGGCCCCTATTGGTGAATGGGATCTGGGAAGGCTTCCTAAAGGAGTTGGATTTTATAAAGAACGCTTAGGAATCCAGTAAGTGAAATGAGGTCATTTCTGGCATAGAGAAGGGCTTACACAAAAGATAGGGCAGGAACCACAGCACATGGCGTATTTAGGGTTGAGAGACCTACCCGTAGGGTAGTGACAATTCAAAATCCCTGAGTCAGTGCTAGTTGCCCAGAGGGAGGTACTTCCTGCAACCATACCCTTTTCCAAGGAGGTGGCCCCAGCTAGACGAAGCTTAAGCTATTTTAGCTCTCTCAACTGTATGGGCCTCCATGGGGTGGTCATCTTCTCTGAGAAGAATGTGGCTGCAAAAAGCTCCTGCCTCTGGGTAACTGGTACAGATTTGGGGACTAGAATTTATGAGGCAGTTGTTAAGGCTAGTAATGTCCATTTCTCAGCATTGCTGTTTGATGATCAAAGCTCAAGGAAAGAAACAACATGGAAGGAGGTATCCAGGGTTTTGAGCTCCAGTCTCAGGCTTGCCTAGGTAAGTGTAAGTCCTGGTTGCCATATGCAAGCTGTCACTAGTGGAGGAGGGGGAGGGAGAATGGTAGGGAGGATTGGATTTCTTTCCTTCCCTTGCTGGAATTCCAAGGGAGAAATGATGTTGTCTGTGTCCCGCCAAACTAGAACAATCTCACCTTGCTCCTTAGAGCCAACAGAGTGAGCAGCTGTTTCTGGCTCAGTAACCAATCCTGTTTGGCAGTCTTCCTCCTTCTCCCCTCCCCAATCCTTCACAGGGACCAAAGAACCAACCAAGAGATTCTAGTCCTTCATGTCCTTTAACAAAGGGCTAGAGTTGGTATCCCTCTCCATGGAGCTAAAGCCTACATGGGAAATGCTCCAACCAATCCCCTGATACAAGTGGATGTGAGCGGATCAGGGAGAAAGAAGAGTCTCACAGATAGAACAAACAGAGGTGTCCAGATAATGGCATCATATACAGAAAGTGAAGTCAGAAGGAGGAACAAGTTATAGACATAAATTTTGACCCCACATCCAAAGCAGAATCATTAGCATTCCCCCCAATCCATCTTGCCTCCCAATTTTCCTAATTCTACTGAGAGCATGACCATTCCAGTCACCCAGGATCACAAACCAAGTCATCCTTGACTCTTTTCTTGCCCTCGCCTCCTACAATCAATATCTTTGGGGTCCATTACCTCTCTACTCTCATGTCCACCGCTCTGGTTCAGGCCCCTATCACCTCTCCCTTGGACTATTCTTATCACCTCCTAACTGATGCTAATAGATGGATTGCCCTGCTCTAAGTCTCTGTCCTCTTCAAAGCATCCTCCACACAACTGTCAAATTGATATTCCTCAAGTAACAGGCTGGTCCCGTCACTCTCCTGCTAAAGAAGTTCCAGTAGGTCCGCCTCTTGCCTCTGAGATGGAATGCTGAGATAAGAAAGTTCATTACAATCTGCCTCTGGCTCATTCAAGACTCTCCCTTGCTTCTGGCTCTCCTTTCCATCCCCTGTCCATGATACCCCATCTCCTGACTCTAGGCCTTTGTAGAGGCTGTCTCTTCTGCCCAGCACCCACTTCCTCCTCACTTCTGCTACCTAGGAACCCACATACCCCTCCCAGGCTGAGGCAGCTGCCACCTCCTACTCTAGGCCTTTCCTGAGCTCCCTGGTGCATTCTCTCCATCTCAAATTACCTAGCATACATTTATCTGTGTTTACATCTTTCCCTCTCAGCTCACTGAGGGTAGGGACTTTTTTTTTTAACTTTGTATCCTTAACACCTAGCACAGTCCCTTCAGCAAGTACTTATCTATTGCTGAATTGAGTAAAAGGAATAAGGGGCAGCTAGGTGGCACAGTGGATAGAGCACCGGCTCTGGATTCAGGAGGACCTGAGTTCAAATGTGACCTCAGACGCTTGACACTTACTAGCTGTGTGACCCTGGGCAAGTCACTTAACCCCAATTGCCTTACCAAAAAAAAAAAAAAAGGAATAAGGATGGTAGTTAAAGATATGGTGGTTTAGAAGATCCCCAAACATGTGGAAATGTTTTTTTGCATGACTGCATATGTATAACTTATACTGAATTGCTTGAGTTCTTAAAGGGGGTAGGGATTGAGGGAGGAAGAGAATTTGAAACACAAAGTTTTAAAAATCAATGTGCCCTTGACACTTACTAGCTATGTGACCCTGGGCAAGTCACTTAACCCCATTTGCCTCACCAAAAAAAAAAAAAATCAACGTGAAAATTTCTTTATACATGTAACTTGGGGAAAATTCTAAATAAATAAATTTAGAAGATCCCCAAACTAAAGAGTGTAAAGAGAGAATAGGGCCACTTTCTCATTTATAAAATGAGGGTTTAGCAAGCAAGATTAGAAGGAAAGCAGAAAGGTGGGTAACAATTTTTACACCACTGTTTCTGATAAAGGTTTCACTTCTCAAATACATAGAGAACTGAGTCAAATTTATAAGAATACAAGGCATTCCCCAATTGATAAATAATCAAAGGATATGAACAGGCAGTTTTCAGATGAAGAAATTAAAGCTATCTATAATCATATGGAAAAAATGCTCCAAATCACCACTGATTAGAGAAATGCAAATTAAAACAACTCTGAGGAACCACCTCTGATAGGTGTGAACCTATTAGATTGGCTAATATGACAAAAAAGGAAAATGATAAATGTTGAAGATGTGGGAAAATCGGAACACTAAATACATTGTTGGTAGAGTTGTGAACTGATCCAGCCATTCTAGAGAGCAATTTGGAACTATGCCCAAAGGGCTATGGGGCTGTACATAACCTTTGACTCAGCAATACAACTACTAGGTCTGTATCCCAAAGAGATCATAAAAAAGGGGAAAGGACCCACATATACAAAAATTTATAGCAGCTATTTTTGTGGTGGCAAAGAATTGGAAATTGAAGGGACACCCATCAATTGGGGAACGGCTGAACAAGTTGTAGAATATGAATATAATGCAATACTATTGTGGTATAAGAAATAATGAGCTGACAGATTTCAGAAAAACCTGGAAAGACTTACATGAAATGATGATGAGTGAAGTCAGCAGAACCAGGAGAACATTGTACACAGTAATAGCAACATTGAGCAATGATCAGCTACTATAGACTTAGCTCTTCTGAGCAATACAGTGATCCAAGACAATTCCAAAGGACTCATGATGGAAAATGCTCTCCACATCTGGAGAAAGAACTATGGAGTTTGAATGCAGATGGAGGTGTGCTATTTTCACTTTTTTTTTTTCTGGAAGCTTTCCCTTTTGTTGATTCTTCTTTCACAATATGACTAATGTGGAAGTGTTTAACATGACTGACTGTACATACATACCCTATATCAGATTGCTTTCAGTATTAGGGAGGGAGAAAGGGAGAAAAACTTGAAAGTCAAAATCTTGCAAAAATGAATACTGGAAACTATCTTTATGAGTAATTGGGAAAAATAAAATACTATTAAGTGAAAAATAAAATAAAATGAGGGTTTAAGATTAGATGATCTTTAACATCTTCATTTTAAAACCAATGATCCTGAGCTAAGGTCAGACCCCTAAGGAACACCTACATAAAGCAGCCTGGAAAAGGATGATTAGCCAGCAAAGGAGTCAGTACAGGACCACTCTGCTCTGAAAGACAGGAGAACAAAGATATGAAGCTAGATGGCAAAATGAAGAGATCGTGGACAGGTCAGCAAGACCTGTGTTCCAATCCTTCTTCAGACACTGGCTGTGTGACCTTGGGCAAATTACTTAACCTCTGTCTGCCTCCGTTTCTATATCTGTAAAAAAGAAAATGGCAATAATAATAATAGCGCATACCTCACATGGTTGTTGTGAGGATAAAATGAGATAATGTGTAAAGCTTTGGGCAAACCTTAATGGGCAATATAAACGCTAGCTATTGGGGGCAGCTAGGTGGCGTAGTGGATAGAGCACCGGCCCTGGATTCAGGAGGACCTGAGTTCAAATCCGGCCTCAGACACTTAACACTTACTAGCTGTGTGACCCTGGGCAAATCACTTAACCCCAATTGCCCAGCAAAATAAATAAATAAATAAATAAACACTAGCTATTATCATGGTGAGGCAAGAATATCGATTAAGAGGCATGAACAACTACCTTTAAAAAGGCAGAGATTGAGGGCAGCTAGGTGGCACAGTGGATAATGCACCAGCCCTGGATTCAGGAGGACCTGAGTTCAAATCCAGCCTCAGACACCAAAAATGCAGAGATCAATAAATCCCTTTCCCTCTCTACTCATATCCAGTCAATTTCCAATAGGTGAGAGAGCAGGTTCATCAGAGTGCTGTTGAGGGGAATGAATTCTGGGAGGCAGAAGGCAAGTGATTAAAGGAAGTAGTGGTGTGGGGCATAAATAACTGTTTCCAAGAGTTTAACAGTGAAGGGGAAGTGAGACACAGGACTGTAACTGAATGGGCTAGAAGGGTCAAAGAAGGAATTCTTAACCATTTTTGTGTTTCGGACCCCTTTGGCAGGCTGGCGAAGTCTAATGCTTCATTCTCAGAATCATGTTTTTAAATGCATAAAATACATAGGATTACAAAGGGAAACCAGTAATAAAATTATATATACATGTATTTAATATACATACTATACATAGATGTATATGTATCTAGAGAGGTTGGTATAGATATTAATGTAAATTCACTGACCCCAGATGAAACCTGGGTTAAAGGAAGGTTTGCTGAATTGTTTTTGAAGTTGGCTTTTTTTTTGGTGGGGGGGAAATAGGAGGAGTTGTTTTAGAACTAGGAAAACCAGAGAGTGTTTGTTGGTAGATGGGACCGACTCAGTGGCAAGGGAAAGGTTGCAGTTTTATTAGCAAGAATAATTGCTGGAGCAAGGGTCATGGAAATGGCCAGAGGAAATGAAATCAAGGGCACAAGTAGAAAGGATTAACCTTAGTGTGTAATAATACATTTTTTGGTGACCAAAGCAAGGGGTGCTAGGTCTTGCAGGGACCTTTTTTAGTTTTTGTTTGCTTTGGGGTTTGGAGGTTTTTTTCCCCTTTGAAGCTTCTGACACTGTCTACAACTATCTCTGGATATTCTCTCTTCCCATAGCTTCTAGGACACTGTTCTTCTCTTGTCTAGCTGCTCTTCTTTCCATCTTACTTTCTAGATCATCCAGCTCCTATCCCTAAAGCATGAGTGTTCCTCAAGGCTCCATCTTTGCTCTTCTCTCTATGTATTCTATGTGATGTCAATCACACTCAAAAGTCAAATTTTCATATCTACACAATTGTGCCTCATATGTATACATATACATAATATATGCACATATGTACATATATATATATATATATATAAAGATACACACACACACACACACACACACACATCCCTGTCTCCTGAACTCCAGGCTTGTGTCTCCAAATGCTCGATGGACATCTTTATCTGGATATCTCATCAGCATCTTAAATTCAAATATCCAAAGTACAGTTCATTACTCTCCCCTCTAAATTTGCCTCCCCTCCACGATGTCCAATTTTCATAGAAGGCCCTGCCCTCCTTCTGATTACCCATCCTTGATTCTTTCCTTTCCCTTACTACTCAGATCCAGTCATTTGCCAGATCTTATCCACGTCTCCCATCCACGCCTCTCTCTGCAAGCACAAAGCCACTATTCTTTTTTAGGCATTCATCATTAGCCCCCAATTTTCCCCCTCATCTTTAGCCTCTCCCCTTTTTTGATTTATCCTCCACAAAGCTGCCAGAATTATTTTCCTAAGGCACAAGTCTGACCGTTTTCTTCTCATGCTCAAAAATTTTCAGGTTACCAAAGTCCAAGTTCTATGTGATCTGGAACCCCTCCTACAACATACCCCCAAAGTAGCCCATCAGCCTTTGCCTGAAGACCTCTAGTGAGGGGAAACCTACCACATCTTTGAGGCAGTCCATTCTACTTTTGTATCATTCTGATTTTAAGGCAGGTGGTTTTTTTAATCATCTCAAGCCTAAACTCAGTTCTTTCCAACTTCTATCTATTGCTGCTATATCTGTCCTCAGGGGTCAAGCAATGTCTAAGCCCTCTTTCATATGCCAGTCTAGCAAAGGCTTGAAAGCAGTCAGTCTACCCTGTCTTCTCTTCACAGTAAACTTCCTTATTTCCTTCAATTAATCCTCTCTTGCCATGATCTCAGACTCATCATCTTTACTGCTCTCCTCTAGACACCCTCTAGCTTATCAATGTCCTTTCTAAACTGTGGTCCCCAAAACTGAACATATCACTCCAGGTGTCTGAGGACAAAAGCTGAGTAAAGTGGGTTCTGCCCCAGTGTGGATGATCGCTATGCCTCTCTTAAGGCAGTATAAGAATTAACTTGGTTTTAGGCTACCATAGCACATTTTGACATTTTGAACTTACAATCCACTAACATTCCCATTTCTTTTTCAAGTGAATTGCTATCTAGCCTTGCCTCCTCAATTCCTCTCCCCACCCCCATCTTGTACTTGTGAAGGGGATTTTTTTAATACACAAATATATGTCTTTATGGTCATCTCTATTATATTTTATCTTATCATATCCAACCCAGTGTCCTACCCAGTCAAGATCTTTTTGGATTGTGACTCTGTTATGCAGTGGGTCAACTTTATCTTCAAGCTTTGGACTCTCTGCCCATTTGGTAAACATGCCACCAATATCTTTATCCAAGCCACTTATAAACATTTTAGACAGCACTGGCCTAGCACAAATCCCCAAGGCCCAGCTTTGAATGTGTCTTTGGGTCTGGCCATCCAAACATTTCCACAGCTAACTGCCCTAGCTCTCTATTTTCTTCACAAGAATAGCATAGGAGACTCTGTCAAATGGTTTGCTAAAATTGAAATAAACTGTATGTTCAGCATTCCCCTCATGGAGTCCCTCCTCACCCCTGACACTCATTTCTTAAAGGCTCAGCCCAGATACCAGGTACCTACTCTCTGAAGCCTTCCTGGACCTCCAAAGTTGTTACCTGGTATTTCCTTCTCTAGTCCATATGATATTTCCTCCAGTAGAGAGGAAAAGGAAGCTAGTTCATGTTTGTATTTGCATCTCTTGTGCCAAGCACAGTGCTTTATACACAATAGATACATAAGTGTTTGGTGGCAGAATTGATGACTATAAAAGACCAAGCCCTCAGGATCCCCCTTGGGTTACTCCCCTTAGCTTTTGGGCAGGGTCTCTCCGTTCATTTTGAGGTTCCTAACACTCCACTGACCAGGATGAGCATTGCAGTACCCTAAACCAATGCTAGTAATTTCATTCCCAGGGTCTCTTCTGGGAATGAAAGTAGGAAAAAACGTGATTAAAAATCCAAAGTAAGAGGGAAAATATGTATTTGAAGAGTAATAAATGAAGGGCAGGAGAAGAGCCTAATCAGTGGAAAGCAATCCTCAGCTTCACATAACCCTCCTTTTCCTTTGAAATGCTCATCTTCAAATTAGAATCCATTAAAAAGGGAGTCCCTAGGATCTAAAATGTTTCCTTCCAACCCCCAACACTCAAGTGCATACTATTCATCTTATTCAGCATTTTCACCTTCAGTTTCTTCTTCCCTGTCTTCCTCATCATAATCCTCTTCTTCCTCTTCATCCTCCTCTTGTTCAATTTCCTCCCTCTTCATCCCTTGCCTTTCCCTGCCCTGTTTCTCAATCTCTCTTTTTGTTTCCTCTGCCATTTTTACCTTCTTTCCATCTCTCCCACCCCTCTCTCTTTCTGAGTCATCCATGTCCCCCTTTTCTTTCTTCTCATTTTTTCCAACCTCGTGTTCTTCATATAGTTCATCTGAAAGGAAAAGAAAATAAAAGATTCATTAAGCTCAGTTGTCGGCAGAGAAAATCAATCTGTAACCTCAGGGTTAATACTGCTGAGAGTCATCTTATGAGACAGAAGAGATACCCAGAAAAACAGATGTTTTATTAGACCTCTTTCTCCAAGATTCGTCCATACTTCTTGTCTAAGAACTTAAGGCCTATGTGCATATGAGAGGACAAGTGTTGGTGTGGGGGAGGGGCAGGATCCAGGGTCTAGGAGGAGGAAGGGATAAGATTCATTGCCCCAGAGCTGGAAGGGACCTTAAGGGCCAGTTTAAGTTTAAGGATGAAGCAAATAAGGCCTAGAGAAGTGATTTGCTAGTAAATGTGTGATTCAAAAGCTGTGATTCAAACTCAGGTCCTTTGGCTTCAAGTCCCATCCCCTTTCCATTGTACTAGGTCACCTCCCGCTCTTCCAGCATGTTCCCGGGTTGTTGAATTTCATATGCTGTATTCTGTAACTTCTCTGAATGAGAGCAATCCCTAGGACACATGTAGATTATTGAGTGGGAAGCCTTGGGTGGAACAAGAGCTACCAGCCAAGAAAGGAGTGGAACAAGTAAATCTTACTGGCACGTGGTAAATCCCAAGAGATCCTTTGCCAGAAAGCCCGTGCACCTTCTGTTTCTGGGCAGACCTTCCCTGGTACACTGGCCACAGGCTCCCAGGGATTTCAATGGGGATAACTCGGGAGTCCGGTCCTCCCATGGCCCCAAGGAAGACTAAAACACAGGCTACTGCTGCCACCTTCAGTCCCAAGCAGGAAGCGCAGGACAAACACCCCGTATGACAGAGAGGAAGGAGCTGCTGACTTTATTGCTCATGGATTCTTTAAAAAGCTCTCACCAGGGGCAGCTAGGTGGCGCAATCGATAGAGCACCGGCCCTGGAGTCAGGAGGACCTGAGTTCAATTCCGGCCTCAGACACTTAACACTTACTAGCTGTGTGACCCTGGGTAAGTCACTTAACCCCAACTGCCTCACTAAAACAAAACAAAAACTCTCACCAGAAAGAAGGCTAATGCAAACTGTGGTTTCATTATGCTCACCCCTGTCCAGTCTCATAAGAGAAGGCAGGGAAACTGTCCAACAAGAAAGGCAACACCAAGAACCCCCTTTTTTGTGGGGTCCACTACATTTCTCAATGAATGTGCTGAATCTGCCTAGGAGAGAGCAGTGGGGACCCTACTCCAGTCTCAGGCACCTTGGCAACGAAGCTATTTGTTCCCAATTAGACCGAGCTTCTAGGTGGTGTCTTTGATTCCTTGTGTGACAAGACACACGACGTCCTGTCCTCCTGTCCGTCCTCTAAGCTTATCTGCTAGAACAGTGGGAGGAATTAACAGCAGGTTCTGGCTGACCCACACCCTCAATGGCCCTGTAGAATTACACTCTGTTACAACTTGGCCAATGAGAACATTGCCTAATAAACAGGTTTAGCTGGATGTCCCGTTGCCAACTCAAACTTGGGTCCAAAACCATGAATGCGGTTTCCCCCTAAACTGATCTCTCTCCTTAACGTCCCTAATCTGTTGAGGACATCACTGCTCTGCCAATCAGATATATCATCTTCCAATCGTATAATATATTCCAATCATATCTGAAGGCATCTACATCACAAAAACTTCGGGTTTGGTCACACCCCAAACATTTGCTACATGTGTGACCCTGGGAAAGTCACTTAACCTCTGGCTGCCGTGGTTTCTTCATCTATAAGATTGGGATCATAACACCTACCCACAAGGTTACTGTAAGGATCCAATGGGAAAAAAAACACATATATAAAGCACCATAAATGCTACCACCATCATCATCGTCACCCAGCTCCACAGCCTCAGGGCCGGCCGTGCTTCACATCTCTTCAGCTGCCAAGTCTTGTCAGTTCTACCTCTACAACATCACTCCCATTTGTCCTTTTCCCTCTGCTCCCACAGCTTCTATTCTAGTTCAACTCCTAGGCCACCTCTTGGCTAAAGTGCTGCAGGAGCCCACTAATTGGTCTCCCTACTTCCAGTCTTTCACCTCTCTCTCTAAGTCTTTCACTCAGTTGCCAATGATGTTCTTAAAGCATAGGTCTGACCGTCACTCCCTCACTCAAGAAGCTCCCGAGTCTCCCTACTGTGTCTAGGATAAAGAGAAACTCCCATTTGGCATTTAAAGCCCTTCCCTGTCTGGCTCCAGCCTCTGTGCTCTCCTCCCTATCCTCATTCTTCAGCCAAACTGGCCTTTCTGCTGCCCACCATCATAAGCTTCCACCTCCCACCCTGGTGCCTTTGCACAGGCTGCCCCCTGGGTACTTCTAGAGTGCTTCAAGGCCCAGCTCATGGGCGGTGAGGCTTCTACAAGCCTCCCCATGGTCAATGCCCTTTCCCATCCACATATTCAAATTATTCCATATTTACTCCATGTTTTATTCTTACAAGCCACTGTATACATGTTGTTTTCAGATAGAATGTAAGCAACTTGAGGACAAGAATGGCTTCACTTTTGTTTTTGTTTCCCAGCACATAGCACAATGCCTGGCACATGGTCGAACAGATTCATGACTTCATTGATTCAGTTCTTACCAATGAAGCAAATCAAAACCTATCCATACTTGTTCATCAACTTTCCAAAAGCTCTCCATGAGGGGTCCACCCTGTGTGCTGGGGGCCTTCCTGGCTCTTTCTCAACATCTCAAAGGGACCACTGGGACACTATATCTCCTGTCACCTCTGGTTCTTGCCTCTTGTCTTCTCTTCCAGTGATATGATTCTTTGATGATATCCTCATTGATCACGTCACCACCTGACACGTAGACCTCTCCACTGCCCTCTGTATGACAATCATCCTCAGTTCTTCTGAAACAGTGGTATGCAACATCTCATTGCCAGGAAACACTGATAAAATGTTAGTATTGAAAAGATGGATGGGGGGCAGCTAGGTGGCGCAGTGGATAAAGTACCGGTCCTGGATTCAGGAGGACCTGAGTTCAAATCCAGCCTCAGACACTTGACACTTACTAGCTGTGTGACCTTGGGCAAGTCACTTAACCCTCATTGCCCCACAAAAAAAAAAAAAAAAGAAAAAAGAAAAAAAAAGAAAAGATGGATGAAACCTGAGTTCCGTAAAAGAGCTTTGCAAAGTGTTGAAAGCCATCTGCCCTGTCTTCTTGCCTTTCCAGGCTGAGCCCAGCACACTGACTTCTGGACTGTAGTCCCAGGTACACATACCAATGGACAGATTTTCTAGGGTATCCATGTTTATGTTGAAATCTGCGCAATGGACGTTCTTCCTCTTCTTGGTCTTTCCTCTATGTATGGACCAGACAAAGTCCTTGGGATTTCATATCTCTTCTAAGAGGCTTTGCACTATCTTGAGGCTTGATACTATTGGCCTAATGTTATCTGCACACAGGAGTGTCTGGAGGACCACAGCACTCCCAGGGAATCAGTCCTTCCTCAGCAGAGCCAAGGCCGTAGCTTACCTGCATCATGGTGGCAAATACCTTCAGAGCATCTGTCCATCTCCATGTTTTGTGTCAGAGGTGCAACTTGAATTTCTTGGTTTTGATGTCAACTCTCTACCCACTGCCATTGCTGCCTTCACACACACACACACACACACACACACACACACACACACACACACACACACACAGACGAGTAGAAAAATATGCCAATACTTATCTCTCAAGGAATTTATTTTTTGGTACTAATACAAGTCTGAGATTTTTTCCCCCCTACTTTTTTTTGGGGGTTAAGTGACTTGCCCAGGATCACACAGCTAGTAAGTATTAAGTGTCTGAGGCCGGATTTTGAACTCAGGTACTCCTGACTCCAGGGCCAGTGCTCTATCCACTGCGCCACCTAGCTGCCCTCCCGCCTACTTTTGGTATCTTCCCATCCCTTCAGATCTCCTGTATGGTGTCTTTCAATGACCTCACAAATATATCTCCTCCAGCACAGAACTTTTCTATGTACACTGCACTTGATCTAACCCAAAGCTGCTTAAACTGTGAGTAACTGAATGTGGGGGTCATGAAAAATTTGGCAACAGTAATATATATTTTTATATATGTATATATATAATATATTAATTATATATATATATTTTGTTTGTTTGTTTGTTTGTTTGTTTTTGTTTTTTAGTGAGGCAATTGGGGTTAAGTGACTTGCCCAGGGTCACACAGCTGGTAAGTATTAAGTATCTGATGCTGGATTTGAACTCAGGTCCTTCTGACTCCAGGGCCGGTGCTTTATCCACTGCGCCACCTAGCTGCCCCTTATATATATATATTTTTTAAATATACCTATATGCCTGGGGTCAAGGAAACATTCCTTGGGAGAAAAGAGGCCTCAAGTGGTAAAAGTTTAAGAAATCCTGATCTAAGCTGGCTATTTTTCCTGTCTTTGTTCTCTCTTAGTACCCTCAGGGACTACCACGGTGGGTCCAGGTGTGATGGCTACACCATCCTTGATGGAGAAAACTTTGTTGAGATGGTTTTTTTCCAAATCTTTTCCCTTTTTCTTCTGTTTCTAGTCCTCTTTACATAGTCATCCCTGAATGCCATTTTTGACTTTGCTCAGTGACTATATTGCCAAGTTTTCTTCAAACGCTTTTTACCCTCCACTGGTTCTCCCCGATGTTTGAGGGGTTGCTGGTCATGATTCCCTGGCACAGAGAGGGCACAAATAAATGCTTCTTGAAAGAACGTTGTTGTATGACAGAATAATCACATCAGGGTCTTTGGGCACCCAGGCTGGGCACATCCACACCTCCCACACAGATTCTATCCTTGAGGATATAAATGCCACCTCTGCCCCTCGTGAGCTGCAATTTGGTAGGAATAAAAGGCAGGATAAGAGAATGCCCGAGGGGCTGCTCTCATGGCTCTCACTGAATGGATTTCATCGTAGCCCACACATGGCCAGGGAATGAACCATCTCTGACGAGTCCACCCCCCCCCCAAGTCCTGGCCTCTTCCATGACCTGCAGAAGTGAGGTTGCATGGAGCCAGCCTAGGACACAGAGAATAAGATTTCCCATTTGTATCGTGCTTTCCCGTTATAAAGCACTTTTGACACATGATTTGGTTTCACAGTTAGAGCTGGTTTTTGGTGTCATTAGACCTGGCTCCAGATACTGACTTTGTCACTTACTAGCCCGGCCAATTCACACACCTCTCCAGCCCTCAGTTTCCTCTCCTAGAAAATGAAGTTGAGCCAGATTGTTTCTGGGATCTTTTTCAGCTCTGATTCTCTAGTTCTATGCTCTGAAAGCAGGGGAAGAATTGGAGGGCCCCTCCCTGGCTAGGCCGCCAAAGCCCAGAAGGGCCAGAAGAAAACACTTTGGCTAAAGCCGCTAAAATACCAGCCCAGGCCTAACAGGAATGAAAGCAGAAGAACACAACAAAGCACCTTTTTGGGGAAAGTGAACAGAAAAGAATTGGTTAGGGACCAGAAATAAAGCCTTCTCTCCTCTTCTCCCCACTTCCTTCGTCCCCAAGAGCTCTCTTTTGGCTTCCAGGAACTCCCACCTTTGTCTTTCTTGTCTTTGACATTCTCAGAGTTTCGTGTCGCTCTCAGTTCTTCAATGATGCCCTTGTTGGCGTCGTCCAAAGCCTAGAGGTGGCAGAAGTAACTGGTAAGAATATGTGCTTTTCAGGGGCAGCTAGATAGCACAGTGGATAGAGCAACGGCCCTGGAGTCAGGAGGACCTGAGTTCAAATCCGGCCTCAGACACTTAACACTTACTGGCTGTGTGATCCTGGACAAGTCACTTAACCCCAATTGCCTTACAAAAAAAAAAAGAGAGAGAGAGAAAGAAGAATATGTGCTTTTCAGATTTTGAATAGTAGTAGAGGACTAAGGAAAATATAGGGGAGTTAAAGACCAAAGCTTTGCACACCCCCCCCCAACTATTACCATGTATTCTTCAGACAGTACAGGTGTGATGGGTGATGGGAGGGGGCAGGGTTGCCTTTCTAGCAACCTCAAGTACTGGGGGAAGTCAAAGCTTTCAGAGAATTTCTACATGGCCTATAGGTGTATGTGGGTCTCTGGAATGTCAGAAAGTTCCTTTTTTTTTTAGCAGCATCAAGCTTGTTTCCATTCTAAGGGGAGACTAAACCACAGGGCATGTGATAGGACAATTATCCCCATCCTCTGCCCTGATGACCAAACATATTTCCATTTGGAGACAGGGGTGTCAAATATGCCCAGGCTAACTGTTGCTCTATCCTTGTTGACCCTGCTTTCTATGTTAGGGCTAAGTAAGCCTCTTTTTGTTAACTGTTCAGTGACCTATGAGTACCTCATTTCTTCCCAACATTGAACCCGAGTCATGCTCTCCCTAAGAGGCTGATTCTGTGAATCTGGGAAACTATGTAGGACCCTGGGGAAAAGTGAGACTTACCAGAGAAAGATGATTGCCTTGTTAGTTTAAGGGCAACTGAAAATAATTTATGTATCGTCTATGGGCTGAAAGTTCCTGCTATGCATTGTTTCTTTGAGTGCTTGTGCTATAAGAAGAGGGGACCCTTTTACTCACATCTCTGGAGACCTAGACACAAACTGTATTTGAGCTATTTTCTAAGATTTCCTGGAGGTAACTCCAGGTAGGGGTAAAACAAGTAAATAAGATAGGATCTGTGTGTATGTGGAAGGGGAGAGGGTGTCACCCCTAACACTGCATCTTGGATGGGTACTCCAAATGGGCAATGTGCTGGACCTGGCCATGAATAACTGAAGATCAGACTAGATGGAAGTCTGGGAAATTACACAGCTCTTTCATTGATATGATGTCAAATAGCTTGCTAACACAATATCAGTATTCTCCCAGAGATGTTATAAGACTAGGAATTATCAAACACTTTGACCACTAAAGAGTACTGGGGAGAACTATGGTGGGTACAAGTAGTGGGTTCTGACCAGGGATGTGCTGGAGCTAGCTCCTACAGGCTCAAGGGGAGCCAACTGTTTTCAGTGTGAGTATTCACACCTCAGAAATCAGCATATGCTACAATCAGGGCTTGGTTTATTGCTTTGCTAATTGTCTAGACTTAAGAAAGTGATGGAGGAAATAATAATGCAGATTAAGCTTAAAAGTGTGTCCTTGGTTCGTTCAGGGTTTCGGCACCCAAAAAAATCCCAAAAAACAGTGTGTCCTGAGTACATCTTTTTTCCAGAGTCATTTGTTAAACGTTTACCGGTATAGCCCTGGCTATAACACATTAACAATAACTTCCATACAAAATATGGCATAAAAGATAAGATCCAAGACACATATTAGGGGAAAAAAGAGGTAGGTTGGTTATATAGCAGGCAGGAAGGATGAAATGAAATAGCAAAACAAGTGAAGGTAGCCGTGAAATATTTAAAGCCCTAGAAGAAGGTCCCCAGTACAATGTACAGAACTTCTAGATTTGTGAAAGATCATAGGAAAAACTTGCACAGGAAGAAGGCACAGATAGGTCGTGGTCTGCACTCATGCAGGAAGTACTAATAACAGTGAGATCATGGGTCCACTGACATATATTGAGATAGAATTATAAAACACATATTTTTTAAATTTATTTTTTATTTTTGGTGAGGCAATTGGGGTTAAGTGACTTGCCCAGGGTCACACAGCTAGTAATTGTTAAGTGTCTGAAGTCGGATTTGAACTCAGGTTCTCCTGAATCCAGGGACGGTGCTTTATCCACTGCGCCACCTAGCTGCCCCAAAATATCAAACAATATAATCCAAAACCAAATTACATTTGTTTAGGTAAGTATTGTTCTTTGTTGGGGTATTTCGGCCACTATAAAATATTTCTCTTCTAATGCTGCTTGTCTCAGGCTGACATCACGAAAATGAAATTTACAGTCTTTAAGCACACATCATCTGATGATAGAAGGACCTGAATGACCCAGAAATTTACAAAGTAATGGGGGGAGGTTGGTTGAAATTCAAAATGTTGCCCCAGAAATAACTGTATGGTCCTATGAACTCAACTATACTATAAAATACCCACTGCTATGAATTGTCTTCCCCATTAGACTGAGCTCTCTTTGCATCTCCCCACCCCCATTTATCCCACAAATAGATTCAGGCAGATACCAGACTAATCTTCCTGTTTTTGTAGTTGTTGTTCAGTCATTTCAGTTGTGTCCAACTCTTTGTGAGCCCATTTGGGGTTTTCTTGGCAAACATCTTGCAGTGGTTTGCCATTTCCTTCTCCAGCTCATTTGACAGATGAAGAAACTGAGGTAAACAGGGTTAAGTGACTGGCCCAGGTCACCCAGCAAGTAAGTGTCTGAGGCCAGATTTGAACTCAGGAAGATGAGTCTTCCTGACTCCAGGCCCAGCACTCTGTGCAATATGGCACCATCTAGCTGCCCAATCATCCTGCCTCAACTTTCATTGACTGACTCCCCTGGGCCTTGCTTTCAAGGCTCTCTGGACTCTATCCTGCTTCTACAACCCTACTCCTTCTACTCCCCACTCCCCCTTGCTGCTCCACAAATCTGGATTTCCTTTCGCCTTCTCAAATTTACAAGCTGTGGGACCCTGGACAAGTCACTTAACACTGTTTGCCTCCATTTCCTCTTCTATAAAATGAGCTGGAGAAGGAAATGACAAACCACTCCAGGATCTTTGCCAATAAAATCCTGAATGGGACACCAAAGAGACAAGGCTTGAACGATAGGAAAGGAATAGAACAGTTGATTGCTTGAGATGGATCAATCAAGGAATCAACCAACAGGTATTTCTTAAGTGCCTACTATGTGCTAGGAAGTGGGAGTGCAGAGACAAGAAGAGTGGGAAAATGCAAGGCTGGTCTGCTGGCAACCCCTTTGTCTCCCTTCTGGATGCTAGAAACAGGAGGGGCAGGCTTACACTGATGATGGCATTTTGGGCCTCATTGTTGTGGACAAGCTTTGCCCTCTCCAAGGCTTTTTCAAAGTTGCTCACTGCAGCCTCGTAGTCCTTCAGCTTAACTGTAAAAAAAGGGGAGAAAGGGAAGTAGTTATTAACAACAGACAGCACCATGAAGGCCCTGTGGCTCCTCAGATTTGATGTGCAGGTCAGGTCATCCAGGGCTGGGTACTAAGGACTTAGCATGTTGCACCAAGACTGGGGGCCAAAAAAAGCAGGGGACCACATAGCACTGCCTTCAAGCTAACTGGATTAATCTAGTTGGCCTCCAGGCACAATGAGCTAGCTGGCACCCTCCTTTTCAACTGCATCCCATCTTTTCCCAAGTCTTTGATCTTAGGAACCATAGTGCTGGAGAAGCCTTAGAGACGATTCCATCCAGCTACCTCGTTTTACAGATCTGAGGGAACAAAGGCAAAGTGACCTTCCTAGAATCACTGAACGAATGAGAGGCAAAGCTGGCAATTGAACCCAGGTGCCCAAAGCCAGTGTACTTTCCCCCCGCTCCGTGCCACTTCCCATCTCCATCCCTGCCCCGACCTGGCAAACCAAAGCTGACAAGGAGCAAATCCACCGATCAGAAAAGAGGCTTTCTGAAAATAACCAGGCTCCCCACTGGCTCAGGACTCAGTGCATGCTGAGAGGAGGGCAGTGCTGCCTCCTCACCTCACCCCAAGTCTCCCGTTGCTCTGCATCCCTTCAGCACGTGCAGACTCATCACCCCGTGTTCCTCAGCACTTACATGTGGCCCATGAAGTGTTCTTCAGCTATGTCTGTGTGTCCCTCCCTCCTAGTTCCCTGCCTGACCATGAGTCCCTGAGTGCAGGAGCTGTTTCATGACACTGGGTGAGCCTCCTGAACAGGGATGGGCACACTGAGGAGGGGTTCTGGGGAACCTGAAAACAGACACCAAACAAAAAAGGCAGTGGGGAGGGAGGGGTGGTGCGGTGTGTTTATGAGACTTGGCACTTACTCTTCATTGCTGAATCACTTGTTTTACCTGCTTCTTCTTATCCAAGTTAAATCCTCCCAGTATAAGCTTCATGAGGACAGGGACCCTTTCTTGCCCTCTTCCCTCCCCCTCCCCCAAGCCCATCATACCCAGTACATAGTAGCTGCTCAATGATGAGTTGACTAAGTTTGGATCATTCCAGCCAGAGACACAAGGCCATGGGACAGTGTCCTCACAGTCAGAGTCAGACTGGACAACACCATGAGATGGCCCAGTGAATCTTCAGCCTGGTCCGGACGGTTGGATGGCGTATGCAGGAATTGTGGCTTGTGTTGGGGGGGGGGAAGGGTGAGTTGGGGTATCTGCCTGTACCTTGTGCCTGGGCCACCAGAACACTGGCATTGAGCTGCCACTCGACATCACCCTCCTCTTCAGCGCACACCTGGGACTTCTCCCCATACTCCTGAGCTTCCCAAGGCCGGTTTAGTTCCAGGTAGCAACGGCCGATCTCATGGAACAGCCAAGTCTTCTCCAGACTGGTTTTTGCAAGCGGGATCTTCTCCTCCCACCTAAGACAAAGCCAGGGTGAGGGGGGTGAGCTTCTGACCCCTAGCCCTCTCCCACATCCACAGGACCCTGGAGCCATGTTATGTCCCAGAAGCTGAGTGAATACTCATTAAGTACCACAAAGTTATCATAGGGAAAGTGATCTTTTTTTAGCCTCTTGCCCTCAAGGTAAAACAAAATTTATCCTTGTAGGTGGGAACCTCTCCCCTTTTTTTAAAAAAAGATAATCTAGATTCCTTGCTCACCTGTCCTATTATCTTATACTTCTTGTTTAGGAAGTTCTTTCTGAAATCTAACCTACACTCCTGCCATAGTACATACCCCCCCCTTTTTTTTTAATTTTTTATTTTTTGGTGAGGCAATTGGGGTTAAGTGACTGAGGCCGGATTTGAACTCAGGTCCTCCTGACTCCAGGGCTGGTGCTCTATCCACTGTGCCACCTAGCTGCCCCCAATACCCCCTTTTGCATAGTCTATCCTCCAAAGAAGAAAGAATACTCTGAAGACGCTCCTTTTACAAATGTGAAAACAATCCTTCATCCTCCTGGTGCTTATCTTTGACTCTTCCCCCTCCCTCACTCCCAAGTCCAACTAGTTGTGAACTCTGGCTAATTCTACATCAAAAATGCCACTCAAATCTGCCACCCACACCCTTCCTAATTGTTCTGATACCGCCCAGGTACAGAACCTCCTGAAGTCTTTGGACTGAATCAATGCAATAGCAGCCTGACTGGCTTTCCTGCTTCTAGCTTCTCTCTGCTCCGGGCCAGAATCCCTGGACACTGAGACAAGAGCAGCTCACATTTAGACACTACTTGAAGGTTTGCCAAGTGCCTTCCTCACAGTGAGATTGGGATTTTAAGTGTGATTTGCCCCCATCTGCTCAGTCAGGTTAAGTGACTTGCCCAAGATAACACAAATAGTGAGTGTTAGAACCAGAATTCAGACTTAGATCTCTGAAAAAGAAGGCAGAGAAAGAAACCTGCTTACCTATGTAGCAGAAGTGGTCTGGTGTGGTGAGTGGGATTGTTTCAGCCATTTCTATTTGTCCTGTCTCACCCTATTACTGATCCATTGTCTATATCCTACCTTCTTAAATTGTAGGTTGAGACCCCATATGGGGTCACAACTGAATGTGGAGGTCACGAAAAATTTGGCAACAGTAAAAGGTTACGTATACCTATTTTATATGCTTATATACCTAGATTTGCATAAAAATTTCTGGGGCAAAAATGGGGTATGAGTGGAAAAAGTTTAAGAAGTCCTGATCTAGATGGGTTTTCCATTTTAAACACCTTTTTTCTGCTCTAGAGAGCTGTATAAAGAAAGTATAATTCTCTCTCTCCCTCCACCTCCTCTTTCTTTCTTTTTTCTCTTTCTCCATCTCTCTCTGTCTCTGTCTCTCTTTTTCTCAGCTCTGTGCCTCCAGCCAAAGATAGTGCTCTGGTAAAACACTCAGTGTTCTATATCTCTCATTCTTCTTTGAGGCTGCACCCTCCTCAATCGTCTTCCTTCAATATTTATTTATTTCCAATAAATGCACCCAGACTTGTGGTTAAAACTGTTATTAAGCTATAGTATACATTTAAAACAGAGAAAAGCAAATGGACTTTCCCTATGCCCTTATTTACTAGCTAATTAATTAATTAGGTTGTTTGTTTTTATTTTTTTGTCCCTTGGAGCATTTTATTTGTATGTATGTTTTACACCCTTAGAAAAAGAATCCCAGGCAGCTAGGTGGCACAGTGGATAAAGCACCGGCCCTGGATTCAGGAATACCTCAGTTCAAATCCAGCTTCAGACACTTGACACTTACTAGCTGTGTGACCCTGGGCAAGTCACTTAACCCTCATTGCCCCGCCCCCCCCAAAAAATCGTCCATACAAGTAAAAGAGCAGGGTCATCCCAATAAACTAGTGCCCTATGAGGATTAGTCTTTCCTTTTTCTTCCACTGACAGCTGAGTCACCTAAGTGAGAAACTTCACCCTAACTTATGGTGTCCATCCAGGACATTCCCAAATCTTCATCTCTCCAGTTGGTCCAAGCAATGGTTGCACTGGGGACAAGTTCTCTATCCCTGGGGACTGCTTAGCAGCTTTCCTGGCTTTCTCATAAGCAAATGAGCTGCTCAGATCCTTGGTGAGGTACCTTTCAAATCTGAAAGGAGCTCATTCTTCATAAGACGCCAGTGCAATCTCACTTAGAGTCCCCCAACTAGGTGTCTAGTATAGCATAAAGAGTGCTGGATTTGGGAGTCAAAGAAACTAGGCTCAAATTCTCCTTCTTCCCACTAACCTATATAATCTCTGGAAAGTCACTTAACCTTGCTGGGCTTCTGCTTCTACAAATGTAAAACGGGCTAAATGATCTCACAGGTCCCTTCTCCTTAGAAATCTATGATTTCATGGTCTTACCATACAGGGTAGATACAATGTAGGAAGAAGAATAGCAATATAAACATCTAGAAAATCACTGGAACTAAAACCTAGGAAAGGAGGCCCCAGTATCAGCCTAGACCTTTGTATTGGCCAATACAAAAATGCACAAAGTGTAAATACTGACCAAAGTGGACAAATGATCTTAATGTAAATTGTTTAAATTGACCTATAAGTATCATTAAGATTTGGGACCCCAATTGCCTCAAAAAGAAAAAAGTGGAGGGAGGGCAGCTAGGTGGCTCCATGGATAGAGCAAAGCTTCTTAAACTGTGGGCTGCAACCCCAAATGGGGTTGAGGAACAATGGGGGTCACAAAAAACTTGGCAAGGGTAAAAGCTTATGTATACCTATTTTATATACCTATATAACTGGGGTTGCATAAAAATTTCTCAGGCAAAAAGGAGTTGCAAATGGAAAAAGTTCAAGAAGCCCTGAGATGGAGCACAGGCTCTGGAGTCAGGAGGATCTAAGTTTGAATCTGGCCTCGGACATTTGACACTGACTAGCTTTGTGACCCTGGGCAAGTCATTTAACCCTGATTGCCAGTGGAGGGTTGGGGAGACAAGAGAGACAGAGAGACAGAGAGAGAATGAGATTTGGGGGAATAAAACCCATGAAGATGGCTCTGGAGGAGTCCTTTATTCAAGCAGCAAGATAGATAAAAGGGGTGGGAGTAGGAGAGTAGAATAAAATTACTTGAGGCAATGCAGTAACCAGCTAAAGGAAGCAGAATAGAAAGGATTTGGATCTATGGAGATTAACTGTGGTAAAAACAAAAACAATGTTGTCACTGGAGTATATCAGAGACCCCCTGGATAAAAAAAAAGAGACAGAAGTTGGGAAACAGGTCATTAGTATAACCTGGAGAAATTATATTGTACTGATAGAGGATTTCAATTATCTGGAAATCTACTGAAGCTCTCTCTCACTGGGAAAAGAGAATTCTTTAAAGAAAATGACAACAACAAAAAAAGAAAATGACAACATTGGGGCAACATACCAAAAGTTTCAGGATGCACCCAAAGCAGTCCTTGAGGGAAAATTTATATCTCTAAATACTTTCACCAGAAAATTAGAGAAATAATTCAATTGGCTGAGCATGCAACTAATTGTTATCCATTGAATGGATAAATAAAAGTAGGAACTGGTTTTCTGAGAGAAAAAACTAATTAAATATGTAAACCATAAAAAAACTTAAAACCAAATTGCCAATATAAAAAATGAAACAGGAAAATTCACAATACATTAAGAGATAACAAAATATTAGAAACTAGTTTAATTATATGCCAACAGAATAATAAATAAAATGAATATCTGTAAAAATATAAACTTTAAATAAAAAACCTTGTAAAATATAAACTTCAGATTAACAAAGTGAGAAATAGGGAATTTAAGTAACCCCAATCTCAGAAAAAGAAATTGATCAATTAATGGAGGAATTCCAAAGGAAAAACCTTAGGACCAGATGGATTTACAAGTGAATGCTATCACACATTCAAAGAACAATTAATATCAATATTGCACAAAATATTTGGGGGGGAAAAAACACAGGTAAAGACGGGATGCTACAATTCCTTTCTATGAGACAAATATGGTCCTTGATTCCTAAGCCAGGAGAAGGTAATGAAGAGAAAATAAATCACAGGGGACAGCTAGGTGGCACAGTGGATAGAGCACCAGCCCTGGATTCAGGAGGACCTGAATTCAAATGTGACCTCAGCCACTTGATACTTACTAGCTGTGTGACCTTGGACAAGTCATTTAACCCCAACTGCCTCACCAAAAAAAGAAAGAAAGAAAGAAAGTAAATCACAGGCCAATATCTCTAATGAAAATTGACACAAAACCATTTAATAAAATTTTAGTAAAACATCTACCTCAACATATTTAAAAGGTCATTCTGGGGACAGCTAAGTGGATAAAGCAACAGCCCTGAATTCAGGAGGATATGAGTTCAAATCCGACATCAGACACTTGACACTTACTAGCTGTATGACCCTGGGCAAGTCACTGAACCCTCATTGCCTTGAAAAAACTCCCACACATAAATGACCTCATCCATTCTGGAGCCAGGCTTAATATGGTAAATTTTGTTGTTATTGTTGGAGCAGCTAGGTGGCATAGTGGATGACAACTTGGAATCAGAATTTGGACTTGGAATCAGGAAGACCCATCATCTTCCTGAGTTCAAATGTGGCTTCAGACACTCAGCTGGCCCTGTGACCCTGGGCAAGTCCCTTCACCCTGTTTGCCTCAGTTGTTCATCTGTAGAATGAGCTGGAGAAGGAATGATAAACCACTCCAGTATCTCTGCCAAGAAAACCCCAAAATGAGGTCATGAAGAGTTGGCTATGACTGAAACAAAGAACTGATCAACAAAAAGAAATAACTATAATGAAGACATGCTACTGGCCTTTTAGTAAGTTCAACAGTAAAGCAAGGATGTCCATTGCCACCATTATAATTTATTTTATTTTTGAATTTTTTTTTTTGGTGGCGTAATGAGGGTTAATTGACTTGCCCAGGGTCACACAGCTAGTAAGTGTCAAGTGTCTGAAGCCAAATTTGAACTCAGGTCCTCCTGAATCCTGGGCCAGTGCTTTATCCACTGCGCCATCTAGCTGCCCCCACTACCACTGTAATTTAACGTAGTTCCAGAAATTCTAGTAATAACAATAAAACCAACCAAAAATTAATTAAAACAATTACAAACATGAGTAAAGTACAGGATAGAAAATAAGCCCACAAAAAAATAATCAATCTTTAACACCCCCCAAAAAGGAAAAGAAATTCTGCTCAAAATAATTAGAGAAGGGCAGCTAGGTGGCACAGTGGATAAAGCACCAGCCCTGGATTCAGGAGGACCTGAGTTCAAATCCTACCTCAGACACTTGACACTTGCTAGCTGTGTGACCCTGGGCAAGTCACTTAACCCTTATTGCCTGGCAAAAAAAAAAAAAACCCAAACCAAACAAAAGCAAACCCAAAATAATTAGAGAGGGGCAGCTAGGTGGCACAGTGGATAGAGCACCAGCCCTGGAGTCAGGAGGACCTGAGTTCAAATCCAGCCTCAGACACTTAACACTTACTAGCTGTGTGATCCTACGCAAGTCACTTAACCCCAATTGCCTCACCAAAAAAAAATTAGAGAATATATAAAATACGTGCAAATCCAAAACATTCTTTAAAAAAAATAATGACAGACTTATAAGTACAAAACACTCTTTTACAGAAATAAAGTGACCTAAATAATTGGAGAGACATTAACTACTCATGGTTCCGTCATGCCAATATAATAAAAATGACAATTCTACCTAGATTAATTTGAAGATTCAATGCTATATCAATCAAACTACCAGTGGTTTATATTACAAAACTAGAAAAAATAAGATTCATCTGGAGGAACAAAAGGCCACAAATTCCAAAAGAAACAATGGGGAGAAAGTGGGAAGGAAGAAAGCCTATCAGTACCAGATCTCAAACTATATTACAAATAGTGATTATCAGATTCTTTACAACTGGTTGAAAAAAAAACAGAAAGCTACATAAGACCCAGATGCAATCAACTATAGTAAAGGTGTGAGGCCTTATTAATTGCTAAAAATTATTGGCAAAGGGCAGCTAGGTGGTGCAGTAGATAAAGCACCAGCCCTGGATTCAGGAGGACTTGAGTTCAAATCCGGCCTCAGACACTTGACACTTACTAGCTGTGTGACCCTGGACAGGTCACTTAACCCTCATTGCCCTGCAAAACAAACAAACAAACAAAAACAACTGTCAATTCCTTTAGTGTATATATAAATATATATATAAATATAACCTATATCAGATTGCCTGCTGTCTGGAGGAGCGGGGGGAGGGAGGGAGAAAAATTTGAAATTGGAAATCTTATGTAAACAAATGCTGAAAGCTATCTTTACATGTAACTTGAAAATAATAAAATACTTTTATTTTAAAAAAACTAAAAAAAAATTATTGGCAAAGTTGGAAAATAGTCTAGCAGACATTAGGTTTAAAACAACATCTCACACTGTCACAATTAAGTTCCACATGGACATATGACGTAAATATAAAACATGTAAACAAACTGGAGGAACAAGTTAAAAGTTACTTTTCATAGCTATGGGAAGCTGAAGAATTCTTTTTGTTGTTTGTTTGTTTGTTTTTTAGTTTTTTGTTTTTGCAGGGCAATGAGGGTTAAGTGACTTGCCCAGGGTCACTCAGCTAATACTTGTCAAGTGTCTACGGTCGAATTTGAACTCAGGTCCTCCTGAATCCAAAGCTGGTGCTTTATCCACTGCACCACCTAGCTGTCCCAAGCTGAAGAATTCTTAACCAGATAAGGGATAGAGGGTATCAGAGGAGATTAAAAAATGGACAATTTTGATTATATAAATGAAGAATTGGAAGAGAATTAAAATGGAAAAGGAAAATGTTATCTAGAGGGAAATCTTTGTAGTAAATTTCTCTAATAAAGGTCTGAGGATAAATTGGGAATTGTTACAAACATATAAGAACAATAGCAAGTCCTCAAAATGTAAAAGGTCAAAAGCTATGGACAAGAAGTTCACAAAAGAAGAAAGCTGTCAATAACCATGTGAAAAATGCTCCAAATCACTAGTAGTAAGAAAAAGTCTTGAGTTTCTCCCTCATAACTATCGGATTAGCCATGGGGGGAAAAATGGAAAGAAAGAAAAACAATAACTGTTAGAGAGGAGCACTGTACTGATAAACAGACTGTGGGAGGAATAGTGAAGTAATTCAACCATTTTGGGAAGCCATTTGGAACAATACCCCCCAAAACTCAATAAACTATGTATACGCTCTGAGCCAACTTTACAGGACCGAAAGGGGACAGCTAGGTGATGCAGTGGAAAGAGCACTGGCCCTGAAGTTGGGAGGACCTGAGTTTAAATCTCACCTCAGACAATTATTAGCTGTGTGACCCTGGCAAATCACTTAACCCCAATTGCCTTAAACATCCGGGGCCATCTCCAATCATCCTGATATATATCTTACCACTGGACATAGATATCTCTGAAGGAGAGAGTGAGGTTGGTGACCTTGCACAGCCCTCCCTCACTTAAATCCAGTTCACTACAAGTCATAACATCAGCCCAGTGTCAAGGTCCTCTTTGAGAACAAAGGACAAACAGCAAGACTGAAAACAGAGTGGATGACCACCAAGTGGGGCATGGCTATACAAATTATGACATATGAATACAATGGGATAGTATTATGCCATAAGAAACTAGCAAAGGGAGGGATTCAGAGAAACCTGAGAGGATTTGTGTGAATTGGTGCAGCATGAAGTGAACACAATCAGGAGAATAGCTTGTATGGTGACTACAACATAAAGAAAAACAACTGTGGAAAACATATGAAGCCTAATAATTGCAGTGACTAATCCTGACCTCAGAAGCCTAAGGATGAACCGTGTTGCTTCTCACTTCCTGGCAGAGCAATGACAGACTAGAGGCTCAGAATGAGACAAATCTTTTGGGGCACAGCCAATATGTGGATCTGTTTTGCATGATTTGTTACAAGGAAGAGCTTTATTTATTTATTTTTTCCTGTTAAGGCAGCAGAGTTAGAGAGAGTAGAGTTCCCCCCGACACCCCGCCCCATGTCTCTTTCCCCTCTTCAATCTTGTCTTCCACCAAGCCAGCCACCAAAGTGATTTTCTTAAAGTTTGGACTTCACCACATTATAAAATCCAGTGACTCCCTATTGTCTCTAGGATCTGTTTGTCATTAAAGATCCTTCACAACCTGCCCATTTTCATTCTACTTGTACTAGATGGCAATTGAATTCAGCCACTATAGGCAGAAGGGAAATTCTGTTAGCTCAGAGCTCCTTTGGTCTGGGATCCCTGCCCTGGTTATTCTTTTGCAGGCTTTAGATGGGGCTAGAAGCTGGACCTGAGACCCTGCTCTACTCCCAGGGGTCAGAGCCCCAAGCTGTTTCTTGCTTCTGAATTTGCTCCTTGCTTTGGATTCCACCCCCCACCCCCCAGACACAGGGCTGCTCTTCAGTCAGGCCCGATTCTGTGACCAGCTGGCTCCCCTCCTGCACCCTACATGAGGTTGGGCCCCTCTTGGCTGGGTGAGGAGCCTCTTCTTATTCTTGTGAGCTCAGTTGGGACTCATGTCAAGGCCTCCACATGTAACTCTGATTAAACCCATGGGTTGGATTTGTATGTGGTACTTTACCTGATAACTACTTTTACCTTGACCTGCAGTAACCTCAGGTCAGTCTACTTCTGCTGTATCAAAGTGAACTTAAAGTTCACTAGGGAAGCTGTGGGTGTCAACAAGAAGGCAACCCTGCTATGCCAAAAGCTAGAAAATAAACATCACTGGATTATCAGCATTGATTGGGACCAATTCCAGGCTGTTCAAAGAACTGGCAACATGTTCTAGGAAGTAAATTAGGGCTCAGTATCTGAACACCCTGACAATCCATGCCTCTAATATGGAAGCTTGAAAGAAAATAAACACCAGTGGCAGAAGCCAAGATGGTGGAGGACCAGGAAGAAGTTTAACAAGGTTTATCCCACCCCAACTCCTCAAAGCAGATCTAGAAAATACACCAGGCCTAAACAGGAAGTCCAAAACAAAGTCACCCTGACTTATTTTTCCAACTTATTTTTCCACTGACTTATTTCTTGGCATAGGGAGATGGGCAAAGAGATCTATGGACATTAGCAATGGGGTTCAGCCAGGAGTGCACTGGAGCATTCCAGTACAAGGAGAGACTGTGCACCAGGGCAAAAAGAGGCCCTGGATCCAGCATAGAGAGGCCTAAACTTGTGCAAAAACAGGTGCCTCCAGGCTGTCTGTCCCTCAATCCAAGAAAGACTGGTGAGGGGACCTGTGCCCAGGGGTGGAGCCCAGAGGTGAGAAGTAGTTACAATGCCCTAGACTAGTATTCTGAGCAAGAAGTGAATTCAGAAGCAAGAAGCAAGCAACACCTGTGTGGCTCTGACCCCAGGAGTGGGGCAGGATCTCAGTTCCAGCTTCTAGCCTAAGCTAAAGCCTACAGAAAAATAATCAGGGCAGGAATCCCACATCAAAGGAACACTTATGATTCTGTCACTTTGAAACAGCAGAGCTTTCCAGCTGGCTGATAGTGGCCAAGTCTGATAGCAGTCTAACCGGGGGTAGGCCCACAAACAGAGGTCAAGAATTTGCAGAGCTTAGAAGAGGAGGGTAGTGATAAGTCTTTGCCCTGGATGAACCAGTTTGGTGGCACCGAAAACATCCAGATCCCTAGCCTAACCTGAGGTCTTGAAATGCCATAATACTCAATACCCCAAGAAATCAGAAGTAGGACTAGCCCAGTCATTTCTTCTAGAAGTGTGCAGAGCCTGGCTTTAACATAAAGTCCAAAGTCAAAAAGGAAGTAGTTGGCTGGGAGAATGAGCCAACAAACAAAAAAAGAATCCTAACATGAAAAGCAATTATAGTGAAAGGGACCCTCAAGACATAAACATAGAAGATAAGAATGACTCCAAAATATCTATAAGTAATAGAAAAACACAGCTTGGTCACAAATTCAACTAGAATTTCTGGAAGACATAAAGCAAGAATTGCTAAAATAATATTTCCCCCCAGATACATATAAAAACAATTTTTAACATTCTTTTTTTTTAAATTTTGAGTTACAAATTTCCTTTCCTTTCCTCCCCTTGCCCCTCCCTGAGATGGTAAGTAATCTGATATAGGTTATACATTAGAATCAAGAATTTTTTAAAAGTTTAAAATGTTTTTATAACTGGGGCAGCTAGGTGGCGCAGTGGATAAAGCACTGGCTCTGGATTCAGGAGTACCTGAGTTCAAATCCGGCCTCAGACACTTGACACTTACTAGCTGTGTGACTCTGGGCAAGTCACTTAACCCCCATTGCCCCACAAAAAAACCCAAAACAAAACAAACAAAAAAATGTTTTTATAACTGAAATGAGAATGCTAGAGGGGGGAAGGGAAGACGAAATGAGAGCTGTGGAAGAAATAATTGGAAAGAAAATTAATAGCATGACACAAGAGTAAAACATTATATAAGCAATAAACTCCCTGAAATTAGAATGGACCAGATACAGTAGAAAATAATGACTCTACAACATGATAAGAAATAATAAAACACGGTCAAAACGCTAAAAAAAAAAAAAAAAGGAAAAAACTGACCTGGAAAATAGATTGAGAGAAAATTTAAGAATCATTGGACTAGGGGGCAGCTAGGTGGCGCAGTGGATAAAGCACCGGCCCTGGATTCAGGAGGACCTGAGTTCAAATTAGACCTCAGACATTTGACACTAGCTGTGTGACCCTGGGCAAGTCACTTAACCCTCACTGCCCCACTTAAAAAAAAAATCATTGGAGTACCTGAAATCTATAACTATGATCCTAAACATCATATTTTAAGAAATCCTTTAAAAAAAATCTACCCAGATGTCTTAGAACCAGAGGGCAAAATAGAAATAGAAAGAATCCATCAGTCACCTCCTGACAGAAACATCAAAAATAGAAACTCCACAGCTTCCAAGTCAAAGAAAAAATATTACAAACAGCCAGCAAGAAAGAGTTCAAGTAGGGGCAGCTAGGTGGTGCAGTGGATAAAGCACCAGCCCTGGACTCAGGAGGACATGAGTTCAAAGCCAGCCTCAGACACTTAACACTTACTAGCTGTGTGACCCTGGGCAAGTCACTTAACCCCCATTGTCTCTCAAAAAATTTAAAAAAAAAAAAGAAAGAAAGAGTTCAAGTACCGTGGAGCCAGAGTCAGGATCACACATGATTTAGCTGCCACCTCAAAAAAGAAAAAGAGCTGGGAATATGATATTCCAGAAGGCAAAAACTATAGGCTTACAACAAGAACTTACCCAGAAAAACTCAGTAAAATCCTACAGAGGAAAAAAAAATGGATTTTTAATGAAATGGGAGACTTCCAAACATTCCTAATGAAAAGACCAGAGCTGAAAAGAAACTCTGAAGTGCAAACACAAAAATCAAGAGAAACATAAAGTAAACATGAATCATAAGGGACTAAACACAAGTATAAACTGTTTATATTCTTTTTATTTTTTTTTTTAGTGAGGCAATTGGGGTTAAGTGACTTGCCCAGGGTCACACAGCTAGTAAGTGTTAAGTGTCTGAGGCCAGATTTGAACTCAGGTACTCCTGACTCCAGGGCCAGTGCTCTATCCACTGCACCATCTAGCTGTCCCTGTTTATATTCTAATATAGAGAGATGGTTATCCTCATCTAAGGTCACAGAGAAAGCCAAGTTAGACGAAGGGTCTTAAGTTCTGTTATATCTTGATGATCTTAAAAGAAGAATGGAAAGGGAGGGGAAGAGGAATGCACTAGGAGGGGAAAATGGAGAGGAAGAATGGGGAAATTATCTCAGATAATTGGGGTAAACAATTAGAAGTTTACACAAACTAGGAGGAAGAGTGGCTGAAACTTGAATCACTCTCATCTGAACTAATTGAAGGAAGGAAGAATGCACACACATGCGCGCGCGCACACACACACACACACACACACACACACACACACACACACACACACTTCACTCCATAGGGCAACAGGATGGAAAGAGAGGGGAGAATGAGAAACAAGAGGAAGAGATAGGCACCTAATCTTTTTGACTCGGAAAATTGCTCTCTTTGAGACCAAAGCCCTCAGAAACTCTCTGCAGGAATTGTTCTGTAAGATCATCAGCGAGTCTTATAGTGGGGATACCTCACCCAGAGTAGTGGTCCTTTCAAAGCCCAGGAAGATTCAGACTATCAGACTTTGAACAAGGGAATTAATGTGGATCAGTACACCATACCATAAGTTCAAAATGCCTGGCATATCTACTAGGTCATCAGGAATTTTCAGTGTTGGACTTACTCTGTGGGTACCAACAGATACCCATGGCAGAGAGATAAGGAAAAAGATCTAGTGAGATTCTACCATTTTGAACACATGCTCCAAGAAACCTCTGGGATTCATGTCACCTTCTAATAGTTCATGGAGAAGGTAGATGATGACATGAATTACTGGAGGTGTGGGTATTTTTGGATGTTCTCATTATATTTGGGAGACAATGGAAGAGCATAAGGAAAGTGTTAGGTAGGCAAGGCAGCCCTAGTCTAAAGCTATCCATTGACAAATGCCAGTGATGCAGAACCTTTCTAAGTATGGGGAGAGAGAGGTAGGGGGGCCAAGATAGCAGTGGTAGGAAATAGTATAGCAAGCTCCCTTCCACAAAATCCTCTAATCAGATCTAGAAAATGTACCATACCAAATCCTGATGGGGAAGTTTAGAAAAAGTCTCTGTGAGTCATTTGTCTGGCCCAGTTCAGGATAAGGAAACAGACAGGGAGGTCTCTCTCTGGACACTGGGGACAGGGCTGGGGCAGGAGCATGCTAATGGAGCACTTCAGCAGCCTGGGAGATTCTGTGCTCCAGGCTAAGAGGAGGTTCCAGACCATACCATGACTCTACTACATCCATACTGAAGTACTGCAATGGGGGCAGGTGCCAACTGGCGGCTTTGTCACTCCCCAGTTCCGGGTTACAGATCTAGGGCAGAGTGAGAAGAAGACCTTTGGGCAGTGTTGCAAGAAAGGAGAAAGTTCAGAAGCCAGCAGCAGCAGCAGCACAGCTTCTCAGACCCCAAGCCCAGAGGAGGGTCTTACTTCCAGCATCTAGCCCAAGGAATAGCCTGCAGAGAAATAACCAAGGCAGGAATTCCAGAACAAAGTGGGGGGGAGGGGGCGTCACTTAGGATTCTGCTACCTTGAATCACTAGAGCTTTTGAGTTGGTTAACAGGGGCAGAATCCAGCAGCAATAGACTGGCAAGAACCCAAACCCAAGTCAGGAACTTACAGAGCTCAGACCAGGGGGCAGCAATCAGACTTTGCACTGGATCATACCACTCTGGGAATGGAAGCACTGAAAGCATGCAGGTTCTCAGTCTGTCCTTGACATTCCGGGCACTCAAAACCCCAAGAAAGCAACAACAGGATCAGGCCAGACTTTTCCTCGAGAAGTATGGCAGAGCCCAGGCCTAACATCAAGTCCTAAGTCAAGAATCCCACCATAAAATGCAATTATGGTGACAGGGATGCTCAAGACACAATCAGAAGAGAATGACTGAAAAACATCTACAAGCAAAGCCTCAAAGAAAAAGGCAACTGACTGGAGGAAGTGGTTCCTCCTCCTTACTTGCTAAGCCTCTTGTCCCCTAATACCACTGTTTAGCCTAATAGTGCCTAGGAGAATACATAAGGTCCAGGCCTGGGAACAAACTCAATTAGAATTCCTAAAAGACATGAGGTAAGCATTTAAGAATGTTAAAGTGTTTTTTCTAAATGGAATGAGAACAAATGAGGGAAAAATTGGAAAAGAAATGAGAACCAGGGAAGAAGGAATTGGAAAAGGAATTAACAGTTTGTCATAAGAGGTACAAAACCTTGTCCAAGCAACAAACTCCCTGAGGATTATAATGGACCAAATAGAAACCAATAACTTCATAAGGCAATAAGAAATATTAAAACAAAGTCAATAGGCTGAAAAAAATGGGGAAAAGTATCCAATATCTCATAATAAATATGTGGGTCACCCAGCATCTTAGGACAGAACAAAGTACCAATCTCAAGAGTTAAAGAAAGCACGAGTCACCTGACCATATCTGAAAAATCTTAGAGAGCCAACGACTTCTTTTTTTTCTGCATTAGTCATGTTATAAGAGAAGAATCAGATCAAAAAAGGAAAAACCTCAAAAAAGAAAAACAACAGCACCAAAAACAAAAGAAATAGTATGGTTCAATCAGTATCCATATTCTACAGTTCTTTTTTTCTTTTTATTTTTTTCCCTGGATTTGGAGATCCTTTTCTATCATGAGTTCCCTGGAACTCTTCTGTACCATTGCATTGGTGAGAAGAATATAGTCCATCACAGTAGATCAACACACAATGTTGATGATACTGTGTACAATGTTCTTCTGGTTCTGCTCATCTCACTCATCATCAGCCCACCCAAGACCCTCCAGGTTTCTCTGAACTCCTCCTGCTCATCGTTTCTTACAGCGCAATAGAATTCCATTACATTCATATACCACAACTTGTTCAGCCATTCCCCAATTGATGGGCAACCCCTCAATTTCCAATTCCTTGCCACCACAAAAAGAGCAGCTATAAATATTTTTGTACATATGGGTCCTTTCCCCTTTTTTATGATCTCTTTGGGAAAAAGACCCAGAGCCAAAGACTTCTCTAGAATTTGGTGGCTACTATCAGAAATTTGTGAAGAAGTAGGTCATCATCACTGAGTATCTGGGCAAATGGATGAGAACTGGAAGCAGAAGGACAGAAAGGAGCAAGCCAGTTCAAACCCTCTAGCACCATTTTGGGGTTGCTGGGATAAGAAAGGCTAGTAGGCTTCCAAGGACTTAGTCAATCAGTAAAGATGTATCAAGCGTAGTGCTGGGTACTATGCTGAGGGCTGGGGATACAAAGAAAGATAAAAAACAGTCCCTGCTCTAAGAAGCTCACTGTCTAACTAGGGAGAACACATGCAAGCTATTATATACAAAAATCAAGATATCTTCAGGATACATTAGAGATGATCAACCGAGAGAAGGCACTAGCCAACAGGGGGTTGGGAAAGGCTTCTTGTAGAAGGTGGGATTTTATCTGGCACTTGAAGGAGTGGGGATGAGGAGGCAGAGCATTCCAGGAATGAGGGGCACCCAGAAAAAATGCCCAGAGCCAGGAAATGGAGTGTTTAGTGTGAGGGACAGCAAGGAGGCCAAAGTATGGCGGGATGAGCACAATGTACAAACACTGGAGATGTCTTGGCCAGGGTGGGTGGGGCAGGTTATTAAGGGCTCTGAATGTCAGAGGACTTTACATTTGACCCTGAAGCCAAGAGAAAGCCACGGGAGTTAAGTGGGGGGTGGGGGGAAGATTTGATGTGGTCAGATCTGTGCTTTAGGTAGATTACTTTGACAGCTGAATGGAGGATAGACCACAGTGAGGACCACTAACAGGCCACTGTAATAGTCCAGGCATGAGGTAATGAGCCCTCACACCATTTTTTTTTTCCAAGATCAAAAAAAGCCCTTTATGTTACAGCCTGGGAACATTTCTTTCAGAATAGTGGTTATCAGGGCAGCTAGATGGCGCAGTAGATAAAGCACTGGCCTTGGATTCAGGAGGACCTAAGTTCAAATCCAGCCTCAGACACTCGGCACTTAACTAGCTGTGTGACCCTGGGCAAGTCACTTAACCCTCATTGCCCTGCAAAAACAAAACCAAAGTCAAAAGTCCCGAGTTCAAAGCCTGTCTCTGCTGTGTATTAGCTGTGTGACGCTGGGCAAATCACTCATCTCCCTAGTCCTCAAGTTCCTCCTCATCTGATGGGTGACTCTTGATGGCCTCTAAGGTCCCTTTAAGCCCTAACACTGAATTCAGTAACTCATTATCCCAGGTCTGCATTCAGGTCTGGGCTCTGAAGAAGGCTTTAGTTTCTAAGCTACATAAATATGATGCTCAATCAAGTTTCAGTTTGGGCAGACAAACGACCCACTAACATATCTCAAGGAATGTTCAGTTGGATGCTGCCCATCAGAGATGGATGGAGGAATTAGCCAGTGTGCTTCACTAAGTGAAGAATAATGGGGGGGGGCAGCTAGGTGGTGCAGTGGATAAAGCACTGGCCCTGGATTCAAGAGGACCTGAGTTCAAATCCAGCCTCAGACAGTTGATACTTACTAGCTGTGTGACCCTGGGCAAGTCACTTAACCCTCACTGCCCCACCAAAAAAAAAAAAAAAAAAGAATGTGGGTTATCCCATCAGCCTGGTAATGATGCCCATAGAAGGCATGAAAATGACCTGCAACAGACAGGGAGGGAGCTTATGGATCTAGAGTTGGATAAAACCTTAGAAGTTCCTCTAGTTCAACTTTGTCCTGATTTTATAGAAGAGGAAACTAAAGTCCTGGAAAGTGGAGAGGTCTGCTCAAGGTCAAAGGGGCAGTAAGCCTCAGAGACAGGATTTAAACCCAGTTCCTCTGGCTTCGGTGCCAATGCTCTTTCCTTAATACCATATTGTCTCCTGTAGCTGTGTTGGACCACCACACAAAAATCCGGTGTATCCAAAACCACAATTATCAAGAAACTTGGCCTTGGAGGAGAGCTGAGAAAACATATTTCCCTCCTTTCAGAGGTTGAGAACTATAGATGTGGAAGTCACATGTACTCTAAGACCCAGTCGATATTGGTTGGCTTTGTTAAATTGCTTTCTCTCTCTCTTTTTTGTGGGGCAGTGAGGGTTAAGTGACTTGCCTAGGGTTACACAGCTGGTAAGTGTCAAGTGTCTGAGGTTGAATTTGAACTCAGGTCCTCCTGAATCCAGGGCCTGTGCTTTATCCACTGTGCCACTTAGCTGCCCCTTTTTTCCTTTTTAAAATTATTTGTCACAAGGGATGATTCACTAGAGAGGGATCTCTGGAGGGATACAGTCAGAAATGAAGATGATATAAAAACAAAAGATATCAATAACAAAATTTTTAAAAGAGCATTGGGGGGCAGCTAGGTGGCGCAGTGGATAAAGCACCAGCCCTGGATTCAGGAAGACCTGAATTCAAAAATGACCTCAGCCACTTGACACTTACTAGCTGTGTGACCTTGGGCAAGACACTTAATCCTCAATGCCCCACAAAGAGAGAGAGAGAGAGAGAGCGCATAGCTGAATATTTGGGACTTCTATTAGTGAGTGTGCCATTAAAGAACATATATCTGTGGATCTGTCATTGGTGTTGTTCCCTACTGGTCCTTGGAGAATGAGTAACTGCACAGTGAAGGTTTATGAGGAAGAGTCCAGGCCAAGAAAGGGGGTGAGGGTAGGGTAATAATCTCAAGGATGCAAATTTCATTTCTCAGAGGGCAGACGTGGCAGATATGTAACAAGACATAAAAATTGTTTCCTGACTGATCCAACATAAGGTATAAAGAAGCAGTTGGAGAGCCAGATGTCTCAAAGCCCCCCTCCCCGCCGCCCCCCCACCCACTGCCAAAACTTTCCATAACCACAAACCTGCAGGACAGAAAGAGTGGAGAAAGCAAGAGACTACAGCTGCTCCCTGTGGGTCAGCACCCTGGGGAAACTCTTATCACTGTCGGTCTCCCATTGTGCTGCCTGACTCTTACAGAATGGACTTTCACCTTCCTTATTTCAACAGTGTGTTTGCTCTGTGTTGGCCAAGTGTACTCAAGAAAAAAAACTGGTTTCTCTAAGATAACATTCTGTATCGGGGGAGGGAAGGGGGGGAGGAGTGTCATTGGAGGAATTAAAGGAAGCAGCAGATTGAAAGGCTAGAGTTTGGTCTGTCTGAAATATATACACGGAGAAGGAAACACTCTTTCCAAATTGCTGGATGTCTGGCTGGGGCTTTGGCAAGAACCAACAAGATCTGATTGATAAGTGGTATGATATCTCCCAAAGTACTGGAAAAAAGGAAAAAGGCTACTCTGGACCGCATGGATTTTCCTAGGCACCATGGAACTAAACTGTGGTGTTAGGGGAAAAGAGGCTTAGCAAATAAGGAGGAGGAGGCCTTCCCCCAGAGCCAGTTGCCTTGGGCACCTAGGATGTCCTTTTGTTCTTCCCACACACGTTTAAAGAACCCTCACTCTAGGGGCAGCTAGGTGGCACAGTGGATAGAGCACCAGCCCTGGATTCGGGAGGACCTAAGTTCCAATCCGGCCTCAGACCCTTGACACTTACTAGCTGTGTGACCCTGGGCAAGTCACTTAACCCCGATTGCCTCACCAAAAAAAAAAAAAAAAAGAACCCTCACTCTAGCAGAGGGAGCTGAGGGCTCATGACAATACAAAAAAAAAAAAAATCACACCTGAAGATTAGAGTATATAACCATGTCTCTGCACAAGACAGTGAGAGCCAAAGCACCACCAACCCATGCTACATATGCTACATGTTATATGTGGAGGTTTATAATGGGATTTTTTTTCCCTCTCTGCTTTTAGTATTTAAATACGGTTTTAATTCTTTCCTCCTGCTTTTTTAAAAGTAGAACTTTCTAGCATTACTACTATAACTAAATAGGATACCTGTAGTACAAAAATTAAAATTGTGATTTAAAAAAATTCATCTTTTAAGCCATGTCTCTTCCCCTGCCCCCATTTTTCCTTTGATGATTATAGTTCAGAGTTGAATTTAGCTCACTGCCATTCCCTACTTGGTAAATTGTCCAATGAGATGACTAGGCAGATAGACTGGGCAGAAGAAATCCAAGCAATCAATAGCCAGATGAAAAGGTGCTCTAAATCACTAATAACTAGAGAAATGCGAATTAAAATAGCTCTGAGGTACTACCACACCCATCAGGTTGGCAAAGTTGACAAAAAGGGAAAGTGATAAATGTTGGTGCAGCTGTGGGAAAACAGGCACATTAATGCATTGTGATGGAACCATAAACTAGTCCAACAATTCAATAAAGCATTTTGGAACTGTGCCCCCAAAGCTATTAAACTGTGTCTATATTTGAGGTCTATACCTCAAAAATATTTTTTTAAGAGAAAAAGAATCCATATGTACAAAAATATTAATTGCAGTTCTTTTTGTGATGACAAAGAATTGGAAACTGAGGGGATTCCCATCAATTGGGAAATGGCTAAACAAGTTATGGTTATATGAATGTGATGTAATGTGCCAGAACAAATGATAAAGGGGATGGTTTCAGAGAACCCTGGGAAGACTTGTATGAACTGATACAAAGTGAAGTGAACAGAACCAGGAGAACAATTTACACAATAACAACATTGTAAAGACAAACAACTTTGAAAGGCTTAGGAACTCTGATCAACACGAGGACCAATCACAGTTTCATGGGACTCATGATGGGGGGCGGCTAGGTGGCACAGTGGATAAAGCACTGGCCCTGGATTCAGAAGTAGCTGAGTTCAAATCTGGCCTCAGACATTTGACACTTACTAGCTGTGTGACCCTGGGCAAGTCACTTAACCCCCATTGCCCTGCAAAAAAAAAAAGGACTCACGATGAAACACACTGTCCCACCTCCAGATAGAGTGGTGACAGACTAAGCGTGCAGATTGAAGTATAGTTCTTTTTAGACATGGCTAATGAGGGAATTTGTTTTGCTTCACTATACATATTTATAACAGATTATGTTTTTCTTGCTTTTTCAACAGCTGAGGAAAGGAGAGGGAAGAGTGAGAGAATCTGAAACTGAAAAACAAGATAAAATTGAATTTTTAAAAAATAATTTAGCTCACTCTTACTAGAAAAATATGCTGCCTTTTTATAATTTTGACATATCTTTGTGTCCTTTTGAGGTATACTTTTATTTCCTTCAATGTATTTTACTTTCTTTTTCTCTCTCAGAAGTTTTCAGCTTGATTTTCTTTTTAATCATGTCTCTATTTTTGACCTTTCTGTTTTGCTCTAGTTTTGCTTTGCATTTGGCCTCTTTCTGGGTAGATGCCTCCAGCCCACAGCAGCCTTGCATACGAAGGGTTGTTATTTAAGGGTTTAAGTTGAAACCCTAGTTGTGATCTAGTTCCTATTGAAATATAAATGGAATGTTGTTTTTGTGTTCATGTTAATTTGCATACCAACACTGCCATTATCTGCTAACTGCCACTGACTTCAGAACTTTGTTTCTTGTACTGGTTTATGATGCTGCACATCCCCTTTACCTTGTTTTATGGTTGGCTTTTTGAATTCTGGACATCACAGAACACAGCACTGGCCAGATGGGGGTGTTAGCTGAAAAGTATTGTGATTTTTAAAAATTAGAAACACAGGGGAGCAGGTAGGTGGTGCAGTGGATAGAGCACTGGCCCTGGATTCAGGAAGACCTGAGTGCAAATCAGGCCTCAGATACTTGACACTTACAAGCTGTGTGACCCTGGGCAAGTCACTTAACCCTGTTTTGCCTCAGTTTCCTCATCTATATAATGAGTCGGAGAAGAAAATGGCAAATCTCAGACCTTGTGGCCTGGCTCTGATTCTTGCTTCAACAGTGTTTGGACAGAACAGTCCCAGGGTTCCCCCAGCTCCCCTCACACTAGATCTTTGCCCTTCTGCAGCCCACCAGCCCAAGGGACCACTTGACCCCCACTTTCGGACCAGCTGCCTCCTCCCTTTGTCGTCAGTGCCATGAGCTCCACCTCCCAGATCCGCCAAAACTTCTCCTCCGAGGCCGAGGCCACAGTCAACCACCTGGCCAACCTCTACCTGCAGGCCTCCTACTCCTACCTGTCCCTAGGTTTCTATTTCGACAGGGATGATGTCTCTCTGCCTAGGGTGTCGCATTTTTTCTGGGACCTGGCGAAGGACAAACACGAGGGCGCCGAGCACCTTATGTGGTTCCAGAACCAACGTGGGGGCCGGTTCCTCCTCCAGGCTGTGCAGAAACCTGCCCATGACGAGTGGGGCTGCAGCTTGGATGGCATGGAGGCTGCCCTGAGACTGGAGAAGGGCCTGAACCAGGCCCTCCTGAAGCTGCACGCCCTGGGCTCCAGCCAAGGGGATCCACAACTCTGCGACTTCCTGGAGAGGCACTAACTGGGCGAAGAAGTGAAAGGCTGAAGCACCTGGGCGACCACCTGACTACCCTGCTGACCCCCAGCCCCGGCTGGGAGAACACCTGTTGGAGAGGCTGCACCTGAAGCACAACTAGGAAGAGCAAGCCCACAGGAAGGCCAACAGGCCCACAATAAAGAATAAAGAATAAAGCTGGGGCAGCTAGGTGGCGCAGTGGATAGAGCACTGGCCCTGGAGTCAGGAGTACCTGAGTTCAAATCTGACCTCAGACACTTGACACTTACTAGCTGTGTGACCCTGGGCAAGTCACTTAACCCCAATTGCCTCACTAAAAAAAAAAAAAAAAAGAATAAAGCTGACTCGCTGCTGACCCCCCAAGAAAAAAGAAAGAAAGAAAGAAAGAAAAGAAAAAAGAAAAAGGCAAATCACTCTAGTATCTTTGCCAACAAAATCCCAAATGGGGTCAGGAAGGGTCAGAAACGACTGAACAAGAAGAGCCTCTAGGTTTTCTAGATTACTGCAAGGTAATTCAGAGCCAAGTGAAGGCTGATGACCCCTCAGGTTAGTCTAAGGAGCAAAAGGACTACAGAGTTCACCTGACTTAAGGTTATTCCTAAAGACCACTAAAGCATTGAAATAGTCCTTGACTTGTGACAAGTTAATGGGCCTTGTGAAAGCATTTAAGCAATTGTAGATAACTTACATCACAAAAACTTAATTCCAGTCACCAGAAGATCATCTTCTCCTCTATGGACCATGAAACTAAGCAGGAGAGTGACCCTACAGATGCAAATTTGACCTCTGAAATACAACAGAAAATCTAGTGAGAGGTAGACCTAGGAAAAACTCTTCTTTAAAGATAAAGGGATGGGGCAGCTAGGTGGTGCAGTAGCCCTGGATTCAGGACTCCCTGAGTTCAAATCCAGCCTCAGACACTTGACACTTACTAGCTGTGTGACCCTGGGCAAGTCACTTAACCCCCATTGCCCCACAAAAAAAAAAAAGAATAAAGATAAAGGGATGAAGGAACATCATCATGACAGACTGATACAGGAACACTGGCAACCAGCAGTAAACTGAAAAGGCAGAACTACCTTCTGTTATAATGTAGAGAAGAAAGTCATACACACTCAGGAGAATGTAGCTTTGACGGTGTCTATAATCCCAGCTACTGAGGAGCCTGAGGCTTGTACTCAGGAGTCCTGAATTCCAGTTTGCAATCAGTATGATGACATCTTGGGAGGTCATCGCCACCAGGTTGACTAAGGAAGTCAACTGGCCTAGTTTGGAAATGGAGCAGGTCAAAGCTCCTCTGATGATCAGTAGTGGGACCTGACTTGTGAGCAGTTCCTGAATTATAGATGAACAAGGCAGGGAGATCCAGATTTGAAAAGAAAAGAAAAAAGAATGTGGCTTTGGAGGTACAGAAGCTGAGAGCTATAGGACCAGAACTGGGGAAAGGAGGCAAGGCCAGGGAAGGAGGTCACCCTGGACCCTAAAAGTAGTGCGCATGAATTCATCATCAATTCCTTATGAATCTATTCCATCTGAATTTGTGGAACAGACTTCACAATGGGGTGAAAGTTACCATTGTATTCTGGTCACTCTATGAGAGACATTTGAGAAAATACCTACTTAGCCTTTGACTAGGCTTGAACTTGGAGGAGTGAGTGATAAAAACTCCCCATTTCTAGGATATATCAAAGTGAATTCGGAATTTCCTAAGGAAACTGAGCGTATCAACAGGGTAGTGGACACTTTGGCTCTGATATGTCCAGATCCAATACCAATGGAGCAATAGCATTAATTAGAACTAATTCCAACCTATTCAGGATTGTTGCAGGATACTGCAAACTATAAGCTGGGGCTCACCACCCAAAGACTTTCACTATCTATGTAGCTTGTGTAGATGCTTTTGTTTTTTTTGTTTGTTTGTTTGTTTTTAAGTGAGGCAATTGGGGTTAAGTGACTTGCCCAGGGTCACACAGCTAGTAAGTGTTAAGTGTCTGAAGCCAGATTTGAACTCAGGTACTCCTGACTCCAGGGCTGGTGCTCTATCCACTGCGCCACCTAGCTGCCCCTTGTGTAGATGCTTAAAGGAGAACAGAGGCAAGTGGTCACAATGAACATCAGAGGATTGCTGAATCCTAAGAAATGTCACTTTGGTTGACTCCCCAGGACTAGGAGAATGGAAGGAGCAGTTGAGGAAGAAGCTAAGCAAGAAAGAAGACAGACATGTTGTCACTGCAAGAGTGAGATGTAGGATGTAGCCCAAAACAAACCCAAACCACTGTTTTCCAACCATTCCAGGAATGATCTAAAAAAATTCCCTTGTCTGTGATAAATGATGCTGGTCAATGGTATCATTATAGAGTTCAGCAGCCTATATGCATCACCTATATTGGTGGCAATGGAAAAGAATGGAAAAACCAGTTTCTATGTAGACCACCAGACTATGAATAATAGACCCAAACTGGGTTAATATAGACTATGCCCCAGGTGCCCTAGCTTCCTGGTTAGTTAGTTTGGGTTCTCAGTGTTAGACTCATCCAGGGGCTTTGAGCAGATTCCTATAACAGAGAGAGAACTGCTTTCAAGGGTCTAGCTGGATTTTGAGTTTGACTTTATGTCCCAAGGTGTTTCAGGGGCACCTGCCACTTTCCAGAGACTTACGGAGAAAATAGTTGGGAGATATGAACTACCTGCAGGTAGTAAATGTTCCTTGATAACAAAATGGTCTTTGGGAAGACTCCCAAAGGACATGAGAAGCTAATTGTAAGGAATACAGTGATTTCCTCAAGCAGCTCCAGGGAAGCTCAAAGCTTTCTGAGTCAACTCATCAGTAACCTCAGGAGCCCCCTTTCTCTGCTGACAGGGACGGTGACTATCTATTACTACCAACTTCCCCAACATTCCCCCCAAGCAGGAGTTAGCACCAGTCCTGAACCTCACAGGTCTAAGCTCCCTGCCCTCCATTCCAGTACTATTTGACCCCAACAAGAACCCTATGACAACTTGCTTCGCCCATGTTGGGAGTCTCACTTCGTCCAAGATCCCATGCCCTGTACCCATCCCCCCTCTGCACTCCTTCATTTGGTATCTTCCCTCAATAAAGCTTGCTCTTTTCACTGTCTCGACTTCTGTTCTTGCCTTGTGCTACAAGTTGTCTGCTGGTACTCTACTGGCTCTTGTCTAGCACAGGTATCCAGGATGAGTTCAGCAGCCACGCCTACATCCTGAGTTTTTGACTTGAATATTGAACACAAGGGCTGGAATGGGAACCCTGCACACACTGTGGCAGCAGGTGCTCCTCTTCCTTCCCTTCCCCCCATACCCGGGCTGTGACAAGGGGCCCTGCCCTGTGCACCCCTCAGGCTTTTTTCCCAGGCAAGATAAGGGAGAATGTCAATTTCCTCTGTATCAGATGGTGACATTCTAAATCTTCCCAAGTATGTATAAAGACGCTGATTTTAAAAAAATGTTAGATCAGCTGAAAGAAAATGGCCTAAAGCTTTCAATTGACAGACAATTTGTAAGGCCTCTGTCAAGTAAGTAGGTCACATAGTGTCTCAGCAAAATGTCAGCATGGACCCAGAGAAGACAGGAGTATTTCAGGTTTGGCCAAGACTTTTCAAGGATTTGGCAATTACTATAATAAAGTGGTTGAAAACTATGGTGCTATTGCTAAACTGAATCACCTCCCTCATTCATGTATCATTGAAAAGATCCAGAAACAGAAAAATAAGAAATACAAAGTTGTTTCAAAACCTACTAGGCCAGAGGGCAGCTAGGTGGCACAGTAGATAAAGCACCGGCCCTGGATTCAGGAGGACCTGAGTTCAAATCTGACCTCAGACACTTGACACTTACTAGCTGTGTGACCCTGGGTAAGTCACTTAACCCTCATTGCCTCACAAAACAAAAACAGACACACACAAAAACCTACTAGGCCTTCCAAAGACCAATGTATGGATATATATGAACAAACTTTCAAAGACTTGGTCAGCTGCCTTACACATAGGTGACAGCCTATGTAAACTCAAGCAAGTCCTTTGTCCTGCATATAGATGCCAGCTGTATGTACTGTATCGAGGGAGCAAGTTCATCAGACACTCGTTGCATTTGCCTGCTTGAGTTATAGTAAGACTCACTATCCCAATAAATAAATTGGAATTCTTGGTTTTATAATGGGGTTTCCATTGAGAATTCAAGGACTATGTCTTTGCAGTGAAATTCCAAGTGTAGACTGACAACAATCCACCGATATACTCTGACTGGTGTCAAGTGGGATGCTGCTTTCCAGAAACAGATAGCTACACTGGCCTGCTATGAATTAAGCATGCACTACCGGCCAGAGAAGACCAATGTAGATTCAGATGTCCCATCCTGAAAGTCATATAACACTGAAGCCATAGTGATACCTAAAAGAGTCAAGGCTAGATGTGACACCCAGGCAGTCGGGTTACATGCAAGTGGGAAGACAGCTGAAAAGTATGGGACTTCCAGACAGCATGCTATTCTATGTGAACCTTGATTCATTAAACCAATGTCCTCTGCTGGAGTTGTCTGTGGGGGACTGGTGGCATTAGCAGATGGTTGAGGAAGGACTGTGAGAAGTGATACAAACCAGGAAATGACAGATGGCAAATGAGTCAAGTCTGCACTTTACTGTTGGGGGGGAAAATGGCAGAATAAGAATTGGAAAGCAAAGGAATGCCCTTCGATTGTGGAATGGCTAAACAAGCTATGGTATATGATGGTGATGTAGTATTGTTGTACTATAGGAAATGACAAGCAGGATGATTTCAGAAAGACTTGTATGGACTGATGTATAGTGAAGTGAGCAGAACCATGTTGTGCAGAGACAGCAATATTGTTGTTTTTTTAGCAATACTGTTTGATGAAGAACTGTGAAAGACAACTATTCTCAGCAATACAATGATCCATGACAATCCCAAAAGATTAATGAGGAAGCACACTATCCACCTCCACAGAACTGATATTGATGGACCACAGACTGAAGCATGTTCTTTTTCACACTTTCATTTTTCCTTTTATTCAAGTTTTCTTGTACAAAATGACTAACATGGTAATATTTTACATAATAGCACATGTATGATCCATATCTGATTGCTTACTGCTTCAAGGAAGGCGGAGGGGAAGGAGGGAAGGAGGGATAAAATTTGGATCTCAAAACTATAAATAAAAAAGTTTATTATTTTTTAAATGGAAGTTAAAGCTGTCCAACAAGTACTATTCTAGATTGTCCCTGATCCCATCCATGGTACCAGGAATCAGCTGGTGCTACCCAGAGTATACTGCTTTATGGCCTTGAAAGCTTTATATGAAAACCTTGGACACATAGGTCCAGAGAGGACCCTAGAGATTTCTGGCTAAGTTGGCTGCCTGCATGATGACAGACCACACAGCTCCCACAAGCTGACTCTGGAAAAAACCCTGAAATTTGTACCACACCAAATGATGATCAAGAAAAGCAAAGAGAAGCCATGGTTAAGTGACTTCTTCTACCCTGACCTACTGCCAGAAGCCCACAGGCAATAACTGGGGAAAGGAGGCTGCTAGCAAAGTCAGCACCTGTGTGTGTGTGTGTGTGTGACCAGATTGAGGCTAGGGATATGTGCAGCCCTCAAGACTTGAAGACACCAAAAGAGGTAGTGACCAGTGCAACCTGGTAGTGCCCAGGAAAGCTCAGTCAGGGGCTCTGCCTTGTGACACCAGAGAAGGTCTAAAGATCCAACACTTTGAGCCTCAAAATAGCCAGGAAGACCAACCCTGGGAGGTGGAAGCTGACACAGGAAGCCTGTTGGCTCAGGATGAGATGAAGCCGAGCTGACCGGTTCACCCAAAAGTGCAACAGGGTTAGATGCTGCCCCTGGCACAAAGCTCTGATTCAAGGGGCAGCTAGGTGGAGCAGTGGATTGAGTATTGGCCCTGGATTCAAGAGGACCCCAGTTCGAATTTGGCCTCAGACACTTAACACTTAATATCTGTGTGGCCCTAGGCAAGTCACTTAAACCCAATTGCTTCACAAAAGACAAAACAAACAAACAAACAAAAACAAAGCTCTGATTCAAGAACTAGAGCTGGAAAGATTAAGAAGTCAAGGAGGACTATGCTGAATGTGTTCACTTCAAATTAATAATGTATGATCTCAACCGGGCTGTCATTGCAGCAAGATAATCCTTTTATATCTCCCTAATCATACTACCATACCACACACCACATCGGCTTTTCCAAACCTTTTCATCTCTTCTCAAACCTCCCATGGCTCACCCTACCCCAGCCCTTTCTTCTCTCCTCCTAGTCACTTCATATCATTCAAATGCCTTCTATCACCATGTCTCCCTTCATATCTGTCTCAAATGCAGAGATAGTCCTTCTCCTTACCAAAGCAAACCTCTCCAGGTATACAAGTGATCCCATTCCATCCCATACTCTCCAGCAGAGGGCACCCTCTATCATCCTCACTAATCTCCAGTCTCTCCCTGCCTGCTTCCTTAGTGCTTACAAATAGGCCCGTGTCATTCCCATCCTCTAAAAACCAGCACCCATTGGCTAGCACCGATTCTTTGAGAAGGCCATCTAAATAGTAAAATGCTTTTATGATTAAAAAAAAAGCCACCTATAATCAGTGTGTCCATTTCCTTTCCTTTTCCTGAGTTTTTAAGTGTCTGAAGCCTAGCTTCTAACCTCATCCATCATTCAATGACACTGCTTTCTCCAAAGTGACCAATGATAAAATTACCAATTCAAATGCTTTCTCTCACAGATGTCAAGACACAAGAGAGGCTTTGACACAGCTGATTTCTCTCTTCTCCTAGACCCTCTCTTTTCTCTCTAGGTTTCTGTGACTCTCCTCTCTCCTGGTTCATTTCCTACCTGTCTGACTACTCCTCAGTGTCCTTCAGTATATCTCATCCCGGTCATGGACACTAATCTTTGGTGTTCTGGGGCTCTGTCCTGGGGCCTCTTTTTTCTCTTGTTTATACTATTTCACTTGAAGATTTCATCAGCTCCCATGGATTTAATTGTCATCTCTATATGGATGATTTTTGTTTGTTTGTTTTTTTGTTTTTTTGAAGGGCAATGAGGGTTAAGTGACTTGCCCAGGGTCACACAGCTAGTTAAGTGTCAAGTGTCTGAGGCTGGATTTGAACTCAGGTCCTCCTGAATCCAAGGCCAGTGCTTTATCCACTGCGCCACCTAGCTGCCCCTATGTGAATGATTTTAAAATCTGCTTATCTAGCCCTAACCTTTCTCCTGTCTCAAACTAGATGTCCTGGGGACATTTTGAATTCAACAAGTCTAAAACCAAACTCATTTCCATTTGAACCTTCCCCTCTTCCTAACTTCCCTGTTGCTCTCCAGGGTACCACTCCCCCAACTAGTCACCGAGGCTTACAATTTAGGTGTCATTCTTGATCCCTAACTCTCTCTTACCCTTTGCCCCCCTGCCATATTCAATCTATTGCTAAGAAGACACTTTCTCTCCTCTGACATTGCTACCACCCTGGTACAAGCTCCCATCACTTTACACCTGGACTAGAGCTATAGCTCTCTGAGCTATAGTCTTCCTTTCTCAAGTTTCTCCCCATTTTGGTTCATCTTTCACTCAGCCAATTGCATGCTGTCTCTCCCTTTATATGTGAACTACTAGAGAACAGGGGCTTGTTTTCCTTTCTTTGTATCCCCATCAATTTGCACAGTGTAGTACTAAGCACATAGTAGATACTTAATAAATACTTGATGAATTGACCATATAGAATTCCTTTCTCTCATCCTAAAAGGAGGGAGCCAGAAGGTACTCAGGAGAACATGGGGCATAAGGGAGCATGGGAAGGGAAGGGAGAAGGGAGAAGAGACCCATCACTTAGAGTGTCACAGCCATTCCACCATTGCTGCCATAGCCACTGCCACTGAATAAGTGAGAAAGATGAGAACAAGAGTTTGCTGCTCTAGTGACTAGTGTTCCCTGTCTGCTATGAATCACATGATGAAAATTCCACCCTCCTATCTCCTACCTTGTATTGGTTTTTTTCCATTCCTTGTTTCTTTTTTTTTTTTGCAATGAGGGTTAAGTGACTTGCCCAGGGTCACACATCTAATAAGTGTCAAGTGTCTCAGGCTGGATTTGAACTCAGGTCCTCCTGAATTCAGGGCTGGTGCTTTATCCACTGTGCCACCTAGCTGCCCCCAATATGAAAGTGATTTTTCTTTCTTCACTTTATTCTTGGTTTTTTTGGGGGGGAGGGGGCTTAGGGGGGGGACAATGAGGGTTAAGTGACTTGCCAAGGGTCACACAGGTAGTAAGTGTCAAGTGTCTGAGGCCAATTTGAACTCAGGTCATCCTGAATCCAGAACTGGTGCTTTATCCACTGCACCACCTAGCTGCCCCCTCCTTGTTTCTTTTAAATAGTCTGTTGACTTCTCAGTTCTCAAAAACAAACTGGCTTCTTCTGTGTTTGTAGGAAGCAGTAGAGAGAGAGGCTACAGGCGTTTTGATAATTTTTTTCCTTCACCCAGGTAAGCAGGAAAGGAGTCCAGAAGGATTTTGCCTTCTGGTGCTAAGTACCCATCATAGTAACATTGGGTACGACCCATTCCAAGGGCAGCATCAGCTAGTAAGCATGCCTGTCACACTGAGCCAGGGGTCCTAAGGCAGGGTCAGGGAAGACAGAAACTTCCCATGGAACAGAGGGCAAAAGCTGCCTTGATCTTGGATTCTCAGGGTGAATATAGATTATAAAAGCAGATTCTTCTGATCTTTGGGATTTTAAGCAGGAACACTCAGAAAAGTTACCATAGAGATAACTGGCTTGAGACAGCCATGCATTCACAGAGACATTGCTTTCTGATTCTTCAGTATTGGCTCTTCCCATTATTATGAAGCATGACTCATCAAGAATTGGATTGTTCCCTTACTAATAGAGAATGTGAGCTGGGCTTAAACTGTCATGAGACAAGCTGGTTTTACTTTACTGATGATGAGATATCTCTATAGTAATCCTGCTTGAAGACGCTTAGACATTTGGTATATGTCCTTGGCTGAGGAGCCAATGGAGCAAAACAACTGTGGAAGCATATTACAAAACCTCCTTTTTAGTAAAACTGAAGATATGAATAACAATACTTCTCTCTTAAAGCCTTTTCCAGATTGGTAGGGAAAATACCTGGTAAAGGAGATTGATAGTTTGAGGACAAAAAGGCTTTTCTTAGGCAAATGGATCAAGGTTGGATTACCAACCTTTGAATAAAGAGTCTCACTTGTCTAGTATCTATCCTTGCCTTCCCCATCCCAGAAGATACCCATCTAAGAGCAATTGCCTGGAGATAGGGCCTACCCTTCTCTGAGGATTAAGATACCCATTGAAGGGAGGAGGTTCCTTTGTTTACTCTGGACGGAAAAGAGAGAGAGAGAGTTAGTTTAATATTACTATAAATATTACCTCAAATTGTCTTTAGAAAGTTATTTCAGGGCAGCTAGGTGGCGCAGTGGATAGAGCACTGGCCCTGGATTCAGGAGGACCTGAGTTCAAATCCAGCCTCAGACACTTAACACTTACTAGCTGTGTGACCCTGGGCAAGTCACTTAACCCCAATTGCCTCCCCTCCCCCCAAAAAAGTCATGTCAGTGTGACCCTGGGTAAGTCACTTAACCCTCACTGCCCTGCAAAAAAGAAAAAAAAAAAGGAAGTCATGTCAGAGGACTTGGGAGACTATGGTAGTTTGGATCTCTCTCAGACAGAATTGATTTGATTCAATTGTTTCTGAAAGACTAGAGTACTACTGCGTACAGTAGTAATATTTTTTTTCCCTTTGACATAACCATATGTGGAATTTTGACTGAAGGCCTCTAGTAAGAATGTCCCCCTATGCAGGATAATACCACAGTAATGAGGAGCTTTGGTTTGTTTCAGAGAGCTGGGCACCAGCTCTGCACCCTGGACCTGCAGATGGTGGGCTTTGTGCCTCATCGAAGGTGGTTCCAGGAGCCAGGCCTGGTGCAGAGGACCATTGGCCCCAGTGGCTGGAGAGCAGAAGCAGAAGGGGCTTACCACACATTTGGGTGTAGCCTGGCTCTTCTGGGTTTGGATTTCCTATGCAGCAGAGCAGTTACTTCATTGTAATCCACTGAAAGTCTGCCTCTGGCACAAGCTTGTGTCATGGTGATAAGCTAGAGTGTGTGCAGAGGAGGGCAACCAGGATGCTATATCTTCTATTCTAACCTACAGGTCACTGTGTCTCCTTTTCCAAAAATGTCAGTATCTGACTGATATTCGTCCTCTCTATCCCAACCCTTACTCTCCTTTTCTTTGGGGACTTCAATATTCACATTCAAATGTCTCAGCTTCTTAGTTCATCAAAAGCCAACTCCCATGACCTTCATCTCCATTCTATCTCAGTTTCCCCACAGGGACAATTACTACGATAACGATGAACGCAAGATTTAGAGAGGAATTGTTTTTATTCTGAATGGCCCCAGAAGGTGAAACTAAGGAGCAATGGGTGGAAGTTAGAGGGAGCCAGACTTAGGTGTGAAATAAGGAAAAACTTCCTCACAAGTAGATGTGACTTGTGTGGTATGTTGCAGGGGGGAATATTGTTCAGATACTGGTGGGAATGGATGGTCTCTAAGGTCCCTTCCAATTATGAAATTCTGGGTTTAAATTCAGGCTTTGTACATACTGTCGGGTGACAGTGACTCAGTATGTCTGGGTTTCAATTTCCTCATCTACAAAAAAGAATGTTTGGGATTAGATGATCTCTAAGGTGCTCCAGCTTTATATCTTTGGAACAGGAGTCTTTGCCATTGTGTCAGAGCAGTCACCAGCTTGGTCCTATCCCTATCCCATGTTGTTTCTTGATATTGTTGTAAGCCTCAGGGCAAATTGTGTGTCTGGTCTAGCCTTAGTTGGGGAGCTGGGAATGTGTTGAGAGATGGACAAACAAGTGGAAAGCAACCTAAATGTTCTTCTCAGCCCTAAGAAGACTTGGTGGGAAGTACACCTGAAAGAGGGGTATGTCCTGTCCAAGCACAAAAACATTTGACTAGAATGGGGACAATTGGCTGAGACAGATGGTGGGAAGGAGGGAGAGGGACATCTGTGTGCTGTGAGAGGCTGGGAAACCTGGCTAGAAAAGAAGTGGATACGAGTTAACTAGTCCAGAATTATGTAAGCCTTAGTGATATCTGTAATAGAATAGTAACAGAGAAAGAAAGAGATACTGGAGAATATGATAATGATGATGAAGAAGAAGGTGATAATGATAGCATTTATATAACATTTATTATATTACCATATATTATATATTTACACAGTGCCAGGCATGGTATAAAGTGTTTTATGATTATTATCTCACTTGATCCTCACAACAACCTTGGGAAGGTGCTAATATTATTACTATTTTACAGCTGAGGAAACAAGCTGAGAAGGTTAATTGACTTACCCAAGGTCACACTGCTAATAAAGGTCTGAGGTTATATTTGAACTCAGGTTTTCCTGACTCTAGGCCCAGGGTTCTATCTACTAAGCCACCTAACTGCTATCAAAGCTGATGGAAATGATAGAAGCTCCCCTCCCTCAACCTCCAGGATAAAGGGAAGAAATGGGGGCAGCTAGGTGGCAAAGTGGATAAAGCACCGGCCCTGGATTCAGGAGGACCTGAGTTCAAATCCGGTCTCAGACACTTGACACTTACTAGCTGTGAGAGCCTGGGCAAGTCACTTAACCCTATTTGCCCCGGAAAAAAAAAAGAAAACAAAAATAAATAAAAGGAAGAAGTTCTGTCTTTTTAGGTACAAACACATGAAAATCCCCATGGTTCCCAAAGGCTCACATCGAAAGGAAAATCTTGGTGGCAGCTACGTGCTGTGCCCAACCTGATGTTCTATCTCCTGCCCCCCTGTATTCACTTCCCCCTATGCTTGGAATCCAGTCCAGCCTCATCTCTGACTTTCAGAATCCTTCCCTTCCCTATTGGCTCAGATCAAAGGCCCTCTCTTTCATGAGGTCTACCCTGAGATCTCACTTATTAGTATTCTCTCCCTCCTCAAGTTATCCTAGAGCTCCAGGTCTAATATTTCCTCCTGAGCACCTCCCCACACACACACACCATTCTATCATGCATTGTACTAATTTATTTGTGTTTTTCTGCCCTCCTCCCATATACAAACTTCTGGGCAGGGACTGTTTCATTCTTGCCTTTGTTTCTCCAAGGTCTCGAACTATGCCTCTTGTGCTTTAGGATGCTTCATAAATGCTTATGCCTAATCAATATATGTTAAACAACTGAATTTGTTGGGTTTTTCAAGGTCATCAAACCACCTGTGCTTTGCTCCCAGGCATATAGTCACTTTACCCTACTGTGCTATAAAAAATGACAAAGGGGATGGATGGTCGTGGAGCAACCTGAGAAGACTCTTATGAACTGAGGCACAGGGAGGTGAACAGAACCAGGAGAACAGTTCACACAACACTAGAAAGACCAACAGCTTTGAAAGACTTGAGAACTCTGAGCAATAAAACAACCAACTTTGACACCAGAGGACTCACAAGAAGGTACTGAACTTAAGGTACCATATAGGGTTTGGACGTGGCCAGTGAGGGAATTGGTTTTGCTTGAGTCTGTATATTTGTTACAAAAGTGGTCCCCCCCCCCAACCCCGCTTATTCATTTTTTTTAAAAAGCAATTTTTAAGAAGTTACACGGTGGGGGCAGCTAGATGGCGCAGTGGTTAAAGCACCGGCCCTGAATTCAGGAGTACCTGAGTTCAAATCCGGCCTCAGACACTTGACACTTACTAGCTGTGTGACCCTGGGCAAGTCACTTAACCCCCATTGCCTGCAAAAAAAAAAAAAAAGTTACACGGTTAGCCTCTTCCTCGTGCATGGGGCTCCCAGATGCTCTTTTGTGAGTTCATTGCCCTCTATTAGCTAGAAGCATTGCCCCTGCCATCTTTACGAGAAGGTTAATGACTCCTTCCCTCCTGTGTTAGACCCTATGGCTCCCTTCATCTCTGTATAAGAAGAAAGTTTCTAGAACAGAGGAAAGGGACCCTGGATTTGGAGTTAGAAACTTGTTCAAATCCCAGTCTTCATTGAAGTCCCATTCTATTTGATATCTATGTGACCACGGACAAGTCACTTTCTCTCAGCCTCAGTTTCCTCACCTGTAAAATGAGAGGGTTGGATTTGATGGCCTCTGAGGTTTCTTCCTGCTCTAAATCTAGGATCCCACACATGTATAAATCTAATCTGTGAACTGGGCAAAAGATAGTAAAAATTGTACTTAAAATATTTGGTCCCGGCCCTCTCTGAATTCCTACTGCACTTGTAGTATGATAGGCTTTAGTATGTAATTATTCTCTAATTTATTACAATTTAACAAGAAGCTTTTTTTAAAAATTAAAAAAAATTTTTGGGGGGGTGGGGCAGTGAGGGTTAAGTGACTTGCCCAGGGTCACACAGCTAGTAAGTGTCAAGTGTCTGAGGCCCGATTTGAACTCAGGTCCTCCTGAATCCAGGGCTGGTGCTTTATCCACTGCGCCACCTAGCTGCCCCCTAACAAGAAGCTTTAAGTGCCTACCATTCATTAATTCACTAATTCATTCTACAAGCATTTGTTAAGTCCTACCACGTGCAAGGCACTCAGCTAGTCCATGAGGAGGTAAAGAAAAAACAAAAAAACAATCCTTTCCCTCAAGAAGCTTATACTTTCCATTCATGAGTAAGGATGAAAAAAGATATGGCCCTCCCCTCTAACACTGCCTCCTTTAACTCAAAGGCTGCCAGAATGAGGTTTCCTTAAGAACGGAACAACAAGGTAGCTAGGTGTGGTGGATAGAGCACTGGCCCTGGAGTCAGGAGGACTTGAGTTCAAATTCGGCCTCAGACCCTTGACACTTACTAGCTGTGTGACCTTGGGCAAGTCACTTAACCCCAATTGCCCTGCCCCCCCCCAAAAAAGAACAGAACAACACTTATTTTAACTGGGCATTGGGAGGCCAGTTTGGGCCTGTGCAAGTCAAGTCTTCAGCACCTGAGAGTCTTTAGAAAGAGAAGGGCTCTTGGGGCCACTGGAAAAAACTATCCTCAAGCAAGAGAAGAGGGACCATTTCCTGAGGAGGAGCAAGAAGTGAGCAAGTACACAAAGGGTTGATGGAGAACCTGAGAACCTTCATAGCAAGATAGGCATTCCGTTTTGATTTCAGTTCCAGATCTGAGTAAGGAGACCAATGGTGGAAAGCCTGGCTGTGGAAGTAGCTGGGGAACCACAGCCAGTGCTCTGTGAGCTACAACCCCCTCTACCTTCGGTGGCCAGCCCCTGGGACAGTCAGAGGCCCCCCACAGAGGAGGTCTGAGTTACTAGGGTTTGCTGATTTTCTATTAAAGGGAAGAGATACCTATGAGTCTTTTTGCCTGCCTGCTTCCCCTCTCTTGTTATTCCAAGAGGATACATGTGAAATCCAAAATTTTCCTGTTCTTCAAAGCAAAGCTTCTTAAACTGTGGGTCATGACCCCATACTGGATCATATAACTGAATGTGGAGGTCATGAGAAATTTAGCAATAAATGTTTAATTTGTATACTTATTTTATATACCTATATACCTGGGGTGGCATAAAAATTTCTTGGACAAAAAGGGGTCACAAGTGGAAAAAGTTTAAGGAGCCCTGCTTTAAAGAGGATTCACAGATTCTGCTTAATTAGCATTAATGGCAGCTGTATTTGGTCAATCTTAACGGTTTTTTATCTACATACTAAATAGATGTAAAGGGAAGGGGGGGTGGATAGAGGTTGGGAATAGTGAAATGACACCAATTACATCCCACCTGGGGGCTCCTGAGCTATATGAGATGGAATCATATTATGATATTTTATAAACTTTCCAAAAGCAGAGAAAGATGAAATCATATCTATCTGGTCCTTTTTTTTTTCTCCTGTGCTAAAACTTATGGCTTAAAAAAAAAGCACTTGGGCAGTCTAATTGGGGGAGATTAAAAGGTGTCAGGCTTTGTATGGGGTCACAATTGACTTCTCCATTGTTTGCTTTATGCAAAGAAATCCCTCTGTACGGGTGGGACCAAGAGAGGCAACTAGAAAATAGGTCATACCTAGTGGGAGGAGAAAGGGGATGACTGGGCAAAACTGGCAGGGTCCATATTCCAAGGGTTGGGGACAGAAGAGAGGAAGTGACTATTCCTCCCTTTTCTGTAGCAGTTCAATAGCTGAACCCTTTTCTGTGTTCAACCAAATAAACTTCCAAACCCTCACAGACACGGTGACCCTCAATCAATGCTTATCCAGAGTCACAAAGTGACTGGGTATTTCAATTTCTTATGGGCAAAACAAAGCCCTACCATAGACAAAGGAAAAGGGCCAGGGTGGAGGCAGTCTTCTAAAGGTGAAATTAGAACACTGGTCTCTCCTGAGGGAGAAATGAAGAAAGCTTCTGGTCGAAGACCACCTTTGGATAATTTGCCACATCAGGATATATTGTCTTGGTAGTTTCTGATTGTGCCATGCATATAGCAAAGTGCTGTGCAATCTTTAGAGCACTATATACAATTCAGATATTATAATAATAATAACACAAGCAAATTACAAGGTACCTCCCAGCCTGAACTTATCTGGAGCACACAGGGCATACTCCATCAATACCTGATGATTGACTTTCCCACCACCATTCTGAACATTAGATGATAAGGTTGAGGCTTCTGTGGTCACCCCATCTCTGCCTGACCCCACCTCCTCAGGTGTTAGAAGAGCTTGGCCACTCCCGGGTCTAGGCCTTGAAATAAGCACTGAGTTTTCTGCTCCTATTCTTGGGCTTTTGTCACAATTTAATCACCCTGGACTTTGGTGGGAGGTTTGGCAATCACCACTGTTGAGATAACTGGCCTTAGACTCTGGTCTTGCCAGCATTTGAGCTGTATTTTATCTTTCTGGTCAATTTACCAGTGGTTTATGGGTCAGTTCTGGCTTGGCATATCTGTCCTGTAAAATCACTGGTGTGGTTGAGTTTGAGGAAGAAGAGTGATCTTCCCTGTGACCTTTCCAAATGGAGGTGCCTTTTACACCTCCCTCACCGCTGCTGTGATCAGGCATCTCTCAATTCTCCCTGTGCTTATTTCCTGGCTACTATACTTCCTCACCATTTCCCTCTGGAAATGTCTCCTTCCCCATTTTCTATTGTCCATGAGGACAGAGGCCATGTGGCATTCACCATTCTATTCCTGTCCCCCTCAGTACCCAGCTTAGTGCTCTGCATGGACTAGTACTCAGCACACTGAACTGGAGGCCATCCCATTATAGGTACTTATTAACCCTTGGGCAATCATCAGATATTAAGAAATTGGGCTCCTGTATATAGGCCCTTCTGGGACTGTTGTGCCTCACTAGTGCCTTTTTTTCTAGTAACTATAGTGTGTCTGAAACAAATTCACATAAAACTAGAGCTAATACTGAGAAATAAACGTCTGTTTTTGGAGAATAATAATAGTTAATAGCTAGCATTTACACAAAGCTTACAGGTTTGCAAAGCATTCTATGTATGTTAGTTCATGTGATCTTCATAATAACTCTGGGAGGTAGGTGCTATTATTATCACCCATATTTTATAGATGTGGAAACTCAGGTTGAGAGGTCCCATGGCTTGCCCAGGGTCACACAGCTTGTCTGTGTCTTCCTAACTCCTGGTCCAGCACTGTATTCACTGAGGCCCCTTGCTGCCTACAATAGAACAAAATGAGCAGAGCTTTGTATTTACTGCTGCTGTTCCTCCTTTCAGTCTGGTTCCTGTGATCAGCACAGCACTATGGGAGGGTGGGGAGCCCAGGGCTGGGGGTGCCTGTTTACTTACGTGTCAATGGCTTGCTGGAATTTCCCAACTCTTGCAAAGACCCTGCCAATGTTATCCAGGGCTCGAGATTTGGCATCAGGCAGTTCACTGTGGGGAAGGAGATGAAAATGCTGAGGAATATGACTTTTCTAAACCAGGCCCTGCCTAAGGATTTCTCATTCCATCTCCCATTTTCACCACTAACAGCCTGTAGGATAGGATCATACACCTGGAGGTAAGAGGGACCTCAGAAGTAAGATAGTCCAACCATCTCATTTTACAGGTGAGTTGGGTAACTTGCCTAAGGTCACACAGGTCATAAATGCCAGCAGTAGGATTTGAACCAGAGTTCTTTGCGTTGGACCATGTTGCTTCTCACCATGTTTAGGGTGGACAAGGATCAAAATCTTGTGCCTGGATTACAGTAGCAGTCCCCTAACAATGGTCTCCTTACTTCCAGGATTTCTTCTCTCTGAATCACTGCCTCTACCAGACTGAATTTTTTTTTTTTTTTGGCAGGGCAATGAGGGGTAAAGTGACTTGCCCAGGGTCACACAGCTAGTAAATACCAAGTGTCTGAATCCGGATTTGAACTCAGGTCTTCCTGAATCCAGGGCCGGTGCTTTATCCACTGCACCACCTAGCTGCCCCTAGACTGAACTTTTTGTTTTTGTTTTTGCAGGGCTATGGGGGTTAAGTGACTTGCCCAGGGTCACACAGCTAGTAAGTGTCAAGTGTCTGAAGCCAGATCTGAACTCAGGTACTCCTGACTCTAGGGCCGGTACTTTACCACTGCACCACCTAGCTGCCCCCTAGACTGAACTTTTTAAAACACATTCATCACATCTCCCTCCTGCTCAAAACCAATTGCTCCACATTTCTCTTTGGTTGAAGTCCAAATTCATTGGAATAGCTTTCAGAGCACTCCATAATTTGATTTTACCCTTTGTATACAACCTTATCCATTTAACAGTATATATGCATTGCCCAGCATTGTTCTAGCCCCTGTGAGAAGGCATGATTTCTAATCTGAAAAAACTCAGGACCTTGCCGGGGAGGCAAAAACGATATTACAAAATGATGAGAGACATCAAACAGTAAATGATTAAGTGCTAAATTGTGTGACCTCCCCATAGTTGGGAGATGATTCTTGGGTTCTTCCCATCCCAGGACATCTCAAGTGCTGGTAGGTCTCATCAGTCCAGAAAGGCTTTGACTGTAAGTCAGGTAATACATTGTCATGTAAGGACTACTAAAGAAGTTTGGAGAAGTGAATCACCTGGTTGTTCATGTCAAGGATGAAACTTACAGGTACAAGAATGTGGTCTGTGTGGGTGAAGGTAGCACCCACACGCATCTCTTTTGAGATACTGAAGTCAATTAATTGTGTGATAGAAATAATAAGGAAGAGATTGGGGAGGGAGGAAGGAAAAGTAATTAGGGAAGACTGATGGAGGACTTGGGACTTGAGCCAGACCTCAAAAAATGGGAAAGATGCGGAGTATTCCAGGCGAGGAGATATGACAAAAGGAAAAGCAACGAGGGAGTAAGAGCATGGTGGTCACAGGACACATAGTAAGGAAGGATACTACCTTGGTGAGGATGGGAGGGCAGTGAGGAGCAACACCAAAGTAGGTCATGGGGTTAGATAGCTTGTACAAGGCCTGAGTGCAGAGCACTTAAAAACTAGGTAGAGTAGTTAGAACTTGATGCACAAGGTACAGGGAGCCACTGAAATTTTTTAAGCAAAGGAATGACGTGCAAACAATTTGAGGAAAACCATTCTGGTAGGGAAGAGAATAAGCATTTATATAGAGCCTACTATGTGCCACCCCTCATGGATCACTGCTTTGTTGTGGCAGAGGGGCTTTCATAGCTCAGTGAAACTATGATCCATGCCCTGCAGGGTTCCCCAAGATGGACAGGTCATAGTGAAGAGTTCTGACAAAAGGTGGTCCACTGGAGAAGGAAACGGAAAACCACTCCAGTACCTTCACCAAGAAAACCCCATCGACCAGAAAGGTCTGGTGCGCTGTGGTCCATGGGGTCACTTAAAATTAGACATGACTGAACAGCTGAACAACAATACTTTGGGCCTGCCAGGCACTGTGCTAAGCACTTTTTACAAATATCTCATTTGATTCCCACAACAACCCTGTGAAATAAGCGCTATTGTTATCCCCATTTTACTGTTGGGGAAACTGAGGCATGAAGAGGTGAAGTGACTTGCCCCCAGAATCACAGAGTTACCAAGTATGTAAGGCCACATTTGAACTCAGAACCTCCTGACTCCAGGCCCAGCATTCCATCCACTGGACCAAAGAGGTAGGGGTATACAGAATGGATTAGAGTATATAGAGAATGTGATGGGGGGAGGGAAGGGGAGTAACAATGTTAAAGCCTCTCTAACCCTGCTGTAACAGACAAAAGCTTATTTGTCAGCCGACCAGGCCTGAGGCCTGGGACAGGGCAGGAGGTGGTGGTTAATACTGGATGAGAAAGGGGCAGCTAGGTGGCGCAGTGGATAAAGCACTGGTCCTGGATTCAGGAGGGCCTGAGTTCAAATTCAGACTCAGACACTTGACACTTACTAGCTGTGTGACCCTAGGCAAGTCACTTAACCCCCATTGCCCCACAATGTCTTCTAATGACAGATGAAGAAGGCATGAAATGCCAAAGCTGAGAGCACAGGAGAGGCCTGGAGTGGGAATCAAAATAGAAGCAGAATAAAAACAGAGCCAGACCAGACTTTGAGAGAAAACCAGCAATGCCAGAAAAAAGCAAAGACTGCAGAGCCAGTCTGACCTAGCCTGAGAAATGGGGAACCAGAAGAAAGGCGTAGATCTGTAACAGAAGCTTAATCAGTCACAGGGGAGACAGGTTCCTTTATGTGATGAGGAACTCTGACATACAGTTTCCTTTTTAGGAAGAACTGGGGCTGCTGACCAAACAGATCTCCTTATCTTGAGAGATGTCCTGTCCATCACTTCATATATAAAAACAAGGCCCATTCCCTACTAGATGAATAGCAAATGAATAAGAATAGTCAGTTTAAAAAAACCAACAAACTCTACCCTTGAGATAAAATGGTCCAAATCCCTACTAATATGAGAAACATAAATTGGAATGACTATGAGGTTTCACCGCATACCTGCCAGGTTGGCAAAGATGAGAAAAACAAAAATGGCAAAAGTTAGAGGGGCTGTTAGGAGACAGGCACACAATGTTGGTAGAGCTCTAAACTGATCAGACCATTTGGGGAAATAATCAAGAAACACCTTTTAAGCATCGATTTGATTTGGAATTATTCTAGAAAAGTCACTCAACTTCACATATCCTTTGACACATTAGTATCCCTACTAGGTATAAACCCCACAGAGATCAAAGACAGAGGGAATGCTCCCATACATAGAAAAATATTTATGGCAGCATCTTTTATAGTAGCAAGACTCTAGAAGGAAAGTAAGTGGCTATGGACTGGAAAAAGGCTAAACAAATTTCAGTGTATGAATGTAAGGGGATATTATTGTACTTTAAGAAAAAATGAATATGAGGAGGCAGCTGGGTGGTGCAGTGGATGGAGCACCGGCCCTGGAGTCAGGAGTGCCTGAGTTCAAATCCGGCCTCGGACACTTAACACTTACTAGCTGTGTGACCCTGGGCAAGTCACTTAACCCCAATTGCCTCACTAAAAAAAAAAAAATGAGTATGAGGAATTCAGAGAAACTTGGTAAGAAGCAAGAAATGATGCCGAGATGGGAGTAACAAGAAGATGAACTGAGCTTTCCTGCATACCTCTTCAACACAAAAGTTAGAATTCTGAGCAGGAAATCCATGAAAAATCAGAGGATCATTTTCCCAGGCCAGGTTAACACAGGGAGACAGAGAGTTCTCTGGACATTGGAGAGGTGGGGTCTAGCCAGGAAGGGCTACTATGCAGAACATTCCAGCACAAGAAGCTGTGTACCAGGGCAAAAAGAGACACCAGTTCCAATATAGAGGGGCCTAATCTTGTGCAGGGTACAGGAACAGGTGCCTCCAAGCAGCTGTTATTTACTACCTAGTTCCAGATCACAGATCCAGGAAGGACTGATGGCCAGAACTGCACCTAGGAGTACAGTTCCAGGATGATGAATAGTCCCAGGTCCCTGGGCTGTGTGCTGAGCAAGGAGCAAGTTCAGAAGCAAGCAGCATCCATTGGGTGGGTGCTGACCCCACAAGTGGAACAGGGTCTCGGTTCCAGATTCCATCCTCATCTGACATCCTAGAACAGAGGGCTACCTAAAGTTCTGTTGCTCTGAATCAGCAGAGCTTTCTAGCAGGTACAGAGCAGCTGTGTCCAGGGGCAGTCTACTGGAAGTCTATGCAAGGGCAAGCACACAAGTGTTTTGCTTAGACACAAACCCAGGTTGGGAACTTACAGCGCTCAGACAAGGGGGTCAGAGATCAGACTGTCCCTAGATTTGAATACTTTGGGAGCATTGAAATCTTGCCTAAACTGTCCCTAAGCTCTTGGAATAACACAATACCCCAAGAGAGCAGAAGCAAGAATCTAGTGGATATAGAGTCCACCCAGACATTCCTTCCAGAAATGTGCAAAACTGGCCTTAACATAAAATCCAAAGTAAAGAAGATGGAAGAATGAACAAATAACTCCCATCCCCCAAAAATCCCACTACAAAAAGCAATTATGGTAACAGGGATACTCAATACTTAAACCCAGAAGAAGAAAATGACTCCAACATATCTATAAGCAAAGCCTCACAGAGAAACATCACTTGGGCACAAATTCAACTAGAATTCCTAAAAGAGATGAAGCAAGATTTTTTTTAGAGTGAATTAAAAAAAAAAGTCAAATGAGAATGCTAGAAAAAAAAATGGAGAAGAAATGAAAGCTAGTGAAGAAACAGAAAGGGAATAAGCAGTATGGCACAAGAGGTATACAACCTTTCTCAAGCAACAAACTCCCTGAAAATTAGAATGGACCAAATAAGAGATAATGACCCCACATGAGACAAGAAATATTAAAAACAAATTCAAAAGACTGGAAAAAGAATAGAAGAAAACTTAAGAATCATTTGACTATCTGAAAGCTGTAACCATGAAAGGAGCCTAAATATCATATTTTAAGAAATCATAGGGCAACTAGGTAGTGCAGTGGATAAAACACTGGCCCTGGATTCAGGAGGACCTGAGTTCAAATATAGCCTCAGACACTTGACACTTACCAGCTGTGTGACCCTTGGCAAGTCATTTAACCCTCATTGCCCCGCAAAAAAAAAAAAAAATCATAACAGAAAATTGCCCAGTTATCTTGGAACCAGAGATCAAAGCAGAAATAGAAAGAATCCACTAATCACCTCCTAAAAGAAACTCCAAAATGAAAACTCCTAGGATTATTATTGTCAAAATCTAGAGCTTCCAGGTCAAAGAAAAAAAATAATGCAAACAGCCAGCAAGAAAGAATTTAAATACTATGGAGCCATAATCAGATCACACATGATTTAGCAGCCACTCCATTAAAGGAACAGAAAACTTCCAGAAGGCAAAAACTGTAGGCTTACAACCAAGAACAACTTGCCCAGAAAAACTCAGTATAATCCTACAGAGTTTTGAAACCATGGATCCTTCCTTAATGAAATAGAGGACTTATAAGCTGTCCTGAAGAAAAGACCAGAAGTGCAGAGATACTTGGAAATGCAAACACAGGAGTCAAGAGAAACTTAAAAATGTAAAGATGAGGAGTAGCTAGGTGGCACAGTGGATAGAGCACTGGCCCTGGATTCAGGAGGACCTGAATTCAAATCCGGCCTCAGACACTTAACACTAACTAGCTGTGTGACCCTGGGCAAGTCACTTAACCCCAATTGCCAAAAAAAAAAGGTAAAGATGAACAATTATAAGGGAACTAAAACTAAACAAGGATAAACTGTTTACATTCTAATATGGGAAGAGGATGCATGTGTTCTCTCAAAACCCTATCATTGTTCATGGACATAGAGGGGAGTCAGGTTAGAGAGAGGGCCTGAAAATGGTTCTTATGTTTCAATGATAAAATAGAAAAGAAGGGGAAGAGAAATATGCTAAGAGGGGAAAATGGAGAGGAAGAATGCAGAAAATTACCTCATATAATTAAGGTGAGCAAGTAGAAGTCTATAGAAAAAAAGGAGGAAAGGATGTGGAGAGTGGGTGACACTTGAACCTCATTCTCATCTGAACTGGTAACAGGAGGGAAGAATATACACATGTATAATTGGGTACAGAAATACACTTCACAACAGAAAGATGTGAGAAGGGGAATAAGGGGAAAAGTAGATTAAAAGAGGGATCAGTCCTAAGCAAAATAAACTCTTAAGGACATACAAAAATATTTATAGTAGCCCTTTTTGTGATGTTAAACTGAGTAAGTGCTCATCAACTGGGGAATGGCTGATCGATTATCACATATGAATGACAGAATGCTATTAAGTTGTAAAAAATGATAAATGGGATGGGATTAGAGAAATATAAGAACACTTGTATGAAGTGATACAGTGATGTGAGTAAAATAAAAAAAAATTTATACAAAACAGCAATATTGTAAAGAGTGTAGATTTGAGACATTTTTTTGGACATGGCCAATGTAACCAGTATATCTCTTTCTCTCTCTTCTTTCTTGCTCTTGCTTTCTCTTTCTGTCTACATTCGCACATATATTCATGTGTGTACACATATATTACATATATGTAATGTACAGAATAAATATAAGGTAGTTAGGAAGGAAAGGAACTAGCAGTTGACAAAATGAGACAAGGCCTTTTGGGGGGGGGGGGCACAATGAGGGTTAAGTGACTTGCCCAAGGTCACACATCTAATAAGTGTCAAGTATCTGAGGTCAGATGTGAACTCAGGTCCTCCTGAATCCAGGGCCAGTGCTTTATCCACTGTGCCACCTAGTTGCCCTGAGACAAGGCCTTTTAAGGGCGGGTGGTAGTATAGGAGCTAAGTTCCACAGGGAGCAAGGCATATTCTAAGGGTCAACAGTAAGAAGAGTGAGAGCATTCCAGGCATGGGGGAAGTAGAGCAAGCCTATGCAGAAACACCGAGGTGGCAGACAATTACTATGATATAAAAACAAAGGCATCAACAACAAAAACCACCAACAACCATGAATCCCAGAAATGGACACAGTACTCCAGTGATATGACTGAGGCAGGGTTCAAGGGATCTATCACACTTCTATTAATGCGGTCTTTTGGCTGCTATATCACAATGTGCACTCCCATGGAGTTTGTCATTCACTGGAACCTCCAGGTTTTGGGTTTTTTTTCACTTGCATGACTATCTAGACACACTAATTCCATTTTATACTTCGTATAATTGATTTTTTGAATCAAATTTGGGACTTTACATTCATTCCTATGGAATTTCACTTTGTTAGCTCTGACTCAAAATCTTTTAACATCTTTTAGAATCCTGATTGTGCATCTCTCCCTTCCTGCCTTATGTCATTCTTGAATTTTGACTACACTGACAAAAATGTGGAAAACACCCACCACCACCACCACCAAGACAGACCCCTGGAGTCCTGTAGTAGAGATCTACCTCAAGTCGGACAGCAATCCATTAATCAACACCCTTTGATTAGTCATTCAACCAGTTCTCAAGCCCCAATGTACTTCTTTTGCTCAGTAGTGGTCAATACCCTACTCCCAGAATGAGGGAGAGTGTACAGAAGAGACTAAGACCACTGCTCTTTGCCAGAGAAAGATCAATGTACCCATCTTGGGTCATATAATACTGAGCTATAAAGAACTTTAGAGATTATCCAGTTCAACCCCCTTATTTTATATATATATTTTTTTTCCCGAGGCAATTGGTGTTAAGTGACTTGCCCAGGGTCACACAGCTAGCAAGTGTGTCAAGTGTCTGAGGCCAGATTTGAACTCAGGTCCTCCTGAATCTAGGGCCAGTGCTCTATCCACTGTGCCACCTAGCTGCCCCATACCCCCTTATTTTAAATGAGTAAACCTTTGCCCAAGGTCACACAGGGGGTAATTGGCAGAGCCAGATTATGAACCTGAGTCCTTTAACTCTAAGCATAATTGGGCTGCTAGGTGGCGCAATGGATAAAGCACCAGTCCTGGATTCAGGAGGACCTGAGTTCAAATCCGACCCTGGACACTTGACGCTTACTAGCTATGTGACCCTGGGCAAGTCATTTAACCCTCATTGCCCAACAAAACAAAACAAAAAAACCCAAACCTCTAAGCATAGTATATTTTCCATTGTATTACAACACTGCTTCTGGATCATTGTGGATTTCCCTTCTCAAATCAAGATCAATAGACTCAACTGGAAACCCTGTTTGGGTTCATCTCTCTTCTGTTGCCCTCCAGCCTTGTTCCTAGTAGGCTGGAGTTAGAACAGCTGTACCGGTAAGTTGGCAAGATGGCTTCCTTCACACTGCTGACTGACACCTTCCAAGTTTTGAGAGCTCGAAGTTCTTACACAGGCAAGTGGCAGAACTGTCATGGGTGCCAACTACCCTAGGTCAGGGAGCTGTGGAGGTGAAAGACTTTAGCTAAGGAAGGGGCAATCAAGGTGGAGGAAGGGTCAGGACCACAGTCACAGCCATGGGCCTAGGTTATAGGGATTCAGTAGTGCAGTAAAGCTCATACTGCAGGGCTTGACAATAGACAACAGATCTTCTCAATGTGCTGCATGTTAATGTTCTACAGGGGGATGCATGCATATATGCTTCACCCCCTTTCTCTGAATTCTCTTCAGACCAAGGGCTCTGATATTCATTTTTCTTCAGGATAACCGTGGACTTTAAGTATGGAAGATAACAAGACGACATCTCCAAAGCCCCTGCCTTTCAGTTTTGAAAGCTTAGACCAGAATGGTTCTCACCCCTTTCTGACAGAAGGTCAACAGTCCAGCTTAGTCTTCAAGGTCCTGGGCACTAATCAGATTGGGCTAGGGGGTTGTCCAATGAGACTGAGGTGGATGCCTAAGGATCTGCAATTTAAATTTTTAAAAGATGTATACAAAGGATGGCAGATAACCGAGAAGAGACAAAAACATAGATCTGCAAGAATGTCAGAATGAGCTGTGGCTGACAGCAAAGTTAAGCATGGCCAAAAGTGCCTCCATAAAGCTATGTTTCTATTGGAGAAAACAGGAGGATCAATGAAAGTTCAGACTTGTTCCTTGGGTTAGAAGGAATAATGATATATTCAACAGACAGAAAGTAGAGCTATTTAACATTGACTTCATTTGTCTTCTTTGCCAAGGAAAATTATCTTTGTATTAAAAAGTACAGAACGGGGCAGCTAGGTAGTGCAGTGGATAGAGCACCGGCCCTGGATTCAGGAGGACCTGAGTTCAAATCCGGCCTCAGACACTTTATACACTTACTAGCTATGTGACCCTGGGCAAGTCACTTAACCCTCATTGCCCAGAAAAAAAAAAAAACAAAAAAAACCCCAAAATGTACAGAACACAAATAACTAAAAGGGAATCAAAAGCCAAGATAAGTAAGGAGGTGGTAAGAGTGCAAGTCACCCAGTCAGATGAATGATATTTCAGAGTCATTATTAAACCAGAAGAATTGGCAGCCATGGTGGCTGAGCCAACGTGGTTAATCTTTGAAAGATCATGGAGAAAGAGAGATATCACCAGACTGGAGAAAGGCAAATATTGTCCTCAAAAAGTGAAAAGAATGAAATCAGGAAACTATAGGCCAGTGAGCTTGAATTGGATTCTTAGTAAAGTTCTAGAATTAAAGTGACGGTTAGGGAATATCTAGAAAAGGGAGTGACAATCATAAGAGCTAACATGGCTTCGTCAAAAACAGGTTATTCCAAACTACTATTGGGCAGTCATTGGCCAATCCCCTCATTACACTTATTTCCTTTTTTGGAAAGGATTTCTAGCCTGGGGGATCAAAAGAATGCAGTAGATATAATTTCCCTAGATTTTAGCAAAGCGTTTAACAGTGCTTCATGCTATCCTTGTAAAACAAATGGAGAGATTTGGGTTAAATGGTCTTAACAGCTAGACCCAAAGAGTCATCTTGAATGGAAGATAGCCTCTACTGGCATGTCCCAGGGAACTGTCCTGGTCATCATTTCTGTCAATGAATTAGGATAAAGGCAGAAATGGCCGGCCTCTCAAATATGCAGACCAGAGGGCCAGCTAACTCACAGGGTGACAGTCAGGATTCAAAAATATGTGAACTACAAGAACATTGAGCCGACTACTGGATGACATTTAATAAGGATAAAGTCTCACCCCTGTGATCACATAATCTTAGACTCTATTGAGAAAAGCACAAGGCCTGGGGAGGTGATGGTCACGCTGTGTTCTCCCTGAAGAAGGCCACATCCAGGGTATTGTGTCTACTTCTGGATGCCACTATTTAGAAAGAATATTGATTAATGGAGAGGGGTCAAAGAGGACAGTCAGAATGGCCAAGGGTCTTAAGTTTGTGCCAATAGAGGATCCATAAAAGAATTAGCATGTTTAGCTTAGAGAAGAGTTCAAGGGGCCAACGTAGCTGCCTCTGAAGGGCTAGCTGTCACATGGAAGAGACAGCTTGTTCTGTTTGCCCTCAAGGGAAAGAGCAGAATGAACACATAGAAGCTGCAGAGGCCATTTAGACTTGATAAAAGCAGAAAAATTCCAACAATCAGAGCTATCTCAAAGTGGAATAGCCTGACCTTAGAGGAAATGGGTTCTCCCTTACTAGAGGTCACTGGGCAAAACCTAAAAGACTGTCTGTCAGATGTGTTGTGGATGAGATACTGGTTCAGGCATAATTTGGATTAGATGATCTCTGAGGTTCTTTCCAACTTTGAGATTTTATGATTCCATCTGCCCCTAAAAAGCAAAACGAAGAGTAAAAGCCAAGGGAAGAAGCTAAGAAATAGAATTATCTGCTTGTGGTGAGCAGAGATGTCCATGCTACATTTTAGAAGAATAGTTCTGTACCCAGGTCAAATCCAGGCTCCAGTCAATGGAGCTTCCCAGACTTCTGCGGGACACTCACAATTTGCGGGCGATCTCCAAATCTTTCTGATGGCTCTGCAGCGCGGCTGCCATGTGCCCCATCTCAATCTGCGCGTTCCCAATGCAGCTATATAAATTTCCAAGCAGTTCATCTTTGTTGGGCACTTCTTCCTTGTCCCACTCCATCACCTTCTTCAGCACCTTCTCCGCTTTCTGGCAGCTCCCCTCAGCACTCCCACTGGTAAGTACTGGGAAGGAAAGAGGCCAGGGTAGGACATCAGGTATGTCCCCCTGGAGCCAGGCAGCCAGGCAGCCAGGCAGAAGGTCTAGGGGTTCATGATACTATGAACAGATTCCTCCTCGTGTAGAAAAGGTTGCATCTCAGGACCTCCAGCCACAGGCCTTTTGTCCAGACCTTGCTCCCCACCTCCCTTATAGTCCAAGTGACTGAGGAGGGAGGAGAGAATCTGATCCTGTCCCACACCTGGGTACCTGTTCCACTTACACATGTCAATTTCCTCCAGGCTCTTGAGAATATAGCGGGCAGTCTCAGAGGGGCGGCGCTTCCGATCTCGGACCCACTTCTCTTGCATAAGCTTCCGGTCCCGCTCCCGAGCATAGATTGGCTTCTGCTGCCTCCAGAAGTCAGTCCGAGTGTCTAGGTAATTGATGCCAGTCATGATCAAGTCCTCCACAGTCATTCCACGCTTGATAGTGCCTTTGATCAGGTCTTTGGGAATGAGAAGCAGCAGAAGGAAAGAGCCAAAAAGAACAGCAGTCAGTGAGAGTCACATTGCCCAGGGCAGGGCTATAAAAGTAGAGCTCTCGGTCAGAGACCCATACTTTGGGGTTCTCCCTGTGCCAGAATTGTAGAAAATCTGAAATAAGGAAAAACCATTCAGGGCAAGAGTTAAGTCAAAACTGACCTCCAGTCATCGCCAGAGTGGAGAAACCTGAAGCTATGCAGAGAAGTAAAAGGAGTATCCTAGTGAATTATACATAATAGGTACTTAATCAATTGAAAGAGAAGCCCCAGGAAACCTTGGGTCCTTTCCAGGCTCTCACTATGGTCTGGGCTCCTATTATAGTCAGTTAAAATCCAAAGCCAAGACCCCTTGAATGGCTACTTCTTTCCCTGTCCCTGGAGCTTTGAGGTACAGGTAGGAAAAACAGGGGCACTGGATCTGAGATCCCAACTTGGCCTTAACTCCAAATGGAATGGTACATTCTGGGAACTGGCCCAGAATTGTGGTCAAAGCTAAGAGTAAGGCTCTGGGGAGACTGTATCAGGCTCTGAGCCTTTTCTTGCCATCCCCCCTTCGCAGAGTCAACATTACAGGCATATCTTCTTCTTCTTTTTTTTTTTAGTGAGGCAATTGGGGTTAAGTGACTTGCCTAGGGTCAGACAGCTAGTAAGTGTTAAGTGTCTGAGGCCGGATTTGAACTCAGGTCCTCCTGACTCCAGGGCCGGTGCTCTATCCACTGCGCCACCTAGCTGCCCACAGGCATATCTTCTAGGAGCAGGAGCATCCAGCACCGTAACCAAGAAGTCACATCTGTGTCAGAACAGCTACCCTTGAGAGGTAAGTGACCCTGGGGGAATCTTACTCTATCACAGGAAAGCCAATTCTAAAGAAAAGGGACTTGGTTAGATTGTCCAAATTTGAGCAGTCAAATTATTGAATGGCAGTAATCATCCCTGGGCTTATGTCTGAGCATTTACACCATGACACATTCCTATCTCGTTTTTTTTCTTCTCCTAGAATACTGGCTAAGATTGTTCTCCTCACTGTGCAGACAAAGGGAGGTCGCAGAAAGCAATGGCAGCGGCCCACACCTTCTGATTCTGGTCCTAGATTCTTTTCTCTCTTCGGTGGCCCCACATTCATGGAGGGACATCTACCCCACATCCCAAATCTCCATAACTGTCATGAACAAGACCTTCGTCCTTCAGGAGCTTTTCCAGATATTCCTTGTCCACATATAGCTCCCCTAGCAGCTGTCGAACAGTCTTCTCACTCTTCAGTGTGCTCTTCCGTTTACTTTCTGCCTTACTGTCTTTCCAGAGTTGCCTCGTGGGAGTCTTCTGTTGAGCTTTCATACTCTGGAAGAACAAAGCACAGACTCATCAGGAAGCAGAAAACCCCCAGGCCTTGGCTTCCCATCACACCTGAGCTTCTCCTCCTCCTCCTCCTCCTCTGTGATCTCCTTATAGTTCTGAAAACTATAGCCCATGGCAGAGAACATGACTGCTGCTTATTCAAGAACAGGGCTAGGGAATGGCCAGACCCCCAAGAGTGCTGTGCTCTAACATCTGGGACTGTTGAAGGGTCTAAGCATGCACCCATGATGGGAGAGAACGAAATACTTTCAATAAGATTCCCAAGCACACATGGATTCCTCCCACTGATGGCAGTGGGCACAATACTCGGGCCCTTACCTCTGCCTGTTTGCTTAAAAAGAAGAGGTCCCCTTTGTTCTCCAACTTAATCGAGGAAGGACCTGAAAGGATAGAAACAGACTCACGGGTTAGCTGGGCCCTTGACCATGACCTATGACATTGTGTTGCCAGCATAGCAGGGGTTGCCTTTGGCAGAGGAAGGCCGGGGGCTGTAGTTCGGCTAATCCAAGCCAATCTGGGGGTCAGGAATGTTGGCTGTTTGATTCGCTCCAGTTCCTCCATTAGCTTGCCCAGGGTCATGGCAGCTTTATTTCCACACAAGCAGGTGGGAGCCAATGATACAGAGCTGTTGTCTAAGCCCTGTGCCATTTCTACACTCTGTCTCCTACAGAAACTAAAGACACAAAAACTCCACACACTCCTCCTGCGTCTGGGTAGTAAGTAGACCACAGGGCTGGGTCAGCAACTCAGGACCTCATTTCCTGAGGAAAGCAGCTAAAAACTAAAAAGGTCCATCTCTAGGGGCTGAAGACCTAGTCTAACTCCATTCCATCCCTATAGTAGCTTCTCAGATGTAAACCTGTTTGGGGAGCCTTTGCCAATCACTTGTCTTTGTTTTTGTTTTTTTGTGTTTTTTTTAGTGAGGCAATTGGGGTTAAGTGACTTGCCCAGGGTCACACAGCTAGTAAGTGTTAAGTGTCTGAGGCCGGATTTGAACTCAGGTCCTCCTGACTCCAGGGCCGGTGCTCTATCCACTGCACCATCTAGCTGCCCCCAATCACTTGTCTTTGAAGAAAAAAATAAATCAAAGACTACTCTGCTCAGCAGGAAGGCTCAGAGACTGGAGCCTCTTGTGTAGGAGGTTCAATCACATGGCAAATCAGAAGTTACCCAATCCAGAGCTGCTTGTTTTAGCATTGCCACTGGACTTGATGGGGTCATTCACCTCTTGGGCTTGGCCCCTTTCCAGCACCAGAGGCCCATGGAGTTATGAGGAAATGGGGGCTGTTCCGTTCCCAAGATACTTTCTTAGATATCTGCCACTTACTTCCTACTGAGTTGTTAATGGCTTCCTGAGCTTTCTGAATCCCGACTTTGAATTCCCGCTCAGGACGAAGCTTGTAGCCTCTGTGATAGTACACCAAGGCAAACTCAAAGTCTCCCATAGTATACAGGGTTTCAGCCTTTTGGAAAATTCCCTGGAATGAAAGAAGGTCAAACCAAAATGGTAGGGGTCACAGGACAAGGCATAGGTGGCTTCAGGGTAGAGAATCATGCTTTGGGTGTAGAGGTAAGGGGATAGAGCAGGTAATTTGAGAAGAGAAAGAAAGGGGGTCAGACACCAGGTCCTGCATAAACAATGACATGGGTGAATTCCAGGCTAGATATCAAGTCCTACCACATGGTTACCTTGCAGAAAGTCTGGTCATTTTTGAGAGATTCTTCAACGTCCTTCAGGGAATTCTCCAAATCTCCCAACTTCAGATAGCACTTAGATCGAGCAACCAGGCAGTTCCGGTCACCCATCTGAAGGCGAAGAGCCTAGAGGACAAAGCACAGTCAGTTGGGATAAGGACAGGCCAAGGCTCTCCCAGCAAATTGTAAGTTGAAGCAGGGATGCCCCAACTCTAATAGCATTGAAAAAATATCAAGGAAGCTCACCAGAGACAAAGAGGGGCAATTGAGTCTTATTGGCATAACACCCGGGATTGATCTTTGAATAGGAAATTGTTGATTACCTACACATGGATTATTTCACTGAATTTGGAATTATGGACCAGCAGTTCGATCTACATACTGATTTAAGCTTCATTAATATAATACTATTCTATGTGGTTGTCCCACTGCTTTTTTTTTTATTTTGGTGAGGCAATTGGGGTTAAGTGACTTGCCCATGGTCACACAGCTAGTAAGTGTTAAGTGTCTGAGGTTGGACTTGAAATCAGGTCCTCCTGACTCTAGGGCCGGTGCTCTATCCACTATGCCACCTCGCTGTCCCCTCCCACTGATTTTTTATCCAGTCTCAGAGGTGTTCCAAAAACATCTCTCCCTTCTAACTGCTTGGTGTATGCTTAGAAAACAGAAATTCATGCTAATTTTCTGTTATAGCAATCTCAACAAAGAAATTAACTGGCTATTTTTTTTCTATGACAGAAATAAATTCCAAAATGGAATTTCAGGCAAAATGCTGTTTTGATTAGCCATAGCATCTCCATTTAGATAGATATTTGAGAATTCACTATACAGTTCAGTGGTCTATTAAAAGGCTTTAGAGATTGAAATTGTTTTTGCACATACAAAGTAGTTATAAAAAAAATTCATACATACACACGCCCCTCTTATCACTTCCTCTATCTCTCTACAAGTGATACCAAGACCAAAAACTATAGCATATTTTTTATTGGCCTTTGACTTCTCTCCTTAAAGTATTTCTAAGAAGTACAAAAGATGACTATTTCTTAGAAAGATGCCATTCTGGGGTGAGCCCCAGGCGACCTCCCCTTTGAGCATCCTTTATCCTCTGTCTGGAATTCATGGTTTAAGAGGAGTAGAAGCCAAGGGTCTTGGGTACCATTTTCAACCAAACTAGTTTCTCCCTAGCTACAAGTTCAGAGTGTGGTATCTGCCTGGGAGGTACAAGAAAGGGTTTGGGTGTCAATGACACCCAACAATTGATTTGAACTCAGATCTATCTGACTCCAGGCCAGCATTCTATCCACTACATCACATAGCTGCCCCTAAGAATGTATTCTTTGTAGCAAATGCTATCTTAAAAACATATCTAATCCCATACTTCCTGTGTCTTCTGAAGAACCAGTACTTGAAAGGAAGGGGCAATTTATGCTAAGGCTACTTTTGAACAGAAGAGGGAAGAAGAAGGTTCCTAGGAATCTTGTGGATGGTTAAAATGGGATGGGAAAGAGGTTACAGGTGTTTTATTGTTCAGTCGTTTCTGTCTTGTCCTGCTCTTCCTGATCCCATTTGGGGGTTTCTTGGCAAAAATACTGGAATGGCTTGCCATTTCCTTCTCCAGCTCATTTTACATATGAGGAAACTGAGGTAAACAGGGTTCAGTGGCTTGCCCAAGGTCACACAGCGGGTAAGTGTCTGAGGCCAGATTTGAACTCAGGAAGATGAGTCTTCTTGACTTCAGGCCTGGTACTCTACCATTCAACAAATTGCTTATCAAGTATTAAGCAAGTGGCAGCGAGGTGGTGCAGTGGACAGGAGACAGGAAGACCTGAGTTCATATAATAAATAAATAGGTGCTAAAAGCACATAGCCATTTTGGAAGCCATCAGGGAGAAAGTGACACTGAAGCTGGGCCTTTACTCAGAGTGTAAATATTAAGTATTTTAAAGCATTTAAATTTTTTTTTAATTATTCTGCCTCAGAGACAGATGATTGGTAATCAAATTAACAGCAGTCTCTCAGGGAGAGAGAGAGTTAATGGAAGATGATTGGGGTCAGTTCCTCTAGGATTGTAAAGGGTATGGATTGAGGGGGATGATGAACGATCAATCCTGGGGAAGGGGATCACTCTACCGGCATGGAGGGGGATTATCAGAGATCACTTGACAGAAACTAATCCACGCGGAATCGGGCATATCGGGAATCGATTAAAAACCCGTGTTTTCCACGATGGTTGATCCGCGATCGATCGATCGTCTGGAGTGGGGACTCACTTTAGTGAAGCTGAGAGCCGCCTTCTGGTATTCCCCGCATAAGTAGAGGCGCTCGCCCTCCGCCATATAGGAGGGGAAGGTGCTCCGAAGATCTTCAAGCTCAAAGTCCGACATGTTAACCCGCTTTTCAGTATCAAGCACCCTCAGTGGGAAGGGAAGGGAAGAATGGAGAGTTCAGGAACCTTTAGGGAACCAGCCAGCTTGTGTAACATCCGTCTCCTAGCAACCGAGAGGCGTAACATCACTTCCGATTCCGCCCTTCCTCCCTCCCTCCCTCTCCCCGTTCAGTCTCCTGAGAGATGCGCATGCGAGGAGGTGGGCCTGGACGTGCTGCTTGCGTGCTTCCCACGTGCTCCCTGACTGCTCTCGGGGGCGTGTTCCCCGGGAGGCGTAGAAGTCGGGGAGCTTTTGGTCTTCTGTGCCAGCAGCGGGAGATTTATTCTCTCTCCGGGTTGTAGAATATGGAGGTGGAAACCCAAAAAGAAAACGCCCTTTGTCCTCCCCGAGGTTACGTTCTCCGGGGAGGGGGAGGAAGTGGGAAAGGATGTGAGGGGGGTGGGGAAAGAAAGGTTAACATATGAACAAAGTAATGAATGAATGCTGCATTTAATTTGCAAAGCACTTTGTTGACTGCTGCGGTTACAAATAGAAAAAAAACACTTACTATCTGTGTGACCCTGGACAAGACACTTAACCCTCGTAGCCTCGCAAAAAAAACCCAAACAAAACAACAAAAAAAACGGGAGATGGTAGAATGTTCTAACTACTGGGGATTAGGGAGAGCTTCAGGAAGGAGATGGCACCTGATCTAAGCCTTGAAGGAAAATAAACCTAGAAACGGATGCTTTCATTCCAGCCATAGGGTAAACATGCTTGGTCAAATTCAAGAAATCCGGAGATGGAATGTCACGTTCAGGAAATGGAGTTGGTAGGGAGTATCATAGATTTAAAGACCTTAAGAAGGGGCTTTAGATGTCATAGACTCCAACTTTCACTTTTTTTTTTTAAAAACAAATGAGGAAAGAGGCCCAAAGAGATTAAGTGATTTGCACTGGGTCAAAGTATCTGAAGAGCAGTTCAACCCAGGTCTTCCTGACTCTAGGTCCAAAATATTGCCTCTCAATTTGGCTTGATTGTAGAGTGTGAAAATAGCTCATAATAATAACTGGCGGGGCAGCTAGGTGGCGCAGTGGATAGAGCACCGGCCCTGGAGTCAGGAGTACCTGAGTTCAAATTCGGCCTCAGACACCTAACACTTACTAGCTGTGTGACCCTGGGCAAGTCACTTAACCCCAATTGCCTCACTAAAAAAAAAAATAATAAAGATGACTGCTGAAGTTACCAAACTGTATGATTAGGGCAGTGGTGGCACACTCAAAAGAAAGAGGAAATTTTGGGAAAGAGATCAATTTAGGGGGAAAGATGATGAATTCTGTTTGAACACAGTTAGTTTGAGATACCAGTGAGATATCCTTTTGTTTGTAGAGATGTCTAGTAGGCAGTTGGTTATGCCAGAATTTTTGTTTTGTTTTGTTTTAGTGAGGCAATTGGGGTCAAGTGACTTACCCGGGGTCACACAGCTAGTAAGTGTTAAATGTCTGATGCTGAATTTTAACTCAGGTACTCCTGACTCCAGGGCCGGTGCTCTATCCATTGCGCTACCTAGCTGCCCCTATGCCAGCATTTTTGAAAGAGATTAGGACTAGATATAGATTTGTTAGCCATCTGTTTAAAGACAACAATTTGAATCCATGGGAACTGAGTAGCTGTCCCAAGCTAAGCCTGAAGACAGGCCAATGCTTAGGGATTGGGAGAACAAGGGAAGGAAATGGAAAAGGAGCCATCATACATAAAAGAGGAGAATCAGGAGAAGGTAGTGTCACTTCAAGGGTAGGTATCTAGGAGAAGGACAGGATCAAGAGTGACACAAGCTGCAGAGAGGTCAGGGAGTATGAGAACTAAAAAGAGCCCATTAAAGTTAAGAGATATCGATGGCCTTGGAGAAACTAGTTTTCACAGAGTGCTAGAATCAGGAGCTTGATTCTAAGGGTAGAAAAGTGGAGATAGTGAAGGCAGTAAGAAAATGGTTCTTTCTAGGAGCTTGGGAAAGGAAGGAGAAATATAAAAGGACAGTTTGAGGGGATGGCAAGATGAAGTGAAGATGTTTTATGGACAGAAGAGAAAGATCATGTTTGTAGGCAACAGGGAAGGAGCCAGGGAAAGATTAAAGATGAGAGAAGAGGCCATTGTTGATGAGACAAATTTCAGAGCACTGGCTCTGGAGTACCTGGATGACCTTTGTCAAGAAATTTGACCTCCCTGACCATCAGTTTCTTCATCTGTAAAATGAAAGCATTATGTCTCTACGGTCCAATTTATAGGAATGGATAGGTCCAGGGACACCAATAGAGTGTTTGGTCTTGACAAAATGAAGGGTCACCTCTCCTTTGGATACAGGTTCATAGCAGGAGAGCCTGAAAGTAGAGGATAAAGGAGCTCATAAGAGATGACTTCGGTTTTCTCAGTAAAGTGGCAGGTGAGGTTATCTGCCAAGGGGCTAGGGGGTGGGTGGGAGAAGACAAGAAGAAAGAACAGAAGGCTTGGACCAGTCACATTAGGAAATGTCATGGTCAATCAGGGAAAAATAAAAAGATTTCTGTGTATCATTAAGGGCTCGGGTAAGATTAGATAATACGGATTTGCAGTGGACCCCTTCTGCACAGTTGCCTACTTTCCTTCAGAAGCAGTAGAGTAAGAACAAAGAAGGCAAATAGTGGGAGATAGTTTAAGGGAGCCAGACATACAGAAGCAAAAAAATTAAATTAAAAAAAAAAAGACATACAGAAGCAGAGGGCAATACACACTCTATCAGTTAACAAGTACTTATTGTTGTTGAGTCATTTTCAGTTGTATCCAACCCTTGGTAACCCCATTTGGGGCTTTCTTGGTAAAGATACTGAAATGGTTTTCCATTTCCTTCTCCAGCTCATTTTACCGATGAGAAAACTGAGACAAACAGGGTTAAGTGACTTGCCCATTGTCACACAGTTAGCAAGTAGCTGAGGCCAGAGTTGATTCCAGGCCCCCTACTCTATCCACCTAGCTGCCTTAACAAGCACTTATTAAGTACCTACTATGTACATCCTAGGAACCAGGATGCAAAGAAAAACTGAAACATTTGGTGCCCTCAAGGAGCTTACAGTCTATTGGGGGAGAGAATATGCACATCTATAAGTATATACAAGATGGATAAAAAAAAATACAAAGTAATTTATGGGAAGTAAGTAGCCTCAGAGAGAAGCTGATGTTCAAGCTGCACTTTGAAGGGAAGTAGAAGTCTAAAAGGTTAAAGGAGAGGATAGAATGCATGCCAAGTATGGGACACACAGAGCCCATACAAAGGCCTAGAGAAAGGAAACCAAGTATTGTCTGTGAAATGAGTTTGTTCAAAGCAGAGTTGTGGGGGAGAGGAATATTTAATAAAATAGGAAAGCAAGGTTAGAGCCAGGTCATGAAGAGCTTTTCATGCCAAATAGAGGAGTTTGTCATTGATCCCATGGGAAGTAACGTACTTTGAGCAGCAGTGTCGAGTGGTGTCGAACTCAAATAGAAATGGGGTCCACCAAACTGTATGTAGGGATTCATACAAGCCACATGTTGACTTAGAAAACCACATATTAACATTATCTATACTTTAATATATTATTTTGTTAAATATTTCCCCAATTACATTTTATTCTGGTTTGGGCAGCACTCCAGAGCATTGTGGACCACTGTTGTGTCTAACACCTCTTGGTGGAGAGGATTGATTGGAGCAGAAAGATCTGAGAAAGACACCAGTTACTGCAGTAATTCAAGGGAGGAAATTATAAGAGCCTGGGACTGTGGTGGGGGTTGTGTGAGTGGATTCCCTCTGGGAAATGGCTGCATCTCTTAACTATTTACAGGAGAGGATTTATAGAACTGAGGGGCCTGGATTTATAGAACTGAGAGTCAACCTGGTTGCCAACAATTGCTACTTCAAACCCTGCATGCTTAAAACTAGTATCTTCCTTCTAAACCTCTTTTAGCTAGCTGTGTGATTTTAAACCAATCATAACCTTTCTGGGACTCAGTGTTCTCATCTGTAAAATGGACAGGTTGAATTAGCTGATCTTTAAAGTTAGCTAGTTGTGAGAGAAAACAGTCAGAAAAAACAAAACTTCAGATTAAGGAATTGTCAAAGAGGAAAAGGAAAAAAAAAATTTTTTTAAATGTGTTTCCATCTGTTTTCAGATACTATCAGTTCTTTCTTTGCAGATGGGCTGCAATCTCCATAAGTCCTTCAGGGTTATATTGGATCATTGCCTTGCTGAAAATAACCACATGCTTCCCAGCAGATCATCCCCCACTATTGCTGTTATTTTGTATACAGTACATTACACTCTGCTTCAGTTCATGTAGGTCTTTCCAGGTTTTTCTGATAGTATCCTGTTCATTATAACCTGTATATGGTACCTTAAAGCTTGACAGAGAATTTTTTTCATAAAAGCCCAGCAAAGTAGGTACCATACATTTTGCCATTATAATCAATCATCATAACTATTTCCCTCCATCCCACTCCCTTCCCATGACATTTACTCTATCTTCTTTTTACCTATCCCTCCTCAAAAGTGTTTTACTTTTGACTATCCTCTCCCTTGCTCTGCACTCCCTTTTTTCACCCTTCCTTCCTTATCCTCTTCCCCTCCTACTTTCCTGCAGGGTTAAATAGATTACTCCTCCCAATTGGGTATGAACTCTATTCCCTCCATGAACCCACTCCAATGAGATCAGGGTCCCTGAGCTAATTCTGTGTTCTAAATTTTTCTTCCTCCCTCCCTGTGAGATCAAGCAATTCAATATGTCATACTGCTGGAGTAATGCAGAACATCTTTATCTTCCTTGAAAGTGTTTTGCTTTTTACCACTCTCACCCCGAATCTGCACTTTTCTTGTTCCCTTCTCCCCCTGCTTTTCTCCCTCCCCTCCCTCAGGGCAAAAATATATTACTATACCTACTTGAGTATGTATGTTAGTCCTTCTCTGAGCCAGTTCTGATCATATTAAGGTTCACTCACTCCCCAACTCCTTCCCCCTCTTCTACTCTCCTCCATAAGCTTTTTTGTTTCCTTCAAGTGAACTACCTCTCCCAGACCATCTCTCCCCTTCTCCCTCCCCCAATTTATTCCTCCTATACCTCAACCCTATTTTAATGATGTCATCATGGATTAGTTAGGTGGCACAGTGGACAAAGCACCAGCCCTGGACCCAGGAGGTCCCAAGCCCAAATCCAGCCCTAGACATAAGACACCACACCCTGTCTGCCCCACAAAAAACAAAACATAAATGCTTTACAGATATCATCCCTTCATATTCAGTTCAGACCTGTGTCTTCTGTGAGTTTCTTACTGAGATAGTTCTTATGATTTCAAAGTATTATCTTCCCATGTAAACGGTTTGATCTTTTAATATCCCTCATGAAGTCTTTTTCTTGTTTATCTTTTTATGCTTCTCCAGGGTCTTGTATTTGAAAGTCAAATTTTCTATTCAGTTCAGGTCTTTTCATCACAAATGCTTGAAAGACCTCTTTCTCATTGAAATCCCATTTTTGCCTTTGAAAGATTATACTCAGTTTTGCTGGGTACATGATTTTTGGTTGTAGTCCCAGTTCCTTTGCCATCTGGAATATCATATTCCATGCCCTTTGGTCCTTTAATGTAGAAGCTGCTAGATCTTGCTTTATCCTCATTGGAGCTCCACAGTATTTAAATTCCTTTTTTTCTAGCTGCTTGCAGTATTTTCTCCTTGACCTGGGAGTTCTGGAATTTGGCTATAATATTCCTGGAGGTTTTCCTTTTGGGATCTTTTTCAGGAGGTGATCGGTGGATTCTTTCAATTTCTATTTTAGCTTCTTCTTCTAGAAGATCAGGGCAATTTTCCCTCATAATCTCTTCAAGGATGGTGTCTAAGCTTTTGTTTTGGTCATGGTTTTCAAGTAGTCAAATGATTTTCAAATGATCTCTCCTAGATTTATTTTCTAGGTCAGCTGTTTTTCCAAGGAGATATTTCACATTGCCTTCTATTTTCTCATTCAATCGGATTTGCTTTAGTGTCTTGGTTTCTCATAAGATCATTTTCATCAGACAGTTTTTTAATCTCTTTTTTCATTTGGCTTTTCAAACTGTTAACTTTTTTCTCATGACTCTCCTGCATCTCTCTCATTTCCCTTTCCATTTTTTCCTCCTTTTCTCTACATCTTCTTTCTATTTCTCCTACTTTCTCTTCAAAGTCCCTTTTGAGAGCTTCCAGGGCCTGAGACCAGTTCATATTTTTCTTGGAAGCTTTGGATGTTGGAGCTTTGACCCTGTTATTATCTTCTTCTTCTGAGGTTGTATTGTGGTCTACTTTACCCCCAAAGAAGTTTTTGATGGTCTTCTGCTTTCTCTGCCTGCTCATCCTGGCTTACTATTGGCTTTTAACTCCTTCTTAAAGTGTGGCACTGCTTCCAGGACACACTGTTCAAGCTACAGCATGGCCTGGGGGATGGTTGGGCTTCTTCTTAGCTGTTCCCAGCTTCAGAGGGTCCCAGGTGTTTTGGTTTGGGGGGAGGGGGCAGGTTTTAATCTCACCTGGCCTGTTCTCGGGTCTGGAGATAACCTCAGGCCTACTTACTAAGCAACCAACCAGCAAAGCTTTCTGTGGTGTGGTTTTTAGCTTCTGATGAGCCTGCCTGCTCCCCTCCCCAACCTGGGACTTCAGTCGCTCAGGATTTCTTCCTGGTTGCCCGCTGGGGTGGGACAGTCAAATCCTTACCCCCAGTGCACTGGTACCCCTGCACTTACCACCCCCACCCCCACCCCCGGCCAACCGTTCAGCCCAATCACAAGCTCGGTTCCAGAAGACACTGGTGCTGCAGCTGATTCAGAGGCACTGGGGCAGACTCCTCCAGCAGGTGTCTGGTGTGTCGGCCTGATTGCGGGGTTAGGCTTTATTCGTGGCCCAGCAAGGCCCCCTGAAATATATCTATAGCTGTAGAAAACTCTCAGCCCGAATTTTTGTGTGTTTTTCTGCCCCAAGGGTTCTTTTATTGCTATTTTTGGGGTGATTGTATCAGGAGCCCTCTGTTAAATGTCTTTCCTTTGCCATCTTGGCTCCACCCCTCTGATTGAAAAATTTATAGACTCTTTTTCTCAGTCGCCACAGTATTCAACTATTATCCCATCCAAACCCATCCCATCTGCCTCCTGTCCTTCATTGTTAAACCTCTTAGAAAAAGCTGTTGGGGGCAGTGGATAGAACACCAGCCCTGGAGTGAGGAGGGCCTGAGTTCAAATCTAGCCTCTGACACTTGACATTTACTAGCTGTGTGACTCTGGGTGAGTCATTTAACCCCAACTGTCTCACCAAAAAAAAAAAAAAGCTGTTGGGAGCTCTCCCCATAATCCCTCCAAATACCTTCAAATAATGCCATAAGACAATTCCTGGAGCAGCAGACCACACAAAAGGATAGGATGAGGGGCAGCTAGGTGGCACAGTGGATAGAGCACTGGCCCTGGATTCAGGAGGACCTGAGTTCAAATCCAGCCTCAGACACTTAACACTTACTAGCTATGTGACCCTGGGCAAGTCATTTAACCCCAATTGCCTCACTTAAAAAAAAAAAGGACAGGGTGATATCGTTTTCCAGCCAAAGACAGCTTAGAAGATTGTCAGGAAAGATCTGTTATACCAGGGTGAGAGTGGAGCCCAGACCCAGGCTGAGTGGGCACAGATCCAGCCCCAGGCCTCTGGAGTTTCAGAGTCACCTGTGGCAGTGGCTACTTCTGGAACTCAGCTCAGTGACTGGTGATGGGGGCAAGCAGTTGTCCAGAGGGAGATTGTAGGGGTCTTTGCTGGTGCTGGGGCAGAATTCGGTTGCTTTACCTGTGCTTAGAACCAGGAAGCAATCTTGAGTGGTTATCCAGGTTGGGGAGGGGCACAGGCACGCTGGAGCTTGCAATCACAGTGAAACAGAATTCTGTTCCCAAGTTAAAGAGCAAACAGGCCTGTGGGTACTTATAGACCAAAGCACAAGCCAGGGGAGTTCAGAACATGCTTCTCCTTAAATCATACCACCTGGGGCCCCCTGAAGCTTGGGACAGTATGCCCTGGAAGGAGTGCCCCACTTTAAGAAGGAGTTAAAAGTCAAGAAATAGGCTAGGAAAATGAGCAGACAGAAAAAAATGCTGACCCTAGAAAGCTTCTTTGGTGACAAGGAAGATCAAAATATACCCTCAGAAGAAGATAACAGGGGCAAGGTGGCACAGTGGCTAGAGTACCAGCCCTGGAGTCAGGAGGACCTAAGTTCAAATCCGGCCTCAGACACTTAACACTTACTAGCTGTGTGACCCTGGGCAAGTCACTTAACCCCAGCTGCCTCACCAAAAAAATAAAAATAAGAAAGAAGATAACAAAGTCAAAGCTCCTACATCCAAAGCTTCCAAGAAAAATATGAATTGGTCTCAGGCCATAGAGGAGCTCAAAAAGGACTTTGAAAATAAAGTAAGAGAGGTAGAAGAAAAAATGGAAAGAGAAATGAGAGAAATGCAGAAAAGTCATGAAAAAAAGTCAACAGCTTGAAAAGCCAAATTGGCCAAATGGAAAAGGAGGTACAAAAGCTCTCTAAAGAAAATAATTGCTTAAAAATTAGGATCGAGCAAATGGAGACTAATGACTATATGAGAAATCAAAACACAATAAAGTAAAACCAAAAGAATGAAAAAATAGATGGCAGTGTGAAATATCTCCTTGGAAAAACAACTGACCTGGAAAATAGAACCAGTAGAGATAATTTGAAAATAATTGGACTACCTGAAAACCATGATCAAAAGAAGAGCTTAGACATCATCCTACAAGAAATTGTCAGGGAAAATTGCTCTGATATTCTAGAAGCAGAAGGCAAAATAAAAATTGAAAATACCCATCAATCAACTCCTAAAAGAGATCCCAAAATGAAAACTTCCAGGAATATTATAGTCAAATTCCAGAGCTCCCAGGTCATGGAGAAAATATTGCAAGCAGCCAGAAAGAAACAACTCAAGTACTATGGAGCCATAGTCAGGATAACACAAGATCTAACAGCTTCTACTTTAAAGGATCAGAGGGCATGGAATATGATATTCTAGAGGGCAAAGGAACTGGGATTACAACCAAGAATTCACCTATCCAGAAAAAGTGGGTATAATCTTTCAGGGAAAAAAATGGGAATTTAATGAAAGAGACTTTCACGTATTCGTGATGAAAAGACATGAACTGAATAGGAAATTTGACTTTCAAATACAAGACCCTAGAGAAACATAAAAAGGTAAACAGGAAAAAGAAATCATGAGGGATATTAAAAAGTTAAACTGTTTACATTCCTACATGGGAAGATGATACTTCTTACTCATAAGAACTTTCTCATTATTAGTGCAGCTGAATGGAGTATACTTAGAGGGCACAGCTATCAGTTGAATATGAAGGGATAATATCCTTAAACCATTTAAAAATTTTTATTTTATTTTTGTGGGGGGGGGTCAGGGTTTGGTGGCTTGCCCAGGGTCACATAACTGGTGAGTGTTGGGTGTCTGAGGCTGGATTTGGACTCAGGTCCTCTTGGGTATGGGGCTGGTGCTTTGTTCACTGTACCACCTAACTGTCCCATGTTGATATCTTAAAAAAAATAAAATTAAGGGGGGAGAGGAATGCATTGGGAGAAAGGGAAAGGGAGAGGTGGAATGGGATAAAGTATCTCACATAAAAGCAGCAAGAAAAAACATGGGGCAGCTAGGTGGTACAGTGGATAAAGCACTGGCCCTGGATCAGGAGAGCCTGAGTTCAAATCTGGCCTCAGACACTTGACATTTACTAGCTGTGTGACTCTGGGCAAGTCACTTAACCCTCATTGCCCTGCAAAAAAAAAAAAAGAAAAAGTGTATGGAGTGAAGGGGAAGATGGGGGAGGTGCAGAGGAATGAGTGAATGAGTGAGCCTTACTCTCATCAGAATTGGCTCAAAGAGGGAATAACATACACATTCAGTTGGGTATAGTAATATATTTTTCCCTGCAGGAAAGTGGAAGGGGAAGGGGATAAGGAGGGAGGGGTGAAGGAAGGGAGGGCAGATTGGGGGAAGGGGCAGTCAGAAGCAAAACACTTTTGAAGAGGGATAGGGTTAAAGAAGATAGTAAATAGAGTAAATATCAAGGGGAGGGAATAGGATGGAGGGTAATACAGTTAGCAATAGTAACTGTGAAAAAAATTTGAAGCAAGTTTGTCTGATAGGCCTCTGTTCTCAAACACATAGAGAACTGAGTGAAATTTGTTAAAATGAGAGCCATTCCCCAATTGATAGATGATCAAAAGACATGAAGTTTTCAGATGAACTAATCAAAGCCACCTATAGCCATATGAAAAAAATGCTCTACCTCACTATTGATTGGAGAGATTCAGGTCAAAACAATTCTGGGTACTACCTCATACCTATTAGATTTGATAATAGGACAGCAGAGAAAAATTACAAATGTTGTGGGGGATATAGGGAAAATGAGACATTAATACTCTTTTTTTTGTTTTGTTTTTTTTGCGGGGCAATGGGGGTTAAGTGACTTGCCCAGGGTCACACAGCTAGTAAGTGTCAAGTGTCTGAGGCCGGATTTGAACTCAGGTACTCCTGAATCTAGGGCTGGTGCTTTATCCACTGTGCTATCTAGCCGCCCCCTGAGACATTAATACTCTTGATAAAGTTGTAAACTGATTCAAACATTCTGTAGAGCAATTTGGAACTATGCCAAAGGGCTATAAAACCATGCATGCTCTTTGACCTAGCAATACCACTACTATGTTGGTATCCTAAAAGAGATTTTGTTGTTGTTGTTGTTTGTTTTGGGTTTTTTTTGTGAGGCAATTGGGGTTAAGTGACTTGCCTAGAGTCACACAGCTAGTAAGTGTTAAGTGTCTAAGGCTGGATTTGAACTCAGGTCCTCCTGACTCCGGGGCCAGTATTCTATCCACTGCAGCACCTAGCTGCCCCTAAAAGAGATTTTTTTAAAAAGTTGAATTTGAAATTGGGGTGATGCCCATCAATTGGGGAATGGCTGAATAAATTGTGAGATGAGATTAGGATGGAACACTATTGTGCTGTAAGAAATGATGAGGGGCAGCTAGGTGGCGCAGTGGATAGAGTGCCGGCCCTGGATTCAGGAGTACCTGAGTTCGGATCCGACCTCAGACACTTGACACTTGCTGGCTGTGTGGCCCTGGGCAAGTCACTTGACCCCAATTGCCTCACTAAAAATAAATAAATAAATAAATTAATTAATTAATTAAAAAAAAAAAGAAGAAGAAGAAATGATGAGCAGGGGGGTAGGGCAGGTAGGTGGGGCAGTTGATAAAACACCAGTCCTGGATTCAGGAGGACCTGAGTTCAAATTCAGCCTTAGACACTTGATACTTGCTAGCTGTGTGACCCTGGGTAAGTCACTTAACCCTCACTGTTCCACCCAAAAAAAAAGGATGAGCAGGATGCTATCAGAAGAACTTATGAAAAATGCACTTCATCTACAGAGAAAGAACTGATGGTATCCAAATACAGATTGAAGTATAATTTTTTTTGTTAGTTCCTCTTTCTAAAGTTTTTTCATCTGTTTTCTTTCACAACCTGACTAATGTGGAAATGTTTTGCATGACTGCACATGTATAACTATATTGAATTGCTTCAGTTCTTAACTGGGGGTGGGGAAGGAGGGAGGAAGAGAATTTGGAACACAAAGTTTTAAAAATCAATGTGAAAATTTCTTTATACATGTAACTTGGGGAAAATTCTGAATGAATGAATGAATGTTAAAGAAAAAAAGAAAAAGCTGTCTATCCCTGATGCCGCCATTCCTCATGATTCATCCTCTCCTCCAACCCATGTACTGTAATCTCCTTTCAGTCTCTACCTTTTTACTGAAGAAGTTGCTCTCATGAAAATTACCAGATCACCAAAACCAACAGCTTTTTGTTATTCCTCACCCTCTTTTACCTTTCTGTCAAATGCCAGTCCTGTAGCATTTATCACTGCTGACCACCGCCTTCTTTTTTTCCTCCAAGCCATATAGTTATGCTTCTGTGACATGCAGCTGCAGGAATTGTTTTTCCGCTTACTAATAATATATGATCTTGAGTTGAGGAGTTATATATATTTAAGTAAAAGGACATGAAGATTCTTAGCCAAGTCCTGACTTGTCTGTTGAACTCCAGACTCTTATTTCCACCTTTTACCAGATATTTCTATCTGATTATCCAACGGGCATCCAAGTACAGTATACATAAAGCTAAACTCATCTTTTACCCTATTGGTGCTCTGTCATTCTCCTAGTCACTCAGGCTTGAAATCTCAGTCATCTTTAATCTCCCCTCTCATCCACATAATCACTAAATTCTGCTAACCACTTCTCACAAGAACATTCTCTTCTTTCTTAGCTTCAGAGGTAGCACATTTGTCTCTCCTCTTAACTGTCCCTTCTCTGTTTCCCTCTCAAGTTCTTCATTTTCTTCCCCTTCCCAGATTAGTATGGTAAATATCCCCAAGGGTTCTGTCCTGAGCTCTCTTCTAGGTCCTTCCCCTTAAGATCTTTGTATTTTTTTTTTGAGTGAGGCAATTGGGGTTAAGTGACTTGCCCAGGTTCACACAGCTAGTAAGTGTTAGGTGTCTGAGGCCTTAACTCTCCTGTCCTTGAACCTCTATGTACATCCCCCAAATCTCTCAATCTCTAGCTCTGATTTCTAGACCCTCTAACTATCTACAGAAGAGAAACTGAGCCTAGATATATAGATCTGGGAGTCAACCTGGAGGTCTCACTAGCCCTTCAAAGCCAGTGTGTCCAAAACTAGATTATCTTCCTTCTAAACCTGTAACCTCTCTCTTACCCTATACTTTCTGTGAGACTCCTTTGGCCAGTCTCCCATGCTCAAAATTGGGGTTATCTTTCTGCTCCCTCCCTCCTCAGATTTTCCTGTATTTATTCATTTTATGTGTAGTGTCCCTCAGAAAAATATAAGTTCCTTAAGAGTAGGGAATGCTTCTTATTTTTTATCTCCCCTAGCACAAAGTAAGAACTTAGTCAATGACTTTTGAAGTCAAAAGACTCTTCTGTCTGCCTTGATTCTCATTTCTGCTCCTGACCTATCCCTTGTGTTTGTCTTCTCCTTTCTTCCTCCTTTTGCCTCTACTCTAGTACAGACCCTCATTATCTTCTGCCTGGACTATTGCAATACATTACCAATAGGTCTTCTTGCCTGCCCTCTATCTCATTCAACCCAGCCCTCCATTATACCATTTCAAGACTAATTTTCTGTCCATCCAGATAGCTGAGTCGCACAATGGATACAGCATTGGACCCTAAGTTAGGAAGACCTGAGTTCAAATCCATGCCCTAAGCACTTACTATCAGTGTGATAGGAGCAAACCTCCTTAACCTTCTGTACCTCAGTTTTCTCATCAACAAATTACCCTATCTTCCAGGGTTGTTGAGAGGATAAAATGAAATTAATATTTGCAAAGCACTATGTAAATGCTAACTTTTAGCTATTATGTGAGGATTTGGTCATATTTCTCCCCGGCTCAAAAATTTTCAGTGACTCCCTATTCCCTTCCGAGTAAAGTCCAAGCTGCTTTGCATGACCACAAGTAGGCATCACCTGGTCCTTTGAGCCTCATTCCATATTATTCCCCTCCAATCACTTTGTATTCCACTCAAAACCTATTACTCTGTCCCTGCAACCACTAAGCACTCCTGTACTTTCCCATGTCTCTGCCTTTGCTTAAATGGTTTAAATATGTTGAAATTCCAGCTATTTTATAAGCCCAACTGAAATGGTTTCTCTCCAACTCTTTCTTCTCTATTTTATTTATCTGCTATCTTCCCTGATTCTTCTGTCTGCAGGTCCTCTGTCTCCATTTAGTTCTCAAGGGGCTGCTTGTTTTGTACATCTTCAATATACTCATTGCATTATTAGTATATACTATAGTTATTTGTATTTGTGTCTTATGCTCCCATTAGACTGTAAACATGAAGGCTTGAGACCAAGCTCTATCAGAACTTTGTATCTTTTCCCCACCTCTGACACCCAGTGCCTAGAATAGGGCTGGACACACAGGAGGTGCTTAATATAGGACTCTGTCTTGTGCCCTTTTCTCCCCTCTCTCTCTCTCCTTAGCTCCCTTGAGTTCATCCTCTATGAAACTGATTCCTAGACCTCTAGATCTAGCCCAGTAATTCTCCTGAATTCCAGTCTCATACCACCAAAGACATTTCCAATTGGAGGTAAGTAACTTGGACTCAACTTGTCCAAAACAGAAATCCTTCCCTCAAACCCACCCATCTTAGCAACTTTTTTATTTTTGTTGAGGTCTTCTGGTCACACACATTTGTAACCTCACTCAGCCTCAACTCTTCCCTCTCCTTCATCCCTCATATCCAATCAGTTGCCAAGTCTTGTCGATTATCCCTTTATAATATAATTTACGGGCAGCTAGGTGGTGCAGTGGATAGAGCACCAGCCCTGGAGTCAGGAGTACCTAAGTTCAAATCCGGCCTCAGACACTTAACACTTACTAGCTGTGTGACCCTGGGCAAGTCACTTAACCCCAATTGCCTCACTAAAAAAAAAAAATATATATATATATATATATACATATATAATTTACATGCACTCCCTTCTCTCTGATCACATGGCTGCTACACTACTTAAGGCCCTCATTCCCCTTCATTTGTACTATTGTAATAGTACTAAAGACTGGTCTCCTAGCCTCTTCCATCCTCCAACTCAATTATCCACAGAGTTGCCAAGTAAGAGAGACAGTGTGGTAGTGAGTGGGCAGCTAGGTACTGCAGTACACAGTGTTGCACTTGGAGTCCCAAAGACTTGAGTTCAGATCACTAACTGTGTGACTTGCTTATCTTCTCTGCCTCTGTTTCCTCATCTGTAAAATGGGGGTAAGAAAAGCACCTACTTCACAAGGTTGTTGTGAGGATCTGATGAGATGACGTAAGTAAAGTGTTTTGCTAACTTTAAGGTTTGCAATATAAAGTTTGCTATATAAATGATGACGACGATGATGATAAATATGAATTATTGGATAGAGAACTGGAGTCAGAAAGGCCTGGGTTCAAGTCTTTTCTCAGACCCTGGGCAAATCCCTTCACCTCTCAATGCCCCACACAACTGAGATCATGAATTGCAGAGATGGTGCCAACCTGTATTGGTGGAGTTTTCCATCTCAGTGAAGTCACAGGTCTAGCTAGTTTCTATCCCTGTGTTTAAAGTGCAACTCTGACCATATCATTCCCAAGTCTAAAAGTAAGCTCCAACAGCTAAAATGCAAATCCAAGGCCAAAATACAAATTCTTCCATTTGGCCATCCAAACCTATCAAAAATCTGGTTCCGGCCTACCTTCCCAGGCTGATTGCTCATCCCTTTGCTCCATGTGTTTATTCTGTCCAGACTGACCTTCTGTTGTTCCTGGTACTTGACATTCCATTTCCCATCTCTGTGCCTTTGCCCAGGCTGTCTCCCAGGCATGGAATGTCTTCCCTTCTTCTCTTTCTCCCCTTCATGAAATCTCTAGCTTTCTTCAAGAGTTTAACTCAAATGCCAGCTATTCCAGGAATCCTGTCCTGATCACCCCAAAGCTCTACCCCTGGCGGTTGCTTTGTATGTATTTTGTATTTCATTTTCCAGGTACTTCCTCTCCCTCCCCCAATAGAACTTTGAGCACAGGGACATAGCCTCATCTCCTAGCATGATGCCTAATACACAGAGAGCGCTTAATAAATGCTTGTCAGATGGCTGAATGACTTCACTAGACAAGGCCTGCTGCCTCTGGATTGTCAATTGGGGGAGGCAAGTCCATAACAGATTGGATAACACAATACATAATGGGTCATTAAGGGAAAATTGGATTTTGATGGGGCGAGATACTCCAAATTCTTCTATTTCAAGGAGGCAGCACAAACACTGGCTTTGACCCTGTCAATCCTGCTCTTTGAATATGCTGAGGGTTGGCAGGTAAGGGCAAGGCAGCAGAATGATAAACATATCAATAGATAAACCTGAATATTGATGCCACATGAAAGTCAAGGGTCAATGGTCTGTGTAGGCGAGGGACTTGATTTGGATAGGGTACAATGGAGAGACCTTCTAGAGGAAAAAGGAATTTCAAGAACTGCTTGAATAGTGAAAATCAGCTGGTTTCTTTTTTTTAAATTTTATTTATTTTTATTTTTCAGCTGGTTTCTTAAAGGTGGCACAGTGGATTGAGCATGGGACCTGGAGACAAGACCTGAGTTCAAATCCAACTGCAGACACTTATTGGCCATGTGTCCCTGAGCAAGTCACTTAACCCTGTTTGCCGTAGTTTTCTCATCTATCAAATAAGATGGAGAAGGAGATGGCAAACTACTCCAGGATCTCTGCCACGAAAACCCCTAATGGAGTCACAAAGAGTTGGATAAGACTGAACAAAAAAGGAACTTGTGTGGGAGGTATCTTATCTTTTTGGATACCTGTTATGCCTCTACTGAAGCAAACCAAACCAGTCTTCCTTCGTGCCTTCACCAGAGGCAGCCTCTCTCAGGAAGGTTTATAAGCTTAGATATTTTGAAAAAGACTCCTAGTTATTTGGTTCCCAACCCTAATAACATATTTGACAAACATCATCTCGTTTGCTTTTTTTTTTTTTTGTGAGGCAATGGGGTTAAATGACTTGCCCAGGATCACACAGCTAGTAAGTATTAAGTGTCTGAGGCTGGATTTGAACTTAGGTCCTCCTGACTCCAGGGCCAGTGCTCTATCCACTGTGCCATCTAGCTGCCCCTCATTTGCTTTTTAAGGTATGTGGTATGTTGTATCCATTTTACAGATGGATATGACTGAGGCTCAACACAGTGAAGTAATTTGCTCAAGTCCACACAGGTAGGATTTGAACCCAGGTTACCTGACTTCAAGCCCACTTCTCTTTCCAGTAAACTACACTGCCTCTCAAACACCGTTCAAGTGACCCCCCTCATCTCTATAATAATCCTTCAGAGTCTTGGAGGCCTTCTGTCCTTGGCTACTCAGTCTGTTCTTTTTCTGATTCATTTGTACACAAAGATTGGAAGAAAGATTAGGTGCCCTTCCCCAGAGATGTTTGGGCACATACACAGCCTCCCCTGCACATGCCAAGGCATTAGGTACTGTGTTAAAGATCAAGCTGCTGCACCTCCCCCTTTCCCCTGCCCCAATTCCTAGAAAGATAGCTAGTCCTGGCTTTTCCCCTTCTTCCCCCAGCACCCACCCTCCCCATTTCACTGGCTCCCTGAAGTAGAACCAACCTGAAATTTAGATCTGGACCCCAGAATGAGGGGGAGTTAACAATGCCCTCAGACTGACAGGTGGCATCCACACCTCCACAGCCAAGCACACTCCCTCTCTTTTTCTCCCTCTACTCTGCCTCCAGGGGCAATATTCATTTCATTGCTAACTCTGCCTTTTAATATTTCTACTTTAACTAGAGAACACAGCTCTGTACACTCCTAAGCAATTACCCTGGTGATTAGTATTGATCCTGGGTTTCCTGGGGTCTGAAATCCCTTTACTAACTAGCCTGGGATAGTGAAGATCAGAAGGTAGGTTGACTGTAAAATAACAAACTACACAGAGATTTTGATTCAGGAAGGAAGAAGGAAGAAGTGGTATCTTAGGACCACCCAACTTGGATCAAAGTGGGTGTATGTACATTGGTTTATTTCAGGGTAGGATATCTCTTCCCCCTTCTCTGCATGGTATCCTTTCTACTACCATCACTCTGCTGAACAATGATTCTCCCTCCCAAGTCTTCCAAAGACTGGAAAGAATATGTCACATTTAGACCTATGAGTGTCCAGCATGGGTCCATGGACTTTGGATAGACTTTAAAAGGTCTGTGAACTTGGATAAGGAAAAAAAAGAAATCCTATCTTTCTTTCTTTCTTTTTGTGGGGCAATAAGGGTTAAGTGACTTGCCCAGAGTCACACAGCTAGTAAATGTCAAGTGTCTGAGGCTGGATTTGAACTCAGGTCCTCCTGAATCCAGGGCCGGTGCTTTATTCACCTCGCCACCCCAGCTGCCCCCTATCTTTATTTCAATATGATTGGTTTCCTTTACAATACTATGTAGTTTATCATATGCATTTTAAAACATTATTCTGATAAAGGGTTCATAGGCTTTTACCACATAAGTCAAAGGGGTCCATCACACACAAAAAAGTTAAAAACCCTTGGCCTAGAGAATCTTGCATAGCAGATTCATTCAACAAATTTGTATTAAGTGTCACCAACAGGCCTCAAACACACTGATGAGATGAGTAAGGGGGATGCCTACCCCAAGCATGTCAAGACTTTCCCTGGCAGAATGGGAGGATGAGAATAATTTGTTCCAATGGCCATGAAGGCAGCTGAAGCAAGCCCTGTGAATAGCTTGGTCAGATGTAGAAAATGCCAAGGTCATCCAGTGCATCCTGGGCCATTGCCAGTTGTCCTGATTTTTGTCCTGCCACTGAACCTCAATGATTCTGGAAGAGAGAATGAGGCTGATGACTTTGTGCAATTCTGCCTCACTGAAATCCAATTTATTTAAAAGTCAAGACATCAGCCGTCACATCATGATATCATCGGTCCTCTTCAAAAACGAAGGAGGGGGCAGCTAGGTGGTACAGTGGATGGGGCACTGGCCCTGGATTCAGGAGGACCTGAGTTCAAATCCAGCCTCAGACACTTGACACTAACTGCGTGACCCTGGACATGTCACTTAACCCTCATTGCCCCACAAAAAAAAAATCCAAAAAAAACCCCAAACAAACAAACGAAGGAAGAACAAGAACATTAAGCACTTTTACTAATCATTAAGGAAGACCCTAGGAGGGCAGCTAGGTGGAGCAGTGGATAAAGCACTGGCCCTGGATTCAGGAGGACCTGAGTTCAAATCCAGCCTCAGACACTTGACACTAGCTGTGTGACCCTGGGCAAGTCACTTAACCCTCATTGCCCCACCAAAAAAAAAAAAGGAAGATGCCAAATTTTGTCCTTTTAAAATATAGTCCCTACCCTCCTGGACCTTCCTGTCTAGTAAATGGGTGAAACACAAACATAAATAATTAGAATCTACATTAAATGATAATCCATTAGAGACATGCAATGTGAAGTGCGAGAAGGAAAGTCCTTCCCTACAAATTAGAGGTGGGGACTAGGGAAAGGCTTCATGAACATAGCACTTGAGCTGGGCTTTATGGGGTGGGTAGGGCAGAGGAGTGTATTCCAAGTATCTGGAATAGCCAGAGCATTAGCTTGGAAATAGGAGTAGAGAAGAGAGCAGTTTGGCCCAGAGTGACTAAAGTGACATGACTGTGAGGTAAGGCTGAAAAGGTAGGCTCGCGCCCAGTTGTGGAGGGACTTGAATGCCAGGCAAAGCAGTTTGAATAGTGCTCAAGAGAGAACAGGGAACTACTGAAGCTTTAAAAAATGTTTTTAGCAGAGAAATGCTATGGTTGGAAAGAAAAATTATTCGTACATCAGTCTAAAAGGCCGATTTTTGGGCCAAGGGAAAGAAAGAATAAATATGAGGGGACCTTTTAGGAGGCTCCTGAAATTATCCAAAGAGGATGGTAATGAGAACCTATACTAAGTGGAAAAGGAGAAAGGACAGATAGGGGAATGGACTTACTGGATGGAAATATACTGTTCCAAAATGAGAGGAGGGGAGCTCTAAGGAGGAGAGTGTATGTATAATGGCATAGGTGTTCTCTCTGGCCTTTCCATCTTCCCTTTTTTTCTCTATAGTTGTTCTAGCAGGAAGAACAGGGGCATAGGAAGGAGCATGTTCTAAAAAGATATGATCAACAAAGATCTTTGGAAGAATGACAATGGCATCATCAATAATTCAGCTGTCTAGAGTATGGGCAGTACAGGGAAAGAGGGGCCTTGTCCACCTGCTATCCGCCTGACCTGAAACTGGATAGAGGATGGGCCAAGGACAACTGTTTACTCTTGGGAACTTGCAAAATTTGCTGTCTGGGACCTTGCCTACTGAGGGAAGAGGGAGGATGGAAACATGCCAATGCTTTGGAAGCCTGGACTGACCCTCACTTGAACTGGCCATTCAATGTCAGTTCTGGGCTCCACAGCTTCCTGGGCTTATGGGTTAGACAAAGGACTGGGGGAGGTCGAGGGAGCACTAGCAAAATAGTTTTGGTACCATAGAAAACCACTGGTTTTGGAGACCCAGGATGTAATTTCAAATGTTACTTTTGCCATTTATAACCCCTGTGATCTTGGGAAATTCATTTAACCTGTTTGGGCCTCAGTTCTTTACCTACAAAATGAAGGGGCTAGACCAGATAACCTTTAAAATTCTTTCCAGATCCAAACCTAGATAGTATCTTCTCCTAAACAAGAGATATTCCTCTGGAGGCCAAGTAAATCAGAGATTTAGATGAGATGATCCTAATGCTCCCAACTTGAATTTTAGTCTGCAAACATTACATGAGAGGGACCTGATCAGGGGATGTTCCCCCCATCAATTCGATGAGTTTACCTTTCACACTACAGAGCAGTAGTTTGCAGACTTTATATAGCAATGCCCTCCTTAAAAAAACCCCAAAAAACTGTCACCTTCTCTACACTTTTTAGGACACTTCACATAATTTAAATGTAATTGTTTAAAATTTCAACGAATCATCTAACTTTTTTAGTTATTTCAATTTCTATAATTGGCATTTTTAATTTTGAAAATTTGCTAATTATATTATACTTAATAAAATCAATGCTGTTGAGAAATAAAACAGATCTTGGGATACTTTGTTTAACTTTGAGTTAACATGTCACATTTAAAATCGACAAGCAGCTCAACACAGCCATTCAGAAGTCTAGGCCAACTGATGACTATGGTTAGCAGATCATGCCTTATTCAACAGGGGTGACTCGAACTTGACCTTGTTTACCCACAGTACATTAAAGAATCGGTTTCTGAATTCAGTGCCAGAATACATTTGACACGTGAATCTTCCTTTTAGTGGCTTCGATTAGAAATATGTTTTCGTTGAAAAGGGGATGAATTTCTGTATCTATTCTGGAAAATACCCAATAATTTTAGCCACTTCTTTGTGGTACCACAAACTTCTCCCCTTTCACGTTTTTAAAATACTGGTATGGGCATGCCTATTGGCACCTTATTAAGAGGATAAAGACAACTCCCATTACATTTATTAAAAGCCTTTTAAAATATACATATATATTTTAAAAGAAATCAGTAGATTCCAGTTCGGGCACTAGCTGAGATAGGAAGATTAAGTAAATCCCCATATCGTTACGCTAGAAAGGCGGAATGCTCAGGGTTCTCTTCTTTGTCTAGCTGGACTCTCCTCCCCACTTGTCTTCCTAGAAAGGTGGCAGGAAGAGGGGAAGGGGAAAGCCGCATCGGAAGACTTATCACCGCCCCATCGCCCCTCCAGCACAGATGCAGCCCAGGATTCCCTCCCCCACTCCACCCTACGTGGAAACGTCAGACCTGACTGCAGCTGTGGCTCACACCCGTACCCAATAACCCAATGGGGCTCCCTATTTGCTAGGACATGCGGACCTTAAAGCCGCCTGGATGTCTCGCGGGGAGGGCCGCTGGGTCCCCAATGTTGGACCAGCCCCCATCAGGACCCCTCCACCCCTTCTCCCCCACCCACTTGCGGGTTGGATCACCATGACTACTGGCCCCGCCCAGAGATCAGGCCACAGCCCACCGCCTCCACGCGTAGCACCCTATCCTCCGAGAGCCGGCCCTGCCCATCTCCCCACCAATGGCCCCGCCCCCGAGTAAGGGAGGTAGGGAGGGCGGAGGCTCCGGACTGTTCAGTGACGAGCGGGGTAGAAGGGAGCGCCTGGGAGATAGGCAAGGCGAAGGAGGGACCGAAGCTGGGAGGGGCGGAGCTAGACACCCGACATTGCTCCGGCCGGGGCGCCGGGTAAAACGGGACTACAAGTCCCAGCAACGCTCAGGCCCGCCTCCGGGGGCGGGGCCGCATCCGGGCAGCGAATGGTAAGAGAGCCTCAGGAACAGGCTAGGAGACACGTGTGGCCAATCCCCGGGATCCCCCAGCCATGAGCAGATGGAAGGGGGTGGGGGGAGGGGAGGAGCCTGGCTAGGCCCCGGACAAAAGCCGGGGCTGGGGCGGCAGCTGCAGGCACAAGTTCCTAGCGGCGCGCAGGGGGACTAGGAGCTGCAACTAGGGCCTTCGAAGGGACTACTACCGACAGGCGGCCGCGGAGAGGTGAGTCGCGGGCGGCCGCGTGGGCAGTGGCAGGAATCCCTTTCCCAGTCTGTCTGTGTCTCCCCCCCACCCCCCAAGCCCTACGACGTTTGCATCGTGTGGACCCGGCGCCTGGGCCCCCTTCACGCTGGAAGTTAGCTTGTTCTGCGCTTTGGGATCACCTTTTCCTGGTCATCTTTGCATCATGGTCTGCGGCCGTGATCAGCACGCTGTCCCCCCCTCCCCCTACAAGCCGGCCTTCCACGCATACGCGCGCGCACTCGTGACTCCGGACTTTGCCAGGGTTTGTCCGGAGCTGGTGTTTGCCCTTCTTCCCGCCTCTTAACCCGCCACCGTCGCTTCCCTGGCACCTGTCGCTCCCCGGTTTTGTTCCCAGCCGGGGCTCCACACCCCGCCTCCCTCCACCCCCACCCCCACCTCCACACCCAGGGATCCGGGCACCCGGAGCTGGCCCAAGCCTGGAGGAAAGGAAATGGGAAAAGCGCGGCCGGCTCGCGCAAGGCCAGAAACACTCCCCCCCCCCCCATCCCGTGATCTTTACCACCTTCCTCCCTGGCGTGGGTTTAGGGGTTCGAATCCCACCTAGGCAAGTAAGAGGTAGTAGGGGCAGGCGTGTGGGCGCGGTTCTGTGACTCCCTCGTGGTGGTCCCGGAGTTCACCCAGGTCTTGGTTTGTTGGAAAGGACATTGGGAGGTGGGGTCTTCTTGGGCTGGAATGGGTGGAGCAAAGGGGGGATTAGGTGTTAACATGATGCCATCTCGTCCGGGCTGCTCTATCCATCCAGATGGTCGGGATGGCTGGAGGACCTCCCCCCACTCCCATTCCCTCCTCCTCTTCTTCCTCTAGTCTGGTTGGAGAAGAAGGAAAGGGCTTTGCTGGTGGAAATCCAGACTCTTCTTCGAGCTCTTACCCCCCCCCCCCCAATGCTGAATGCTGGCTAGCACAATATGCCAGTTAGGAGTTCTGGCCTCTCCACTCCACGTGAATCACTTTTTGGAAGGTGGTGTCGATGACCGGCTTGATTCTGAGGGTTTGGATCCTAGGCAAGGGGAAAAAGGCAGGGGGTCGAGGGTTCTTCTTGTCTCTGACCACCTTTTAACGTGATTCCTGCTCCCTTTTAATTTCAGCTTCGCTTTAGCCTCCTTTCTCAACCTCTTTTGTATTAATTAATTAGAGGCACACCCACCTCCTGGTCAGTCTCATACTAGGTTGTCAGGGCTGGCACCTCTCCTTCAGTCATTGGGGATCTCCAGTGACTGTGGGATAGGCTTTAAGATCTCAGGAAAGGTTTCAGGGGCTTTGAGGTGATGCTAGTTTAGGGGAGAGGAAGTAGGGACAATTAGAATTTTTCAGCTAATTTGGGTGTCTCACACATCACATGCACATACTTATATATTTCCTATTTATTAGGCCCTCAAAGGGGGCCCTGAAATTACTGCCACTAGTTCTGTTTTGGACTTGTGGTCAAAAACCCTGTTAAGACTCCTCTTGGGGGATAAAATGGAGGGTAAAATCCCTCTGTCAAGTCTCGCTTAAAGAAAAGACCCTCCTCATTTCTTATCCTGTCACTTCTCCTGACTGTCCCATTTTTCTCTTTTGACTGTTATGCTTTGGAGAGCTGATACCTGTCTAGATGGGGAACTAGGCTGTGGGATACCTCCTTATGTCTTAAAGATGCCTCTGAACTTTCATTTGCTGGGATCCCTGGTGAGGAGTAGATGTTAATTCTCCTGTTATTAGTCCTTTTTGTTTGTTTGTTTGTTTTTTTGTGCGAGACAATTGGGGTTAAGTGACTTGTCCAGGGTCACACAGCTAGTAAGTGTCAAGTGTCTGAGGCCGGATTTGAACTCGGGTCCTCCTGAATCCAGGGCCAGTGCTTTATCCACTGTGCCACCTAGCCGCCCCCTGTTATTAGTCCTTTTACATAGAAATGAGTATAGCCCCTTACTCTGGTCTATAAATCACCCCTCCGTTTATTAGCCAGTACCTTTCTTTGTCAGCAGTGATAGGTTCTTGGGGCTTTAGTGGTAAATCCTCTGAACCACTACCTCCATTCCCACCCCACCCCCAACCTGAAATTGAAATTCATCTGCAATTGAAAATTCTGTTTCCGGGATAGTGAGATAGTTGACTGAGGTTCGGTGGCTTCAGCTATGGCTGGTGAACTTATTTAACCTAGGCCCTTTAGGCTTGGCTAGATACAAAGAGCTGGCTAATCCCTTCTGGCTTTGAGATTCTGAGTTTTAAAGTATATTGGCTTCAGTTACCGGTTGGCTGGGTTTGACTGACTTTCCTATGGACAGTGAGTGAATGAAAATCAGCTCCCGCACTACTCTTAAACTGCACACTTTCCCCACCCGCAGGCTGGAAGAGCCTAAGCCTTTAGAAAAAAGCCTTGGGTGTGAATACAGTTCCCCTTGTTACCTTTCTGTTTCTCCTAGTATGTCCCTTTAGGTATCTGATCTCAGATCTGGGATTTGCCTGGGAACCTGGGCTAGATCTGACCCACAGAACTTCCCTAAGGACATTGTTTTAGGAGCAGAGATGCATAATCTTGATTGGGTTTGGGGAAAAGAATGGGCTGTGACCCCTAGGAGATCTCCCCTCCTACTTGTGTGAACACCTTTCCTCATTGTCTGAAGGATGTCCTTGGTGACTGGTAATGTCTGCTTATTCTATGTGTGTGTGTTGTTTTTTCTTTCTGTGAGTCTCAGTCACCAAAATCCATTAGTTTGTACCAAACATCCCCTGTGTCTTCTCCTCCACCACAGTTTTGTTAATGGAAATTATTTGAGGGAGGAAGGGGATGAGAATGGCAGACTTCTAAAAGTATTTGCCAAATCATAGCATTCTGTTGGCTCTTTACCCCTAATTGGTGCTTAGGTGGGTCTGAGATGTTGGGACATCTGTGATGCTGTTACAAGGACATTATCCAAATTGATATTGGGGATGGGGAGTGAGAAGGGACTGTAGAATGAACTTTCCACCCGCATCCCCACCCCTGGCATTTGTCTGCCCCTGGCTTCATTTAAGGGGGGAGGGGGAGGTGTGTCCCATTCTACTTCAAGACCAGTTTTTCTGGTCCCAGTCAAGAAGGTTGGGAAATTGTCTTTGAGAACTGGGATAAGTGGAGGTGGGGATGGGGAGAGGGGGAGGGGGTGGTTTAGGAAGTCAGAAGAATCAGCCCCAAATTGGGAAGAAGCTGCTAGGGACACCAACGCAGTTCCAAAAATGAAAAGGCCTCCAATCCCGCATACTTCATGCCTCCTACTGGTTCTTTTCTGTAGCATTGAGAACTCTTATCTGATTACACCCATTTTATGGACTGGGTAACTGAGACCCAAAGAGATTAATCATACTGTTTTAGGCCATTATAGTAGGGAGGGGCCAAGCTCCCCTACTTGAGAAAATGCTTCTCCACCTCCTGTCTTTGGGGGGGTGGGGGGGCCGGTCTGAGTGTTCCAAGGAAGGATGTTTCTCTGAGTCAGGAGAGGTTTTAATATATTCAGAGATGTGAGGTAAAAACAAAATATTTGAATATAAATAAGAAATTTGAAATGAACAAACTTCGGTCAGGGGTGGGGAGGAAAGCTACACATTCTCAGTAAGTTGGGAAGGGAGAGGACAAGGGGGTGGGGCTGGACTGGCTGACTTTCAGACAAGAGCCTCTCTCATGATGGTGTTTCACTTCTCATCCCTGGATGGGGACAAAATTCCAGACGTGGCAAGACCTGTAAAACTCCCCCAAAAAAACACTGGCTAGAAGCTGCCAACCTTTTCAAGGGTCATTCTTCTTTTTTTTTAAATTTAATTTAATTTTCCCCAACAAACATAACATTTCCTTTCCTATGTCCAAGAGAAGAAAGCCTTGTTTTATCTGTAACCTCACTTATCCAGGCTTTGGAAGAATTCCTGACTGTTCCCCCTCATCTTTTTTTTCCTTTCTCTGCAGGCCCCTCCCTCCCTTTCCCTAACCTGTTACTCCTGCTGTCTTGTGGGAGGACAGGGTTGGACTAGGGAGGGAAGGTAGGTGGATGGAGAAATCCTTATCAGGGTTTTGTTCCTTTGCTGGAGTGGCTGGAGGATGCTGTGATTTGGGGCTTCTAAAAATCAAAGTTCACCTGTTTCTTCCACTATTTATTAGGAGGCCCCTTCTGTGTAGGGTCCCTAGGACCTCAGCTGAAATAATAATTAATTTAGAGCCTGAAACCATCTGGTCCACTTGTTCATGGTCCCAAAGTTGGTGGTAGAACCAGCCAGTAGTTCTTGCTCTAGAAGCGACTGGTGCTTGTGGGGTTCCTGAGATGCAGTCACTACAGCTAAATGACCTGGCTGGGAGGCAAATGGGCTCATTGTTCTCCCTGGCCCAGTGGTTTCCCCTTCTGTATAATAGGAATATTCTGGAGGAAGGGTTTGGTTGTTTTGGAAGCTACTGAGCTCCCTCAGTCCTTCTCATTGCCAGCCCACAAATACTTGGCCGAGTCTGACAGTGAGCAAAGACCTGGGCTTGTCCAGAGTCCGAGGGTGACAATGTAGCTTTTGGGGGTGGGGTGAAGTCAAAATTGTGACAAGAGGTTCAGAGAGAAATCTAGAAAGGGATTGTGCAATTCTGGCACATTAGAGAAGGGTGAGCCTTGTGTGTATCCTGAATGTGTGTGTGTGTGGGGGGGGGACAGGAGTTTTCTCTGTGTTATATCTAGACCCCTTCACTCCAGTCTTTTTTTTTTTAAAGTAATTTTTTTCCGTTACATGTAAAGATAGTTCTCAACTTTTGTTTATACAAGCTTTCCAATTTCACATTTTTCTCCCTCCCTCCCCTAGACAGCAGGTAATCTGATGTAGGTTATATATATATATATATATATATAAAATAACATTAAACACATTTCTGCATTAGTCATGTTATAAGAGAAAAATCAGAGTAATGAGGAAAAACCTCAAAATAGAAAAACAGCCACTCCAGTCTTCTTAACCTGGGTTCTATGAACTTAGTTATTTAATATTTTGATAATTGTATTTCAATATAAGTGGATTCCCTTGTAATCTTGTGTATTTTAAGTTTTGTATTTAAAAACATGAAGGTGTCCACAGGCTTCTCACTCACACACACACACACACACACACACACACACACACACACACACACACACACAGAGCTGCCCTTACTCATGCTCTCTCCCCATCATCCGCAGAATGTGGTGGGAAGGTGAGGTTTCTTTGCCTTAAATACATTGCCAATACCACTTTTAGGTCTTTTTCCCAAAGAGATCATGGAAAGGGGAGAGGGACCCACATGTACAAAAATATTTATAGCTGCTCTTTATGTGGTGGCAAGGAATTGGAAGTTGAGGGGATGCCCATCAATTGGGGAATGGCTGGACAAGTTGTGGTATATGAATGCAATGGAATACTATTGTGCTGTAAGAAACGATGAGCAGGAGGAGTTCAGAGAAACCTGGAGGGTCTTGGGTGGGCTGATGATGAGTGAGATGAGCAGAACCAGAAGAACATTGTACACAGTATCATCAACATTGTGTGTTGATCTACTGTGATGGACTATATTCTTCTCACCAATGCAATGGCACAGAAGAGTTCCAGGGAACTCATGATAGAAGAGGATCTCCAAATCCAGGGAAAAAAAGAAAAAGAAAAAAAGAACTGTGGAGTATAGATGCTGAATGAACCATACTATTTCTTTTGTTTTTGGTGCTGTTGTTTTTCTATTTTGAGGTTTTTTGTCATTGCTCTGATTTTTCTCTTATAACATGACTAATGCAGAAATGTTTAATGTTAGTGTGTGTGTGTGTTTATGTATAACCTATATCAGATTACCTGCTGTCTAGGGGATGGAGGGAGAAAAATCTGAAATTGTAAAGCTTGTATAAACAAAAGTTGAGAACTATCTTTACATGTAATGGGGAAAAAAATAAAATGCTTTATTAATTTAAAAAAAATACATTGCCAGCCTGGAGTGAAAGCAGAATTGAAATTAGTTCCTTAGAGAAAGAGCTATCCCTGACTCCTCGGTGGTTTTGTTCTTCTAGCATCTCTTATTCTTCCCAGGTATTAGGGAAAATTCCACTTTCTCCCCCTTGTTGGGGCCTTTTTTCTACTCTGAGAGGTGCCGAGATCAGCTGTTCTGGAGCGTTCAAAGAGGGGAGTTGGAGCCAGAATGGGGAATAGCTCTACCCAGCTGGGACTAAACAAGGGTCTTTATCTGGGAGTCACAAACCATAAGACTGGGGAGGTTTGGGGCTGAGGGAAGGATTATGGTCAGTTGTCTCTTCTCTAACTGTTGGCCTTCTCTTGGACAGGCAGTGTCTGTCTCTCTGCAGCCATGTCAGCCAAGGCGATATCAGAACAGACAGGGAAGGAGCTTCTCTACAAGTACATCTGTACCACATCAGTGATCCAGAACCGATTCAAGTATGCCCGGGTCACCCCTGACACCGACTGGTCCCATCTGCTGCAGGACCATCCCTGGCTCTTGAACCAGGTCAGCTGCCTACTAGACCTCCATATTGGGGGCAGGAGATGGGAGGCTGTGGGATAGGAAAGCAGTCTTGACACATTGAGTAATTCGATAAGGATTGATGCTGAGCTCTGTTCTTGGGTCCCACAGTTAGAAAGGATGAGGCTGGTCTAGACCAATGAATCCACAAACACTACTCTGGTCCAGGCTCTGTGCTTCCTGCTACAGATACAAATACAAAAATGAACATCTTATGAAAACGAATGTTTAAAACCATCTTTACATGTAACTGGAAAAAAACGAAATACTATTTTTAAAAAATGAATCCTCTGTCCTTAAGGAGGGTAGAGAGGAGTTTTTGGGGGGAGGAATACAATATGGTAACAGAAATGCATGCAGAATATATGTGCACAAAATACACACACACAGTGATATTGGGGGGGGGGGGTCAGTGGAATAAATAACTGAGGGAATAGGAGGTATACCTTGAAGGAGGTTGATTTGAGCTGAACTAAGGCTTCCAGAATGTGGGGATGAGGAGAGGAAAAGCATTCCAGGTACGAGGGAAGGGCCAGTGGGAAGGCTAAGGTGGGAAATGGAAGCAAGATGGCAAGCAAGCCAGGTGTTCCATTGGAATGGAGCAGTTGAGAAGATGCCTGGTTGGGCATGGTCTTGAGAGATACACAAGACTGGGATTAGCAGAGGGGAGAATCTAAGATCTTTTGGGACCAAAGTCTTATATTCTCTACCAATGAGGCAGCGAGGTGGTGCAGTGGATCTAGCGCTGGGCCTGGAATCAGTAAGATCTGACTTCAAATCCAGCCTCAGATACTTAATAGCTTTGTGACTCTGGGCAAGTCACTTAACCTCTGCCTGCCTCAGTTTCCTTAGTTGTAAAATGAGGATCATGATAGCATCTACCACCCAGGGTGGTTGTGAGGATCAAATGAGAGAATATTTGTAGAGTGCTTAGCACAGGGCCCAGAACACAGCAGGTGTTTAATACATGCTTATTTTCTTCCCGGCTCTATCCCCTCCTTCCAGCAATTGGTGGTCAAACCAGATCAGCTGATCAAGCGTCGAGGGAAACTAGGCCTGGTTGGAGTCAACCTCGACTTAGATGGTGTCAAGTCCTGGCTGAAGACCAGGCTTGGAAAAGAGGTCACGGTGAGTCTTGAAAGAAGGAAAAGGAACTTTTAAGGGAAGTCAGGGCTGGGATACGCTAGCATTTGGACCGTATTTATTTAGGTCTGGATTACCCAGGTGATGACATAGGCCCCTCTGTCTTTTATTGTCCTAATAGTGTAGGCTCATGAAGTGCCTGCCCATTAGTTAATGTGGTAGTGTGTGACATGGGAATGATTATTGTGTTGTACATTCCAACATCTTCTCTGAGATTCCTGCCACAGATACCCTCTGTTAACATGGATGTCAGAGGGAACAGTGTGCTGGTGAGCGGTGTAGATGAGGCCCAGTCAGTGGTGGCAACTGTCCTTCTAATGAGCTTGTTTGGCCCGGAGACAACAGAGCCAAAATGAATATTAGCAAAAGTGAGAGATGCCCTGAGCTCCTTTCCCCTACTACTAGGCCCCCAGGGAAGAAAGGGAAAAATAACTCAGCTGTGGTTTAAGTTCAATAACAAGGGTTTATCATTTTCTCTTCTGGGGTTTGGAATAGCATTGATGGTGGATTTTTTTCTCTACCTGGTTTTACTGTGGCAGAACTACATGAAGCCCAGATGTTTATGTTGGGGAGGTGGAAGGGGTATAATGACATTTTGTGCATCAGGTGCCTAAGGGGTTTAGGGAGATGGTTCAGAGAGCAGAGATAGAGATATACTCCCCACCCCTGACTTTTTTATGGGAACTCCTCAGATTTCAGACCTGAATTGGAGCAATGAGCAATTTCCTAGGGTTTCAGATGGAGAAGTAAAAAAGAAAATTGTAAATTTTTTTTCCTTCCCTGACCTCTGGATGTCCTTGCCTTTGGGGAATGAAGACTGGGTGTGTGTTTCTGTGTTGGTAGAGGAGAAATAGCACATCCCTGGAGATTCTGTCATCTCCTTCCCCTCCCCCTCCCCCCATTAGGGAGGGGGGCATCTGAGCAGCCGTCTGGCTAGGCAGGAGCTGTGATGGATCACTGTCTGGGTCCCTGACTCAGCGGTGACGCATGGAATTAAGTCAGGGGACAAGAGGATAAGCCGAGTCTGATGGAAGGAGCGGTCTCTGCCAGGGCCTCACTTAAACTGATTAGCTCTGTGTGCTTCCCCCTAACTCCCCAGGAGGGTCTGTGTCAAAAAGCTTTTGAAGTGTCCTGATTTATCTCCTCTTCCTCCCTCCCTTGTGTATTAACCTCACATGGCCTCTGTAATGCCCTCATCTTGTCTTTTTCCTACCTTTGGGCAATAAGTTGGCTCTTTATTCTAACCATTCTTCTTCCTTCTCCTTACCATCACCCCCTTTTGGGGGAGCAGCTAGTCATTGTGTGCTAGTCTTCAGAGGTGCTGGGGGAGAGGTCACTCATAGCTTCCCTCACTGCATGGGAGAGACCTGCCCCTGTGGTTGCCAGGGGCAAGCTCTGACTGGTGGGGAGGCAGGGGCAGCGTGTGATGATTTTGGAAGGTCTCCTTACGCCCCCCTGTCCCTATCCCTTTGACTCTTCTGTTGCTATGGCTTAGAGCCCAGAGGTGGGTTCTATCCTAGTGGTCCTGAACTGCCAAGTAGAAGCGACGGGAGATGGCTTCCTCAGCTCCTTATTCAGCTTCTGCTTTTGTTTTTTTTTCCCAGATTGCCAAGGCCAAAGGTATCCTTAAGAACTTCCTGATCGAGCCCTTTGTCCCCCACACTCAGGTGTGTGTCAACCACTCTATCCACAAACATTTATTCATCGGCCAGTAAGCATTTACGCAGAGTGCTGCCAAGAAGTGTGTGAAGTGCCAAGGATACAGAGACAAGGGGAAATCCCTGCCCACGAGAAATTTATTTATCTTATAGGGGAGATAGCTCTACCAATAGAGGCACCTTCTCTATGCCAGGCCCTGTGCTTATACTAAACACCCTTAGTGTCCTTCCTTCCTTCTCCAGGCATGTTGTTGTCCCCTGGTTTTTGTTGACTTGCAAAATGTCTAAAGGAAAAATCAGACTGATAGAGAAAAGCAGTTAGAGTTGGGAGCCGAGCCTGGAGAAGAAGTAGGTTATGGGGGAGAAGAGGGAGTGAAGAAATGGGTAGAACTTGCCAGATGGGAGGGACTAAGGCCAGATGATGATAGAGCAAACTTCCCATTGTCCAACATGTGACATTGGGTCCGTGCTGGATCGGGTTAAACTGTCCTGTTGTGAGAGGAGATAATAAGCATCCCCTCATTTATGTGCCCTGAGAGAGAAGGAAAGCTGTTAAGCCAACATTCTGTGGCTTATTCTTTTGTTGTTTTTGTTGTTTGTTGGCAGGGCAATGGGGGGTTAAGTGACTTGCCCAGGGTCACACAGCTAGTGTCAAGTGTCTGATGCTGGATTTAAACTCAGGTCCTCCTGAATCCAGGGTTGGTGCTTTATTCACTGCACCACCTAGCTTATTCTTGTCCCCCTTCTTTAGAAGCAAGGCTCAGATCTAATGGCCTCTTGGGCATCATGCAGAGAACAGGGCTGGCCCCTGTGGCTCATGCCTTTCTTGGTTCTTTGAGGTTATCAGTTACTCCTAATTGTCTGCCCATCCTCCCAGGCTGAAGAGTTCTACATCTGCATCTATGCCACTCGAGATGGGGACTACGTCCTGTTCCATCACGAGGGTGGAATGGATGTTGGGGATGTCGACACCAAGGCCCAGAAGCTGTTGGTTGGAGTAAATGAGAAACTGCACCCTACTGACATCAAGCAACATCTGCTGACTCATGTCGCTGAGAACAAGAAAGAGTTGAGTGTGGCCAGTGGAGTAGTGGGCCCCTCTGGGGTGGTGAGGGGAGAGACAGGGTGATCCCAGTGACAAGTAGGGCAGCTGGCTTGGGAAGGAGCAGTCTAGAAGGGCCGTATTTTTATCTGAGATACCCCTAATCCCCAGTGACATCAGTGTGACCCCAATGCCTGGATTTCCTATGGGGCTGGGAGGGAGGGTTGGAGCTGATGCAGTCAGTATTTATTTATCCTTGAATCCTAAATTCTCTTGGAAAGGAGAAAAAAAACCCAGCATTTTCTCTCCAGTTCTCCCTCCAAGCTCTCTCTGTGGACTCTTTAATGTATCGGGGCAGTGAGAGGTGACACATGCAGACAGAAACTGTCCTCCTGTCTGGGAGAGGATTGAGTCAAAGAGAAAAATAGTTGTCTCATCTGTTCCCCTCTGCCAATTATGCCCCCTCCTTCCTTGACAGCTCTTTCTGCCTCAGTGCCCCAGGGACAGGTACTAAGACAGACAGAGCCTCTGAGATGACAGTTTTGTAGGGAACAGACAGGGTCAAGCTGGGTCTAAGCATTGGGGGACTGAAGCTGAGGGTGTGTCTGTCTGCCTTGCCCCACTCCCCTCCCCTCCCTTCCCTTCCCTCTAAGCCCAGAGATCTCCCCTGATGAATGACTCTCCTTCTCTCCACTCAGGATCTTAGCCAGCTTTATTTCGGGACTCTTCAACCTCTATGAAGACCTCTACTTCACCTACCTTGAGATCAACCCCCTGGGTAACTTGGACCTGCCTCATGGGAGGGAGAGAGGGAGAAAGTGGGAGCTGTACTCCTACCCCCACATTGGATTTTGCCAGAATAGCCACCCTTGATAGCAAATGTGTGTTAGGATTGGGTAGGGAGAGGGGACAGCTAGGTGGTGCAGTGGATAAAGCACTGGCCCTGGATTCAGGAGGACCTGAGTTCAAATTTGGCCTGACATTTGACACTTAACTAGCTGTGTGACCTTGGGCAAGTCACTTAACCCTCATTGCCCTGCAAAAAATAATTAAATTAAATATATTTAAAAAAAAAAAAAAAGGATTGGGTAGGGAGGAAGGAAGGGAAGGGATTCTTCAGTCTCCGGGTAGACCAGCCAGAGTCTTATGGGGGGTAGGTCCTTACCTAGGGTCTGTGAATTTGCTTTTAAAATATGTTAATAACTGGCTTCCTTTATACTCCTCTGTGTTTATGCTGTGCTTTTAAAAACATTGTTCTGAGAAGGGCATCCATAGGCTTCCACCAGGGGCAGCTAGGTGGTGCAGTGGATAAAGCACTGGCTCTGGATTCAGGAGGACCTGAGTTCAAATCTGGCCTCAGACACTTGACACTTACTAGCTGTGTGACCCTGGGCAAGTCACTTAACCCCCATTGCGCCACAAAAAAACCCCAACAAAACCCCCCCCCAAAAAACCATAGGCTTCCACCAGCTGGCCTGAGGGGGAGGGGGAGTCCATCTCCCCCCAAAAAACAACAGCAGGTCTCTAAAGACTAGTGATCTCTAGCCCTTTCCTCATTTTGAATTGGCCTTGCTTAGGGGCACGTTGTAGGCTTCTTGTTGCCCTTCAGGCAAGGTAGCTGACCTGCCTCTCTCTTATTCCAGCCCTTCAAAAGCACCTTCCTCCTCCTCCTTGTTCTTCTGTGTCCTTAGACACCTTCTCTCCTCCTTTCCCTTCCCTTCTCTTCCCAGAACAGCCACCCGTACTTTCCCTGATGAGTTAGTCAAACATTGACATGCTTCAGGATGAGCAAGTGAGTCAGGCTGCAAAAGGCCCCTTGGTTTGGCAGCCTGGAGTGAGGGAGGAGGGAGGCTCAGGCGCCTTTGGCTGCAGCTTCTCCGTACAAAGTCCAGAAAGCCAGGAAGTAAAATCATTTGCTCTTAGCATGGCTGATTTGGCATTCCTCTTAATGGGTGGAAGGGGGAATCTCTAGCCAACTTAATTAGCTAAATGGACCTTGGTGGGGTAGGGGTGGGGAGAGGAAGAAAAAGAGGTGGATTTGTACTGAGCCAGAGTTAAACTAACCCTGACAGTTGGGGGGCAGGAGTAGCTTGGTTCTGTCCTCCAGCAGGAAAACAGACTACTCCCATTCCCTGGAATTGGCTTTTCTCTGTCAGGAGGCCCTAGGCTGTGGGGTGTAGTAGAAAGTGAGCTGGATTAATAGCCAGAAGTTGTATTCAAATCCTTTCTCTACCAGTGCCGATTGACGGTGGCTTTGGATAAGTTGTTTAGAGGGTCAGCTAGGTAGTGGAGTGGATAGAGCACTGGCCCTGGAGTCAGAAGGACCTGAGTTCAAATCCAGCCTCAGGCACTTGACACTTAGTAGCTGTGTGACCCTGGGCAAGTCACTTAACCCTCATTGCCCTGCCCCCCCCCCCCACACACAAAAAGATGCTTAACTTCTATACTTCAGTTTTCTCATCTGGAAAATGTTGAGGTTGGATTAGATGATATCTCTGTTGCCTTCTAGATCCAAGTTAGAGGGGTTTTTTTATTAGGGGAGGCCTGGATTCCTTTGGTGGTCTGATAAAGCCTTTGGATCCTTTCTCAGAACAGTATTTTTCAATTCATTCAACAAAATACATAGGATTACAAACAATAACCAATTACATTGAAATACGGTGATCGGGGGCAGCTAGATGGCGCAGTGGATAGAGCACCGGCCCTGGAGTCAGGAGTACCTGAGTTCAAATCCGGCCTCAGACACTTAACACTTACTAGCTGTGTGACCCTGGGCAAGTCACTTAACCCCAATTGCCTCACTAAATTAAAAAAAAAAAAAGAGAAAGAAATACAGTGATCCAAGTCCTTTAAAAAAAAAAGAAACAAGTTCACTGACCCCAGGTTTAGAACACCTGCTATATTCAGGGATACTCATGAGATGAGTATGCCCGCAGAAATGTGTCTCTAGGGCACAAGTGCATTTTTAAAAGGGGAAGGACAATAGATAGGGTTGGTTATTTATACTAAAGCAGAAATAAAAGAACATTGCCTTGAAAGCCTGGGTTATAGGTAGGATCACTGATTCTCAAGAGAGTAAAACCAGCCTTCCAGACTGATTAAAAATGAACCCCCCCCCCCCAAAAAAAAAGAACCAACAGATGTCATTGTCCTGAAGCCTGCTTCTCTTGGAACCCAGCCTGCGTCCTTTTGGGGTTTAGGGAATCATCAGATTAAATCCCATGGGAATGGGAGTGACTGGGAGGGGGCACTTCAGAGGCGGGGGCATGTGGGCTTCCCAAGGACCCTGGGGTGGACTCCATCCTGACTCTGCTCTTTTCCCAGTTGTGACAAAGGATGGTGTCTATATCCTTGACCTGGCTGCTAAGATTGATGCTACAGCTGACTACATCTGCAAAGTGAAATGGGGAGACCTGGAATTTCCTCCCCCCTTTGGGCGGGAAGCTTATCCAGAGGTAGAACCCCATCTTTCTCCCCCCACCCCTCTCCTCTTACCCTTTCTACCTATCTTCCATAGAACTGTTGATCAGTAACAGGGTAGCCTCAGGGAAGGGGCTTGGTTATTTGGTTATCAAGGGAATCTTCCAGATAATGGAGACTTTATAGAGGAAGGGAGGGTAGTGCTATCTATATATAGATATGGGGGGGGGGGGCAGAGCTGGGAGTAGAACTTAGGGGAGTTTGTCATTTGCTGCCTTTCATCAAGGGAGATGGCCAGGCTCCCCTCGAAGTCTCAGCCAAGGAAAGAATGATGAGTTTGATTTAATTTTCTTAAAACCCCCTCAGACAGAGTTGGGGGTAGGAGATGGATGTCTGCAAAGCCTTTTTATCCTGGCCAGAAATCCTTTTAAATGTTCTTCTCAATCTACCTCCCTAGGTTCAGGCTCTTAACTTGATTGGCTGGCTTCTGCTCATTGCTGCCTCCTGATCACTTCCCCCTGAGCTGAATCAGAAGGCAGCTGTCTGGCTACTCCTTCAGAATGTTAATTGACCTCTTGCCACCCCATACTCCCACCTTTAAAAGTCTTTACCTAGAGATCAGGCATTATTATAAGGTCATCTGGACTGAGGGAAGAGTCTGGAGGTGGCTAAGTTGGGGAGAACAATGGATGGGAAGAGTTAGGAGAAGATGAGAAACAGGACAAAGACTGAGTAAAGGGAAGAGTCCCACCCTAGACATATGGGCAGCAGCACAGGCAGGAGAGCTGGTAGGTTTGGCTCCAAGAGAGGCCTTAGGAGAGGTGTCTGATGCAGAGGTTGGTGATACTAAGGGCTAATGTTCTAGAAACCCTGTCTCAGAAATGGGGGGCCCCACCCAGTTTTTCCCTGCCAGAGTCAGTTGAGTTACCTTGTACCAAGTGTCTCCTGAGAGAGGGAGGTGTCTGGATTCTCCTCCAATTTGGGGAGAAAGATTGGCTGGGGTAGGGGAGTAAAGTCATCTGTGGACAGATTGCTCAGGCCAGGAGGAGACCGTTCATTCTGTGATTTCTCCCAGGAAGCCTACATTGCTGACTTAGATGCCAAAAGTGGGGCGAGCTTGAAGCTGACCTTGCTTAACCCCAAGGGAAGAATTTGGACGATGGTGGCTGGAGGTGGTGCCTCTGTTGTATACAGGTGAATGGTGGGGGTAGTGGTAGGGGGGAAGTTGTATTTCTACATGACCCATCCCCTTCCCCCTCCAAACACTCCAAAGGTTGGGGGCTAGAACCTCAAGCAGTGAATGAGACCATTTGTCTCCTTGTGACCCATGACACAGTGTCTTACAGCCCATGTCGGCCCAAATGCTTCAAGGAAAAGGCCTCTCCAGAGTCCTTTGTGAAAGGGCCCATGGCATTGTTTACTTTGAAAGCCAGAAGCAAGGGACAAGCATACGTTCCCTAGAACTGTTTTCTGGGGCTAATTTTACCTATCGCTTTAGGTACTAGACTGTCTTCTTGGACATGGATTGAAACATATCTTGACAGTTGACTAGCTCAGAAAGAGAATGTCGTCAGTCTGTAAAAGTCTGAAATAATACAACTTTCATCCATATGCTAGCCCCCCACCCTTCCTCTCCTGCCATGTTAAGATTGTTGTGCTACTAGACTGGCCATAAAATTAGAAAGTGCCTAGTTCAAATCTTGCCTGTGATACTTGTTAGCTGGGTGGCCATAGTCATAGTAAAGTACTTACCAGTTAGAGAGAGTGGTCACATAGCTCATGTGTGGCTAAGGCAGATTTTGAGCTCAGCTCTTGCTGACTCTGTTTGGTCCTCAATCCACTATCCCACACTGCCTCTGTCTCTAGGTAATATTGCCCACACTTTGAATGTTTAACCCCAGGCTGCAGGCTTTCCCGTCCGGCTCCCCTGCCCATGCTGTCTCCCTTCAGTAGAACATTTGTTCTCTGAGGGTAAGGACTGTCTCTGGAGCAGGACTATAGTGGTCACTTGTTGACCCATAATTGGTGGATGGATAACTAGGAGTGAACCATAACCTCTGTTTTCTTGCCCCAATCACTTTTTTTCACAGTGACACAATCTGTGATTTGGGGGGTGTAGAGGAACTGGCTAATTATGGGGAATACTCAGGAGCCCCCAGTGAGCAACAAACCTATGACTACGCCAAGACCATCCTCTCCCTCATGACCCGGGAGAAGCACCCACAAGGTGAGACCTCCAACAGAAAGCCTCCATCCTCTCCTGTACTCAGCCCTCACTCTCCATTTCCTGTGTGTGTGTGTGTGTGTGTGTGTGTGTGTGTGTGTCTGTCTGTCTGTCTGTGTCTGTGTGTAAAACTTAATAGCTCTGGGGTGGAAAGGTCCAGGGGGGGTTGGCAGTTCCATCTTAGGTATTGTATTCTCTGATGGCTATGAGGTCACTTGCATAAGAGCAGATCATTTGGTGAAAGGGATAGCCTAAGTCCAGGCTTAATTAGAGCCTGGGCCATTTTTGCTCCCCTCTTAGAAAAGCCAATGGTGGTTGATACAGGTTGTTAATGTGCTCTATGGTTTAACAACAAGACACCAGCTGGGGAAAAGGACCATAATCAATAGCTGCATTTCATTGAGCAAATGTGGACCCAACACAAGCTTCTAAGAGCTATGCATACCCACCCCTGGACGACAGACAGATTTTTGTTTGCTTTCTGCTTTTGCTTAGGTTAGCTTGAGACGAGCTAGTCGTTGTCCCAAAACTTAACTCTTTTCTCTCCTCACCCCAAACTTAGGCAAAATACTCATCATTGGAGGCAGCATTGCAAACTTCACAAATGTTGCTGCCACCTTCAAGGTAAGGAGCTCTTGTGGGTTTGTGGGTAGTAGTAGCAGCTTCTGGAGAGAGAGGGGTGATTGGGAGGAAAAGTGAATGTGTGTACTTCTAGGGATCAAGGCCCAGGTCAGGGGTATTGTCTGTGAGCTAGAGGAGTGGAAGGTAGTTCAAATGGATTCTGTGGTCCCAGGAAGCAAGGGTCACGGAAGGTGAGAGTTTGTCTGGTCCCAGAGTCTTCATTGGGAGATGGATTCCTGAGGACTCAACTGAGAAAGTTGCTGATTAACTAACTGGGTTTTAGTTTCCCCATTCATTGGTCATATGGAGGCTATATGTGTCCAAGCCCCTTCTACCCAGATTGGATGAAAAGTTCTTAATGACTGGTTTCATTGTCTTCAGTTATCCTAAAGTGGTTGTTTAGGTTTTTTTATTAGATGCTTTATTAGGAACTTAATATTCTAACTTCACTTCAGTTGATAGAAATTTGCTTAGTAGCTATTCATATTTAAATTAAATTAATTTCAGGGCATAAAACACTATAACATTTCAGTTACTCCCTCTAAATTCCCATTAGGATTCTTCATTCATTTTCATTTATTTTTCCTCATAAAAAGTAATTGAATTTGTACCCAATACTACTTCTCCCTCCCCTAATTTTTATTTCATTAATTTTTCAGATTTCTTTTGTATTCTCATAATCGTCCATCTTAATTGCACTGTGGTATATCCCATCACATTAGCATGCCACAGTTTCACCAATTAGATACTTAGGTTGCTTCTAGGTCTTTTTGTTTGTTTGGTTTGTTGCAATTACATATCATGCTGCTGTGAAAATCTTTGAACAGATAGCTCCTTTTTTTTTTGGATAACACTTCCCAACAATTATTTTTGTAATTTTTTTACTGCTCACTGCCAAATTGCTTTCCAAAAAGATTCTCGAAGTTTGCATTTCCACCATCAATCAGTGAGTGTCACCGTTTTTCTCCCATCTTGCCAGCGTTGGATTTGTTTGCTTTTAATTCTTTTTTCTGTGGTTCTTGTACAGTATCATGTATGGATGACCTATCTTCAGAGTCCCTTCCTCATCCATCTGTCCTTTCCTTCCCCGTTTTTGTTTGCTTTTTGGTCAAAAACTAGGGTAGACCATAAAGTAGTGAGACAGGTTTTGCCTTGTGGGTTTGTATACAGACTCTGAAGATCCATTCCAAACGAAGAGTCTTTCCCTCTGTGCTACTTCCCCCCACAAATTCTACTTTAAGCAATGGCAGCTTAATGTCCAGCCTCCTGAGGACACATGCTCTAAGAGAGGAGGCTATCAAAACATGTGTCATGTTTTTTGAATCTGGCATTTATGCGTTGTCCCTTATTGGTCTCCAGGGCATTGTGCGGGCAATCCGAGATTTCCAGGGCCCCCTGAAGGAGCATGAGGTCACCATCTTTGTTCGAAGGGGCGGTCCTAACTACCAGGAGGGCTTACGGGTGATGGGAGAAGTCGGTAAGGTCGAAGGCTCTTTTTCATGCTTGCTTCTCCTAACACCCCTTGTGTTTGACTGAATCCTGAAACCTTCAAGTTTCAAATATTGGGATTCCCCTTCCTTTTCCACTCTCCTTCCTAGTTGCAAAAGTCCATGACTGTTTTCCTATTGTTTCTTTCTCTTGCCAGCTCCCCCCCCCCAGTTTTATGCTCACTTTTGTCCTTCTGTTCCTCTCTCCTACCCCAAAATTTTCATTTCTCCCTGACCTGTCCACCCATTTGGATTGTTTACTTTGTATGAACTAATCACTACCAAATACTACATGTTGTGGAGGGTGAGCCCTCACAGGGCAGGGAGGGGCCTTGCCTGAAAATATATGACCCTCCCTGTTGGAAACAAACAATTTTATGACAAATAGCCTTAAGCAAACCCACGTTAAAAATACAGCATTTTTTTTTTTAATCCTGTTGAAAAGAAGAAATTAATGGCCCTCTCTCATTCAGCCAGTGTGCCCTGAGCACTTACTGAGGTTAGGAACTTTTGGGAAGTTCCTTAGAGGGTTGCAATAGAAATAAACTAGGACCTTGCCAGCATCGAGTTGATTGCTGTTGATTGGAGAGAGAAAATATCAGGCAGCAAAATAATTAAGAAAAACTAAAACTGACTTTTCATGCTGTTCTATCCCATTTGCCTCTTTTCCTACTCCTATGGAAAGAAGAAATACATCCCGGGCAGCTAGGTGGCGCAGTGGATAAAGCACCGGCCCTGGATTCAGGAGGACCTGAGTTCAAATCTGGCCTCAGACACTAGACACTTACTAGCTGTGTGACCCTGGGCAAGTCACTTAACCCTCATTGCCCTGCAAAAAAAAAAGAAATACATCCCCACACCCAAGGATTGGTCATAGCAATTGGTTTTAATGTTGGCTTTTATTTGAGCAACTTAACCATCTGATCAAAGTGGTACGTGGTCTCAAATAGGCTTGCTTAGAAGGGCATTCTGGTACAGTGGAAAGTGTGAAGATTCCCATTTACTAGCTGTGTGGTCCCTGAGCCTCAGTTTCCTTGCATAGAAGGTAGTGACAAGAACACTGTTGTAGTACCACCTTGCAAGGCTACTGTGAATGCTAGTGCCTAAAAAAGAGCACCTTGAAACCCTTAAAAGGATTATGTGAATGTCAGGTATTAATAAGGCTGCCAATTATAAGCTCTGTCGTGGGTAAGTTCTGGTCAGTGTGGGAAGAAAGATCCTCCTGACAGTTGGATATGACTGATTTTTTTTTCCCCCCTTTCTATCTCTCTTCCTTTACTCCAGGGAAAACCACTGGGATCCCTATCCATGTCTTTGGCACTGAGACCCACATGACCGCCATTGTGGGCATGGCCCTAGGATACCGGCCCATTCCAAACCAGCCTCCGACTGCTGCCCACACTGCCAACTTCCTCCTCAATGCCAGTGGGAGCTCCTCGGTAGATGCCAGTTTTCTCTTCCTTCATTTACCCAATGCTTGCTTTCCTACTAACTAACAGACAAGGAAGAATACAAAAAAAGGGGTGGGATGCATTCTGATTTTCTTAGGGCTGGGGCCTAACTGGCTTTTTTTCCCCAGGCAGTCTTCACTTCCTGATTTTTTTTTTTTTTTCCCATGGGACAGCAGTGACTTTGAGGTAACCCAGATTTCCTCTCTCACACTAGACCCCAGCTCCCAGCCGGACGGCATCTTTTTCTGAATCCAAGGCTGATGATGTGGCACCTGCAAAGAAGGCCAAGCCAGCAGTAACCCAAGGTAAACTCCTGAGCTGTGAGGAGTCTCTGAGGCCTTCCTCTGTTCTCTGCCCTGGTTTGTTATCTGACTAAAGAGGAAGAAAAAGTTGTTTGGGCATTGACGTGGGGGAAAGGAACTAGAAGAGAAAGATGAGGGTTGCTGTGGCTAAGTAAGGATCATGGCCTTTCAAACAGGTTTTCACTGAAGGGGTGACGGTCCAGAACTGTCTCTAGGATAGTTCTTTTTCACTCATCATACCTTTTACTCTCCCCCTCTTGCTTGTTTTGTGCCGAAGGGAGGAGCGGATGAAGGTGATGACTGAGACGGAAACCAAGGTGGTTGTTGCGGAAATGCCAGAATGAGTCGAGAATAGTAATCAGAATTCCTCTTTGACTCTTTTCTCTTTCCTAAGTGGAAGACGCAGAGCTGGCTCCCTGATTTGGATTCTTGTCAGTTGGGTGGGTTTCCCACCCCAGACTTGCCCCAATTTACATAATTTTGTTGTTGGGTGGGAGGTGGCATGTCCTGGATTTCTGGTGTGGCTGGCTCTGAGAAAGGCTCTGGGTACGGTGGCAGCCTCCAATGAGGTCAGTGACACTCTGGCTTACCCTTCAGACACAACCCATTCTTTGACTGCTTGGCCTGGCCCAGGTATGAGGGAGGGATGAAGGAAGGAAGGAAGAAAGGAATACCAGTATTCTACTCAAACCTGAGTCCTTTTGAAAGCCCAGCTTGCATGGCCCTCTTCCCTCCCATATTCTTCATTTAAGCTGGAGAGGGTGTTGCCCCTCCTTTGTCTCTTTGCCATGTATTTCCTACCATCTGGCTGTAATTCATGTGAACAAGATGGCTGTGGTATAATTGGAAGCCCTTTTTTCCTTGACGCTCCCATACTATGCACTCATCTTTGGTCACTCAGTTGCCTTGATAATTCTCTTTGACAGATTCAGTCCCAAGTCCACGATCCCCGAAAGGTAGGCTGTCCGTTGCTAGTTAAATGTGTGGCCTTGTTAGTGGTTGGTCATTCTACTGTGTGCTTTTTTTCCCCTCTTCCTCTCTGGTGGGTTTGTAGTGTTGTCTGGAATCTCTCCTGTCCTTCACTCTCCTCCTTGAGTCCAGTTTCTCTTCTTCTTCACTCAGCATGTTAACACACTACTATTCTAACTGGGTGACTGACCAGGGCTGAGCCTGGTTGGGGTGGAGTTGGGTGAGCAGCAGAAGAGGAGGAGGAGGAGGTGAGGGTTTGGAGGTTGGAGATGAAAGCAGTTCTTGCTAAAAGGGAGAAGGGATCCTGAGAATGGTGGGTTTCTGTCTTTACTTCCTCCATGTACAGGAAGGGATGGGGAGGTAGAGAAATATGGTCCTTGTGGTAGCTGAGAAATTCATCCAGCTCTCTCTTGACCTGTGTGCTTTGGAGGAAGAAGTGAACATCATAGAAGATAATGATTTCAAATGCTCATTCTTACCCAAAATGACCACATCTCCTACTCTTCTTGTCCCTACCTTCCCCCATCCCCCACACTGGTTTCTATGGGCTCCCAAGGAGCATCAGGGATGTGCTTAGATTTTTCTTCCTTTTCCTATCCATGGGAATAGGAACTGGGAAGGGAGAATGTTCAGGAGGCAGGCCAGTTACCCTGGTTAATATATAAATTGGGTAATTGAAAGCGGTCTATAATTTTGTGTGTGTTGACATCATCAAGATCACCCTAGATAGGTAGGATAGTTGGGGTGGCATAAACGTCTAGTTTGACTGTTGGGTCACTGACTTTAAGGTAGAAAACAAGTGATTAGAAAGATGCTATTTGTGGGATCCCTGAGAAACCCCCCCAAATGATCATGACCAGCAGGGTTTCCCCAAAGAAAAGAATCCGAAAGGACATGTTATTATTCCCATCATAATGCACAAGAGTTGTAGGCCTTGATCCCTACTAAAGCGTATGAGGCCTCTGTCTGCCCTTCTCTCAGGGAGCCGGTTTGGTGAAATAGAATCTTGAAAGAGAGTTGTCGTTCTTTCCCGCTGCCTGCCCCTTTGTTTCTGTGCTGGCTGCTGCTGAGTTCTGAGCATAGTAGGCAGGGAGGTGGGGCCAGAGTGAGAGCAGAGCTTGGTCTTTGGGCAGGAGCAGGGAGAGAACACCATCCTCTCCTCAGCTTCTCTGCCCCCACGGGGAGCTGGGGGTCCTGGCTTCATCCCTCTGGCCACCTTTTGGGCTTGTTCCACCTCCCTGATCACAATGCCGATCCGGAACTGCCCTCGTCCCTCTCCCCAGTTTTTCCATAAATATCGACATGAGCCTCAACTTGTGCTGTCCACACCAGCTTCGGAGGCCAGTGGGTCAGGGATTGTTTTTAGCCGACATATAAACTCTTGCTCCCATTAAAGATGGGAATGGCCTGGGATGGAGAAGCGTTTTCTGGGGCTTCCACTTCCCTTTAGCCCCTTAGGAGACCAGGTGCTAATCTCCTGCTTTTCAGGAGCCTACAGGGGGTCTAAAAGTCCCACTGGGTTTGAGGGAGCGGGTCGAGAGCCCAAGGATGGATGGCTGGTGACAGTGGTATTTTTTTTTTTTACTTGGGTACCTTCAGTTTTATAAATTATTGCTAATTATTGCCTCTGCTACTCCCTAGCTTCCTCATGTGGGCCTTAGTCTCCTCATCTCTAAAATGGGCAGAGGTTGGACCAGGTGATACCCTGTCTCTAAAGTTCTCTAGCAGATCTAGCTGGGGTCCTGCTGGATACTTCTTGTAACTGGGACAAATGAATGAATTTGTTGCCTGAAGAAATGGGAAATTTTTTTGTTTTTTGTTTTGGGACTGGAGCTAGGCCTTAGGGGTCTAGGGAATCTCTCCTTTGCATGCAGATCAATATCTGCTTCTCAGCCTTGTCTCAGAGAGTTGCCTATGGTCCTAAGAGAACTGAAATGACTAGTCCAGAGTCACACAGCCAGTGTCAGAAGCAGGGCTTGAAGGTATTGTGATTCTTGAGGCTAGTTCAGGATGACTAGCCAAGACATTTCTCTCCTCTAGAGAGTTATGATATATGAGGTATGATTACAAAGACATATATCTGGGGCAGCTAGATGACTCGATGGATAGATCACTGGCCCTGGAGTCAGAAAGACCTGAGTTCAAATCCAGCCTCATACACACTAGCTGTGTGACTCTGGATAAGTCACTTAAGCCTTATTGCCTCCCAAAAAAAGAAAGAAAGAAAGAATAAATATATCCCGTTGCTGGCTGCCTGATCCCTTTATCTCTAGGGAAACAGGTTAATGTGCTACCTCTCCAAGGCAAGGTTGCAGACATGTTAAAAGATGAAGCTGATGCAAGATCACAGATCTTGCTATCGTTTTACAGATGAAGAACCTGAGGCCCATAGAGGTTAAGTATCTTGTCCCTGGACAAACAGGTAGTAAGTGACCTTGGTGAGATTCAAAATGGGGTCCAGTGACCTGCACCCTGATCACTGCACCCACCTTGCTTCGGTCTATTTTATTACAATTAAGATCAGATTCATCTAAACATCTTGTCTCCCCCACTCCCCCCATGAAGATCGGCTCTCCTGGGAGGTATGTTGTGTACACGTCCACATAGCCCCACTCCGTCACTAGCCTCTGGGGTAATGAGTGAGGTGACAGCTCTCCTGTTGGTCCTATTGTCAGAGGCTTCTCAACTAGAACAAAAAGAAGGTTCTGCTTGCCAGGGCTCTTGTTCCCTCCCTTCTACCCCTTGTCTTCCTGCCTAACTGCTGAGGACCCCTCAGGGAACATGTGGTTGTGGCCCAGTGGTTACAATGGAAAGAAGGGGATGGGAGCAGGGAGAGGTACGTGCCAGGGGGTGTGGCTTCCCCCTTTTGATGGAATCCTTAGGAACTCAGTAGTGATGGGCTGGGATTCTGAATAGTCCAATAGTCATTCCCATTGCCTTGAATTCTGACTCCTTTGGGGGAGACATGATAACTTGAACGACATGGAAGTAGTTTTTGTTGTAGGGTAGTTTCCACTTTAGGGGGAAGGGCAGGATTTGCCACCCCAATTATATAAACAAAGTAGGGAGGAGCATTGTTTAACCAAAGAAAGCAAACTTTTAGAACCAACATCCCATTGGCAAATACACATAATTCAACAATTAGAAATGATTCTTATCGTGTCAGTCAAGCAGGTCCAGCAGGATTTAGCAATACTTTCCCACTGTTTCAGTTACCAGCTATGCTTGAAAGTAATAACACTTCATTTTAGAGTATTGTTTATATTCAGACAATTTAGGCTAGTTTCAGGTTAATGAGGTTTTAGTAGAACATTAGTCACGTTTGACTATTAATGTATTACTTCAGCATCTCTCTGGAATGTGGACAGCTCTCCCCTCTCCCCCCCACCCTCCCCACTATAGAACCGACTTGGATTTGGGGTCCAGGGCAGGTGGGGAGGAGCCCTAGTGATCCAGGCCCTTGTACTCTGTCCTGTCCTTTCTCCTCTGCCAATATAGGAAAGGCCACAACCCTCTTCAGCAGACACACCAAGGCCATCGTGTGGGGCATGCAGACGCGGGCCGTGCAAGGCATGCTTGACTTTGACTACATCTGCTCCCGTGATGAGCCCTCGGTGGCTGCCATGGTCTATCCTTTCACGTGAGTCAACCTGACTAAGACAGGCCTGGAGGCTCGTGGGTGGCTTCTAGCATGGCTCTGTGTGTGTGTGTGTGTGTGTGTGTGTGTGTGTGTGTGTGTGTGTGTGTGTGTGTGTGTACATACATACATGTACCTTGCCCCCTGGCAAAGGGAATTAAAAGATCCATGATGCTGTACTTCTCGAGCCACATCCATATAATGGGGATAACAATACATGTATCATCACTTCTCATTTAGGGTTCTAGTGAAGAAAGACTTTGTAGGCTAAAGTACATGCTAAATAGGAATTACGCTGACTGAAATCTGCAAAAGAGATCTCTGTGGGCAGCCATCCTGAGAAATGATCTGTCCTACCTACAGGCAAGGAAAATGACACTTAGCTGATGGGTGACCCCTGAGCAAGCTTCAAGCAGTCTCAGGGGATAATAGCACCTCCCTCCCAAGATGATCATGGGGAGGGTCCAAGGAAATACCATAAGTTAAACTCTTTGCAAACCTTTTTTAAAGCCCCATGTGAATGCTAGCTGTTATTACTCCATCGGGTGGGAATTCCCTTAGTTAAGTTCTTAGGGTCAAAGATGTAGTACTAGAAGGGACTTTTGAGGTCATCCAGTCCAGCCTCTTAATTTTGCAAGTGAGGCAGCAGTCTTGCTTGAGACCCTTCAGGTTGTAAGAGGCAAGGCCTAAAGTTGCTCCCCACTCGTGATAAAAATGTAGGGTGTGGGGCAGCTAGGTGGCGCAGTGGATAGAGCACCGGCCCTGGAGTCAGGAGTACCTGGGTTCAAATCCGGCCTCAGACACTTAACACTTACTAGCTGTGTGATCCTGGGCAAGTCACTTAACCCCAATTGCCTCACTAAAAAAAAAAAAAAATGTAGGGTGTTCTTTCCTGCTCCCTGCCCCCCAGCTCCCCTGTCCCACCCTCCTCCCCACTTCCATTTCTCTCATAGTGGTGACCACAAGCAGAAGTTCTACTGGGGCCACAAGGAGATCCTGATCCCTGTTTTCAAGAACATGGCAGATGCCATGAAGAAGCACCCCGAAGTTGATGTACTGATCAACTTTGCCTCCCTCCGCTCTGCCTATGACAGCACCATTGAGACCATGAATTACTCACAGGTGGGTGAGCTGTACTGCCCAGGGAAACATTTGCAAGTTGTTGGGGTAGACCTCAACTCCTGCATTCAGAGCCAGTGCCCAGAGCCACTGGAAGCCTCTGTTGCTGCCCCCTGGCACCCCTGCCTCCCCGCTCACTGCCCTGGGTTTATCAGTGCTCATCTATACATGGCTTTAATCTCATCTGGCAGCCTTCTGATTTCTTGTTTGCTGTCAACCTGATGTGTATGCAAGGGATGAATGCCTTTTAATATTGGACAGAACAAAGGAGAATTGAAAGGTGACTCCAAAGTTGGTATTCAAATGCAAATAGTTTTGCCTTTGTTAAATGAATGACATGTTCTTTAATCATCCCAGACCTGTTCACTGCCCACTGGTACAAGTGATAGTTGACCGTGCCATCTGCCCTTTCCCCTGCTCCCTCTCGGGGATCACTGTGGCAGAGAACAAATAGTACAGACAGTCATTGCCCTCTGTACCAACTGAAGCTAAGCAGGAGTGATCTGGACAGAGATAGAGGCAGGGATGATTATAAAGGGGTAAAGGGAGACTAGACTTGTTTGCATTAAGTTCTGGCTAATGGACAGGTATTTTGGGAAAGGAAAGTGGACTTTGACTTGAGTAGGAGAAAGTGGGGTAAATGTATACATACACTGACTCCAAAGTGTTTGTACTTGCTCAGGCATCTGATGATGACTCTTGTCTGCATCTGGTCCTATCCAGATGAAGGGAGTGGTCTTGGCCTTGGAGGAAAGACTGTTGAGAATGGGGGGGGGGGGGGGGCAGGAATCAGTGCTTAGAATTCAGATGATGATCCTTAGCGTTTCAGAGGTGAGCAGAGCAAACTGCTCCAACCTCCATTTCCCTGGCCTGGAAGAGGTGAGTGGGGTCCGTTCTTTACAATCTCTTTCTCTCTTTCCATTTACAGATTCGTACCATTGCCATCATTGCTGAAGGCATCCCTGAGGCTCTCACCAGGAAGCTGATTAAAAAGGCAGATCAGAAGGGAGTAACCATCATAGGACCTGCTACTGTAAGCTTTCCTTCTTTTACCTTGTGATTACATCCTGTTTGTAATCCTGTTTCAGGGACTGAACCAAAAAGAGCAGAAAGAAAGATTCTGAGACACCCCACCCCCTCTCTCTCTCACACACACACACACACACACACACACACACACACACATGAGATGTGGTTGTTTCAAGGTGGAAGGATTCTCTGTTCCTCTTCTTATTTCAGGGAGTCACTCCCATAAGTTGGTTTTGGTTTGGTTTGGGTTTTTGGTGGGGCAGTGAGGGTTAAGTGACTTTCCTAGGGTCACACAGCTACTAAAAGTATCATGTGTCTGAGGTCAGATTTGAACTCAGGTCCTCCTGAATCCAGGGCCAGTGCTTTATCCACTGTGCCACCTAGCTGCCCCTCCTTAGCTATTCTTGAAGGGCATCCTCCACTCAGCTGCCAAATTATCTTCCCAAGGCACAAGTCTCACTTTTTACTCCAGAAACTCCAGTGGTTGCCTTTCACCTCTAGTATCAAACAGAAAATCCTTTGCGTGGCTTGTAAAGCCCTTCACAACCTGGGCCCTTATTTTATTTCCCTCTACATCCTCTACAAGTCAGTAACAGTGGCTTCTTTCAATTTCTTGACTCCCTCTGGGCATTTCCTGGCCGTCCCCTTGCTTGGGTCCCTTTGCATCATTCTCATCTCTGCCTCCCAGCTTCCTGGCTTCTTTCAAGTCTCAGCTCAGATTCCACCTTTCCCCAGGTCTTTCCTGGTCCCCTCCATGCCAGTGCCTTCCTTCTAAGTTTAACCTGCATATATCTTGTGTGTACAGGGTGGTTTATATGTTTGTTTTCTCCATTAGAATGGGAGCTCCTTAAGGACAGGGACTTTTCTATTCCCAGGGCTTAGCATAGTGTCTGGCACTTAATAAATGCTTGTTGACCTGACTTAAAAAAAAATATGCACGGGCAGTCCGCTCCCCTCCCCTTCTCTTCTCTCTTCTTTCTTCCCAATCCAGAGAAAGTCTCTGACCTTTCCAATGATTGGTCTCTTTAAGTATAAACAAAGGAGCCCTTGATTTTTGCCCCAGGGATTACCAAGTTAAAAGAAACTCTGTCTGGCTAAAGCCAAGATTTTAAACTTGAGAGAAGGACCTTCACATCTGAGAGACAGCTAGCTTTGAGAACGTTGGTGTTGGGAGACAGAATGAACACTTGAGTGTTAAGCTAACCTCCTAGGAGGTGTGTTATATCTGTTAACAGGGTTGTTTCTGGCGAGGATGTCCTGTCTTATACGGTCATGCCATAAGTGGTCAAGTTAAGGCAGAAAGCATTTTGTGTTCCTCTATGCTGTCATGTTATTTCCCCTCAACTTCTTTGTTTTGTTTTGTTTTGTTTTTTTGGAGGGGCAATGAGGATTAAGTGACTTGCCCAGGGTCACACAGCTAGTAAATGTTAAGTGTCTGAGGCTGGATTTGAACTCAGATACTCCTGAATCCAGGGCCGGTGCTCTTATCTACTATGCCACCTAGCTGCCCCTCCCCCCACTCTTCTGACTTGTCTCTTCTGCCCTGTAGGTTGGCGGGATTAAGCCAGGGTGCTTTAAAATTGGGAACACTGGTGGGATGCTGGACAACATTCTGGCATCTAAACTGTACCGGCCTGGCAGCGTGGCCTATGTTTCCCGCTCCGGAGGCATGTCCAATGAGCTCAACAATATCATCTCCAGGACCACAGATGGTGTCTATGAGGGAGTGGCCATTGGTGGGGACAGGTAACTCTCAACAGGACCAGAGAAATGGGACGACCTGAGGCACCTAGGAGAGTTTAAATTTCATGGGGAAGTAAACTCAGAGAGAGAGTGTGTGTGTGTGTGTGTGTGTGTTGGCAGGGAGGGGTCAGATCTGTAGACCTGAATGGGTTGGGTTCCTTTCTGACTCCTTGGACAAGTCGCTTAATCTCTCTTCTCCTCAGTTTGACGGTCTAGAAAATGGTTTCCATGCTTACTTTCCCTCACAGGACTGTTGTGAGCAAAAGATCAGATATTTCAAAAGATGGGTGATTTCATCAGTTTGGGTATTCCCACCACTATTAAGATCAGAGCCTCATTCATAGCTTAGTACATGGCCTTCATGAGTGGTTTATAACCAAAAGAGAAAAGGAAATGTCCTTGATCTTTACCTGGGGGTGGCCGGCCCTCACGAGGATGGGCCTCTGCAAACCGAGCAAGGTTGATCTTGGACAGTGAGCACACACTCCACAGCCTCGCCTTTCCACTCTCCAAGGATCGGCGCACCTCATGATGGCTTGATCTAGATTTCTGATGCTCAGGTTCATCTTCCCATTACAGTGAGGCACCTGAGGATAAAATAGCAGACAGGGAATGTATTTTTTGAAACGTAAATCTTCCGTCAAGGTAACAGATGTTAGCCTAGAATAAATATTGTTAGAGGGCCTAAAGAAGCCCCTTCTTCCAGAACGGCCCATATTTATCCTGTCCCAAATACTAAAGGGATTAATAATAATAACTAACATTTATATAATGTTTATTATGTTCCAGGCACTATAAGTGCTTTACAATCTTTAGCTCATTTGAGAAATGGTCAGGTTCTGAATTAGGATCTTCTATACATGATTTCTAGTGCCCTTTCTCAAGAAAAGAGTAGCTTAAACTGTTGATGGTTTTGTTTTGGGGAGGAGGGGGTTGGGTTTTTTATGTGAGGAGAGGCAGTTGGGGTGAAGTGACTTGCCCAGGGTCACACAGCTAATAGTGTCTGAAGCTGGATTTGAACTCAGGTCCTCCTGACTCCAGGGCCTGTGATCTATCCACTGCACTACCTAGCTGTCCCTCAACTGTTACTGTTTTCCATAAGGAAACTACATTTAGACTGGTAACTCTAGTATGGTTTATACAATTTCATTTTATTCATTATAAATTTCACTGTAGCCAACAAAACCCAACATTTCATTGTGTGTTCTTTAAAAACAACAGCTCTCTTCTGAACCCCTTTTATCATTTCTTACTTTCAGATACCCAGGCTCAACATTCATGGACCATGTCTTGCGTTATCAGGACACTCCGGGAGTGAAGATGATTGTGGTGCTTGGGGAGGTGAGTCTTTTGTTCTGACCCTGCTCCACAACCCTGGCCACTGAGGGATTCTGAGAGGCAGTAGAGGGTAATAGAGAGAGAGAGAGAGAGAGAGAGAGAGAGAGAGAGAGCTGCCTTGAACTCAGGAAGATTACCTGGATTCAGGTCCTGCTTCTGGGGAACTGTGAGCAGCTTCTAAGGCTTTGTTCTACAAATGACTTGCCAGTCTGCATTGGTAGAAGGAGTTTCCACATGGCATGCCTCTCCTCAGTCTTCTTGCCCCAATACTAAGTCTCAGATCCAGATCAGAATCCCAGCAGCGTTGACTGGAAGAGGGAGGCAAGCCTCAGCCAGGTGGCACAGCCTGTCTGGCCAGGTTCTTGTCCTGGGAGGGAGTGAATTTAGAATCCTTATTCTAGTTGGAAAAGTCATTCCTCTGCTTCCTGCCTCCAGGTAGTCCATCTATTTCTTTGCTCTTTTTTTTTTTCCCCTGAGGCAATAGGGGTTTAAGTGACTTGCCCAGGGTCACACAGCTAGAGTAAGTGTTAAGTGTCTGAGGCCAGATTTGAACTCAGGTATTCGTGACTCCAGGGCAGATACTCCATCTATTTCTAAATCATCCTATATATTTTAAAAAAAATTTTTCCAGTTAACAAAAATCCATTTTTCTCTCCTTCCCTTAAAAAAAAAAAAGAAAAGAGGGGCAGCTAGATGGCGCAGTGGATAAAGCATCTGCCCTGGAGTCAGGAGTACCTGAGTTCAAATCCGGTCTCAGACACTTAACACTTAGTAGCTGTGTGACCCTGGGCAAGTCACTTAACCCCAATTGCCTCACTTAAAAAAAAAAGAAAGAAAGAAAGAAAAATTCATCTGGGACAACTGTTCAGTCAAGCAAAACAGATTCCTTCATCAGCCTAAGTAATTTCTTCTATTCAAGATAAAAACAAGGAATCTTCTTATTTTGAAACATGTTTCAGAACCTTCCTTAGCCTACTTTGTCCATTACCCTGAATTTTTTTGGGGGGGTGGGGCAATGGGGGTTAAGTGACTTGCCCAGGTTCACACAGCTAGTGTCAAGTGTCTGAGGCTGGATTTGAACTTGGGTCCTCCTGAATCCAGGGCCAGTGCTTTATCCACTGCGCCACCTAGCTGACCCATATTACCCTGACTTTCAGCAGGTTTTTTTGTTGTCTGACCTGCATGCTCAATCATGAAACTTAAGGTCCCTTTCTTTGTATCTGACTCAGTAGAGAGAGAATAGCATTTTAACCATAGGGATGCTGAAAACAAGGCGTCGTCTGATTCTGTGTTGGCTGCCTGGTGTTTAGATACATTTGTGGTGTGGGAAGATGGAGGATGGGGAGCAGGGTGGCTTGTGGGAGAATGGTCCCCTTGAGTGCCTGCCTTATTTAAGAAGGTTTTTGAGTCAAGTCTCCCCCTGCTTCTGAAATGACAAGCACGGTTGTTTCTTAGCACATGGGCATTCATGTCCCACTTCTTTCCATCTCCCTTTAGATAGGGGGCACGGAGGAGTACAAGATCTGTCAGAGTGTCAAGGAAGGTCGGATCACAAAGCCCGTCGTCTGCTGGTGTATCGGTACTTGTGCCACCATGTTTTCCTCTGAGGTATGTGTTACATCTTTCTCCTGGCTCCTTCCATCCCCATTTAGTTTGTGCCCTATCCTCAGAAGCTGTCAGTAAGCACCTATTAAGCAACTGCTGTATGTATCAGGAATACAAAGACCTTACACTCTTTCAGGAGAGACACATACAGAATGAATACAAGGTACTTAGGGAAGACAGCAGATTGGTCAAAGGAGTAGTCAGGAAAAGCATTATGTGGAAGGTCACCACCTTGAGCTGCATCCTGAAGGAAGCAAAAGATTGTGTAAAAAGGGAGTGCATTCAAGGCATAGGACAGCTAGGGGGCATAGTGAACAGCCCAGCTTGGAGTCAGGAAGACTCATCTTCCTGAGTTCAAATCCAGCCTCAGACACTTAAGCTGGGTGATCCTGGGCACATCACTTAACCCTGCTTGCCTCAGTTTCCTCATCTGTAAAAGGAGCTGGAGAAAGACATGACAAACCACTCCAGTATGTCTTCCAAGAAAACCCCAAATGGAGTCATGAGGAGTCAGACATGACTAAAAAATGACTTGCAGAAAAAACATTTGAGGCATGGGAAAAGGCCACAGTAGAGGCCTGGAGATGGGAAGTGGAGGGCCATATCTGAGGATAGTTTTTCCAGACTAAATAGTGAGGGATAAAAATATAATGAGGCTGGAGAGAGGTTAGGGCCAATTTGTTTAGTCAAATTTATATTTGAGCCTGGAAGGAATAGGAAGCCTTTGGTGTTTATTGAGTAGGGGAATGACATTCTTATGTCTGCCCCTAAAGAAAGTCACTTTGTTGGGTTTTTTGGGTGTTTTTGTTTTTGTTTTTTGTGGGGCAATGAGGGTTAAGTGACTTGCCCAGGATCACACAGCTAGTAAGTGTCAAATGTCTTAGGCTGGATTTGAACTCAGGTCCTCCTGAATCCAGGGCCGGTGCTTTATCCACTGTGCCACCTAGCTGCCCCCGAGGAAAGTCACTTTGGAAGCTACATGGAGGATAGATTGGAGTGAGGAGAGCCTTGAGGCCAGAAGACCACTTAGGAATCCATTGACATAGTACAGATGACTATGGGCCTGAATTAGGATGGTAGCTAGATGAATAGACAGCCAGGATTGGCTAGAAGAGATTTTGTGGAGGTAGAAGTGGCAGGAATGGGGGTGGCTAGGTGGCGCAGTGGATAAAGCACCAGCCCTGGAGTCAGGAGTGCCTGAGTTCAAATCTGGCCTCAGACATTTGACACTTACTAGCTGTGTGACCCTGGGCAAGTCACTTAACCCCAATTGCCTCACAAAAAAAAAGAAAAAGAAAAGAAGCAGCAGGGCTTGGCAACTGATTGGCTATATGGTGACGGGAGGGAGAGAGAGGAACCTGAGAGGCTGGAAGAATAGTGGTGCCCTCGACAGCAATAGGGAAGGTTTTAGGAGACATTTCTAGATCATCCATTCTGAAACATCCAGTAAGTAAGCAATTGATAATATGGGAGTGGAGGTCAGGAGAGAGATGAGGACTGCTTATGTTCCTATGTGATTCCTCTGCATAGAGGCGATAATTTAAACCCATGGGAGATGATGAGGTCACCAAGAGAGAGAACAGGGCCCAGGTCAGAGCCTTAGGGCAGACTCACAGGGTCATTATCCTCTGAATCAGTGTTAATGAGCTCCTCATTATGTGGGCATTTTAATGACAGACATGTTCCAGGCCAGCCAGGCTATGGCTTTTCTGTTGCAAGGCCTCAGCTTCTAAAATCTTTTATGACCAGCTTACGCAGAAGTCATTTACATCTGGCCATGATGACTCCCTCCTATTACTTAGATTTGCAGAGGAAATTAGTACCAGAAGGCCCATTTATTCGGTAATAGGAAGGAATGATAACACCAAGCTAAATTCTGAATCCTCAAGGCATCTGGACAATATGTGGAACTATGCATGAAATAAAATTAAGATTGAAGGGTTGCTTAGGGAACATGGAAGAATCCCAGCTTTGAGAGATGGGTATTCTAAGAGATAATCTCCTCAGGCTGTGATAATATAATAAGACACCAATCTCCTGCCACAGGAGACGCAGCCTGCCCTGCTGTTTGTAGACTGCTAACCCGCCAAGGCCTTTAGATCACACCCACATTTTTTCTTACAATGAAAAGAATTCTGTTATAAATTATAATGAAGGGGCAGGTAGGTGGCGCAGTAGATAGAGCACCGGCCCTGGATTCAGGAGGACCTGAGTTCAAATTTGACCTCAGACACTTGACACTTACTAGCTGTATGGACCCTAGGCAAGTCACTTAACCCCAATTGCCTCACCAAAAAAAAAAAAAATTATAATGAAAAATAACAGTGATTATTCCCAGAGTCCTTGGTCCTAATTGCTTGAAGACAGGGAGAGAGACTCCAGGGGCATGTGAAGCCTTTCCTGCCTTTTCCTTGCTGATGAACCTCTCTCTTTTCTGAATGCCTGTTTACACTTGAGATCTGTACCAGACTGTAGCCCCCTTGCACGGTGATCACGACGTGCGGTCAGGAGCATCCACTCAGGGCTTGATTGCACCATCCTCTTGCAGTATCTACCAGCTGCTCTTCCCCACTTAGAGATGAAGATGACTTCTTTGATTATTACCTCCTGGAGGCTTTCCCAGAAGCCATGACCTTTTGGAAATTTTAATTTATGTAAAACTATTCAGTTTGGGCAAGCTGTTTGTGAAGTTTGGGGATTATGTAAGCAAAAAGGTTGAGAGTGTCAGGGAATGATGAAAGACCCTTAGAGTAAGATAAGCATAGGGGAAGAGAAAGATGGCTGGTCTGTTGCCCACCCTCCTAAGAGGAGGGTATATTTCCACTCTCCTTGGGAGGGAATATCTCTTGAAGGGGTCAGTATGTGCTTCAGCCCAGATGAGTAGAGTAGCTAATATGCAGCTCATTCTAGACTTCTGAAAGAGTTTATAGCCTGGAGGTTCTTAAGCTGTGCTCTATTAACTTTTTTGAAGAATATTTTGAGGGGCAGCTAGCCGGCCAATTGGATAGAGCACCTGGCCCTGGAGTCAAGAGGACCTGAGTTCAAACTCAACCTCACAAACAAACAATGCCCCCCCCCCAAAGAAGTAGTTTTGTAAGACCATTATAAAACAAATGTTGCAAAGGATTACCACCCCAGCAGCTTTTTTTTTTGGAGGGGGCAGCAGTAAGGGCTTCATAGACAACCTGTGTCGGATGCACCTTTTCAGGGAAGAGGAAGAAGTGGCCTGGGAATGGACTCAGAAACTAGTTACAGGCTTAAGCAGAGGGATGGGTACCTTTTGACAGAACCCATGGTCTCCTGAGAATAACATTTTTAAATGCATGATGTAAAATGCCATTTGAGAGGCTTTGTTTTTTCCTTCTTTTTCAATATGGGGGAGGGGAGGTAAGAGATTTTGGGTAATTAAAAAAATAAAACACATAAGATTACAAATGAAACCAATTCTATTGAAATAGTTATCAAAAGCATGTGTACTTTTAAAAAAATTTTTGCATATTTTTTTGTTTTTTTGGTGAGGCAATTGGGGTTAAGTGACTTGCCCAGGGTCACACAGCTAGTAAGTGTTAAGTGTCTGGGGCTGGGTTTGAACTCAGGTCCTCCTGAATCCAGGGCCAGTGCTTTATCCACTGTGCCACCTAGCTGCCCCCTTACGAAACTTCTTAATGCAAGAAGTGATGATAAAGTAGTTCAGGATAGAGGTAATAGGCAGTCAGTCCTCCCACTTGACAAATCCTTGTACCTTTTAGATTAACTCCAGATGTGTCTGTCTAGCTCTGTGATGGCAAGGGTGGTGATGCCAGTGCTCAGTGATTCTATGGTTAAAGAAGATTGGTTGGTCAATATTGTGTACCTACTGTGGGCATGGGACTCCCCAACTTTAATGAGCACAGCTTGCTCCTGGGCTTGAACCTTTTTTCCATCTGGGGGGCTTCATCTTTTGTGTGTCTTGGCATCCTTGGGCCCATTCTGGTCATGAGCCCTTCTCAGAATATTTTTATTTTATTTTTTATTTTTTTAGTGAGGCAATATGGGTTAAGTGACTTGCCCAGGGTCACACAGCTAGTAAGTGTTAAGTGTCTGAGGCCGGATTTGAACTCAGGTCCTCCTGACTCCAGGGCTGGTGCTTTATCCACTGCGCCACCTAGCTGCCCGGGTTAGAATATTTTTAAATGCATAAAATAAAAAACCTAGGATTCCAAGGAAAAATCAATTCTATTGAAATATAGTTTATATGTATATATATATATACATACATACATATATATGTATATATAAATTTTTTTTTTGCAAGGAGCAGTGAGTGTTAAGTGACTTGCCCAGGGTCACACAGCTAGAAGATTTCTAGTTTCAAATTTTTCTCCATCCCCATCCCCAAGACAGCAAGTAACCTGATATAGGTTATATATGTACAGTCACATTAAATATATTTCTGCATTAGTCATGTAATGAGAGGAGAATCAGAGCAAAAAGGAAAAATCCCAAAAAAGAAAAACAATAGAAATAGTATGGTGCATCCAGATTCAATAGTTCTTTTTTTTTCCCCCTGGATTTGGAGAGTTTTGTTGTTTTTTTTTTTTGCGGGGCAATGGGGGTTAAGTGACTTGCCCAAGGTCACACAGATAGTAAGTGTCAAGTGTCTGAGGCCGGATTTGAACTCAGGAACTCCTGAATCCAAGGCCGGTGCTCTATCCCCTGCGCCACCTAGCTGCCCCCACACATTACTTTTTAAGAAATTGAACTGCTGAATGAGGCTTCCAAGGTTCACATTAAAAACAACAACACTCAGTGACGATTTTAGAGTAATGGACAACTGAGTCTGAGTAAATATAGAACCCAGTGAATAGATAAGTCCCATGAGGGATGTAATATAGGAATGATCAGAGTGGAGTGAGACTAATTTTGAAGAGGCCTCTGGGAGTCCTTAGGAGCTGAATTTTAGAGGAGATTGTTTTCCAGTGGACTCTCCAAGTAGGAGGAGGCAATATTAGCCCCACGGATAGAATGTAAGCTCTTTTGAGGGCAAGCACTATTTCACTTTTGCACTTGTGCCTCCAGTATCTAGCACAGTGTCTGGCATCACTTAATAAATGCTTGCTGGGGCAGCTATGTGGTGCAGTGGATAAAACACCAGCCCTGGATTCAGGCTGTGTGACCTTGGGCAAGTCACTTAACCCCTACTGCGGGGGGGGGGGGGGGCGCTCCCCCGCAAATAAATAAATAAATAAATAAATAAATAAATAAATAAATAAATAAATAAATAAATAAATAAATAAATGCTTGCTTCTTGCTTGCTGATTACTTCATTCAGAAGTGTCGTACACACAGCCTGCCAGATTCAAGGGTAATTGCGAAATATTTAACAAAATGCATAAAAATAAAATAAACTGTTCGGGGCAGCTAGGTGGTGCAGTGGATAAAGCACTAGCCCTGGAGTCAGGAGTACCTGAGTTCAAATCCGGCCTCAGACACTTAACTCTTACTAGCTGTGTGACCCTGGGCAAGTCACTTAACCCCAATTGCCTCACTAAAAATAAAATAAAACGTTCATAGGAGGTTGTCTAGGTTAGTGTGGCCCCTGGGGGCCTTTTGTACAGTTCAGTGTCTCTGTTAGAGATTGACACCCTTGATTTAATTGATAATGAGCTCTTCCTGCACCCAGCCTGGCTGCTTTCCCTGCCATATCTGTTTAGGGTGAAAAGACGATTTAAAGGCAAATAAAAGGGAAACTTAATCATATCACAGCTAGCAGACATGCAACTCTGAGAGTCTGTATAGGCCAAAACTACCAACAGGCTCACTTGGGGATTTCTTTATTAGACTCTTCCTCCTAGAAGACAGTCATTAGCACGTCCTCCTAAGAGAATATTTCTTGGTGCCATTGTTACAGCCGTATCAGACTTGGGTCTGTGCAGGCTGCTCAGGGCTCAAGATCTGATCCAGGCTTACATTTATTTTTGCTCCTATGGTTTTTTTTTCCTCCCTTTGATGGTTGGAGGGGAAGGGGGTATGGAGGTGGGAGTTAATAAAGCACCATCAGAGCAACATAAACTTTCTTGTGTTACTTCCCAGGTGCAGTTTGGCCACGCGGGCGCTTGTGCCAACCAGGCCTCAGAAACAGCAGTGGCAAAGAACCAGGCCTTGAAGGAGGCAGGAGTCTTTGTGCCCTGGAGCTTTGACGAGCTAGGCGAAATCATTCAGTAAGCTGGCTGTGTGTGTATATGTATGTGTCTAAGGTTTGAGAGGTGGCACAGACTTTTGAGATGTAAAGACCCCCTTATTCAGCCCACAAATACCTAGAGGCCTGATTTTATTAAAGTCTTTTCTCAGTTGATAATCGTAACAATAGTAGTGCTGTTACTGTGCATGTTGTTCTCCTGATTCTGCTCGCTTCACCTAGCATTAGTTCATGTAAGTCTTCACAAGTTTTTCTGAAACCATCTTTGGGGCTTTTTAAAAAGCAGATCCCCTGAGGTTTATCTTCCTGTTTGTTTTGATTTGGTTGATATGAAGATGACTTTGCATTTTCCTTAGTGTATATATCAGATGAAGACTGGCTAAAGGGCAGATGGGTCCAGATGCATGCTCAGGCCTACTATCTTTTGCAGATGATTCACAAATAACTTAAGAACTGACTTTAGTTCTCAATGCTATTTCTTTTTTCCATGTCTTAAACCCATTTGTCTTTATGGTTCCTATGTTTCTCCCTTTAAAATCACTGAGGTCCCAGGGGGAAAAACTAGCATAGAGGCAAAAGGTGGTTTTTTGTTTTGTTTTTTTACTTGTTTGCATTTGGGGAAGCTTTCCACCTGTTCTTAGGTAGATTTCAGGTCTCTGATGATTGATGGGAATAGACTGGGGAAGGCTAGATAGACTAAGCCAAAAGACCTGGGGTAAAGTGAGCTATTTAAATTGCTTAGAGCATCCCCTCTTAGTGAAAGGCACGCTTTTCTGCTTCTTAACTTTCTCATCCTCTTCCTCAGGAATGTGTATGAAGATCTTGTTGCCAAAAAAGTCATTACACCTGCTCAGGAGGTCCCTCCCCCCACTGTGCCAATGGATTACTCCTGGGCCCGGGTAAGTGTCACCAGCAAACCAAAGGTTTGGGAAATGTCAGGCAGCCTCAGTCCGAATCCACAGTTCTGCTTAAACTCTGGGGAATAGTTCGAGGTTGCTTCTTCCCCATTTGTTTTGATAAGGGTATCTCTTCAGGGTTTGTCATATGAACCCAAGGATCATACAGATAGTGTCTCCTCTTGAAGTCCCCTGGGGAAGTGTATCTAGGGCTCTCCCCAAAGGATGACCTGGGTGTTTGACTATTTGTTTGTTTTTTAGTGAGGCATTTGGGGTTAAGTGACTTGCCCAGGGTCACACAGCTAGTAAGTGTTAAGTGCCTGAGGCCAGATTTGAACTCAGGTCCTCCTGACTCCAGGGCCATTGCTCTATCCACTGCGCCACCTAGCTGCCCCATGGGTGTTTGACCATTGATTGATGATTGCTCTTGCCTTGTGGTAGGGTGTGGAGGGTGAAGCTGACACATTGAAAAGTCAGAGGATAGACTAAATGACCCAAATTACTTGTATAACTGAATCTTTGTGTGATTGGCCCAAAGAGTGCTGATTGCGAGTGGGCATAGGGGTGGCAGAACATTGAGGTAGTTCTGAACTTGGGACAACCCATTGCAAGCAGCCATTTGGACTTTAGAATTGTGGGGGCAGTGGAGGCAGGGGTCAGCTAGGTGGTGCAGGGGATAAAGTATCAACCCTGGATTCAGGAGTACCTGAGTTCAAATCTGGCCTCAGACATTTGACACTAGCTGTGTGACCCTGGGCAAGTCACATAACCCCATTGCCCCGCCCGCACCCCCCCCAAAAAAAAAAAATAATAATTGTAGAGGCAGCTTGACATCAAGGAGTAACTTTCTCAAACTACGGGATTTTCTCAGGTGGCACATTTATTTCAGTCTAGCTGTTTGATAAGAACAGAGGGATGAAAGTAAAGACTATGTGAGAGAAAAGCTGACATTGCCAGAACAGGGAAGACATGTCAAGATATGATTCCAATAGGACTGAGGTGCCACTGCTTCCCCAACCATAAAAAAAAGTACATGGTTCAGATCACTCTGGAGGGCCTCAGGTCTATGTCCTTGGGTATGGGGAGGGGAAGGGAAGTGGAGGGGGCATGGCGCACGTAGGGTGAGTGCCATTAGTCTCTGCTTAGCTGCTTTTCTCTCTGCTGTGATCTCTAGGAGCTAGGCTTAATCCGTAAACCAGCCTCCTTCATGACCAGCATCTGTGATGAACGAGGGCAGGAGCTCATCTACGCAGGCATGCCTATCACTGAGGTCTTCAAAGAGGAGATGGGCATTGGAGGCGTCCTGGGACTGCTGTGGTTCCAGAGAAGGTGAGAGGCCACCAGAGGAAGGAAGTGAAATGTTGATTGTTTAGCCTGGAAAAAAAGGAAGGGCAAGGAATTGTAACAAGTGTCTACTGTGTGCCAGGAATCTCTTGATAACTTCAATTTCCAAAGCTCCATGATCTCATCAATGTGGGTACTGCCTCTCATGGAAGGCACAATATTCAACTCCTTGCCTGCTTGGCAGGATCCAACGTTATTTATGCTCTGCCAGCACAGTCTCCACTAATATCCTGAAGCTAGATCTAGGGGGGCTCAAATGTCTGGATTGGGGGCAGGTATGTGTGTTCCAGGGAGTCTCAGGGATAGGCCTTTCTAGAGGCAATAGAGAGGACTTGGGTATGATCCTATGACCAATGACTTGTCAGAAGGGGCAAAAATAATAGAGTGGTTTGTCATTTCCTTCTCCAGCTCATTTTACAGATGAGGAAACTGAGGCAAACAGGGTGAAGTGACTTGCCCAGGATCGTATACCTAGTGTCTGAGGCTGGGTTTGAACTCAGGTCTTCCTGACTCTAGGCTCAGTGTTCCATCCAATGTGCAACCTAGCTACCTGCCTGGAGTATTCTTTCACATGGTTGTTAAAATGTATTATCACTTTTTGAGTCAGTGAGACATAGCATGACATAGTGGATCAAGACCCTGGGGTCAAGTTCTACCTTTAAAACATACCAACCGGGGGCAGCTAGGTGGCACAGTGGATAAAGCACCAGCCCTGGATTCAGAAGGACCTGAGTTTAAATCTGGCCTCAGACATTTGACACTTACTAGCTGTGTGACCCTGGGCAAGTCACCCTCATTCCCCAACAAAACAAAACAAAACAAAATACCAGCTTTGTGATCCTGGTCTAATCACTTGATTTCTCAATGTTCTCTGACTTTAAATTGACAAGACAAGGTACAAATGACATGATTGGTAGAAACTAATGAAATCATCATTCTAGACAAAAATTACCTTTTAAAAAAATTTTGTGAATCCCTGTGGTTTTTTCATCACTTCCCATCTCCCACTGTATCTCTCCCCAACTCTTGAGAGATTTATAATAAATACTTTTTAAAAAAAAAGATGATGATAGGGCAGGGTTTGGCAAAATTAATCAGCGTTGAAAAAATATGCTATATGCAGTGTTTCATACCCATAGTTTCCTACCTCTAGAAAGAAGGTGCTCAGATATCTTTTAGGGGGACCAAACTCATTATACTTTAATACCATCCAGTTTTGGTTGTTGACCTTTCCATTTTACATAACTCGTACTCACTGAATGTTGTTTTCTTGGTTCTGCTTATTTGACTTTCCATTAATTTATATAAATCTTTCCAGGCTTTTTCATATTGATCATGTCTTACATTATGTATATTCCAACCACGTGCCATAATTTGTTCAGCCATTTCCTGGTAATACTTTGTTTCTAGTTTTTTGCTACCACAAAAAGTATTACTATAACCATTTTGGTATATATATATATATATATATATATATATGGGACATTTCTTTCTCATTATCTTAGGGGTATGTGCCTAACGATGTATTTTCTGGATCAAAGGGTAGATAAACATTTTAGTCACTTTCTTTGCATACTCCTATTGCTTTTTAGAATGGCTAGACCAATTCATAGTTCTACCTACAATTTATTAGATAGCCCTCTGACATCTACTTTTTTCATCTTTTATTGACCTTTCTAACATCTTGGGACTAAAGTGAAACTTCAGGGTTATTTTAGTTTGCCTTTGTCTTATTGAGGATTTGCTTGTTGACTGGAGTATTCTTTCACATGGTCATTAACAGTTTGTAAATCTTTTTGGAGAACTGGTTGTTCATATCTTTTGAGCACTTATCCTCAGTGTTTTCATTCCTCCTTAGGTTACCTAAATATTCTTGCCAGTTCATTGAGATGTGCCTGATGGTGACAGCTGATCACGGACCTGCTGTCTCAGGAGCACACAATACCATTATCTGCGCCCGAGCTGGGAAGGATCTAGTCTCTAGCCTTACATCAGGGCTGCTCACAATCGTAAGTATCATCATCTGATTTGATTAAGTCATGAAATATTCAGCCAGTGTTTTGAGTCCTTGCCACATTTTGTGCTAAGTATTGGGAAATCTATAAAGGGAAAGAAAATCTGAGGGTAAGATGTACTCAGATAAAATAAAAATTAGAATATAAATGTATATAGGGACAGCTGGGTAGCACAGTGGATAAAGCACCAGCCTTGGATTCAGGAGGACCTGAATTCAAATCTAGCCTCAAACACTTGACACTTAACTAGTGGTGTGACCCTGGGCAAGTCACTTAACCCCCCCATTGCCCCACAAAAAATAAAAATAAATAAAAAATAAATGTGTGTAGAAGCTAATAAAGTGCCATGAGGTCAGAGGAAGCAAAAAGTACTTCTAGCTGAAGAATCAGGGAAGAGAGCATTTGACCTATCCCTTAAATGATGGACAGGATGCCTTCAGTGATCAAGATTTGAGGTGAGGGATTCTTTTTTTTTTTTTTTTGGTGAGGCAATTGGGGTTAAGTGACTTGCCCAGAGTCATACAGCTAGCAAATGTTAAGTGTCTGAGTCCAGATTTGAACTCAGGTCCTCCTGACTCCGGGGCCGGTACTCTATCCACTGTGCCACCTAGCTGCCCCTGAGGGATTCTATGAATGGCAGCATCTGGCCTGCTAACATTTGCTCTTCCTATGTATGGAACCTGTTGCTAGATGGAATAGAGAGCGTTTCCACTTTCCGGGATGTCCCTACCTTTGTGATGATTTAAAAAGTGAGTTGGGATAGAGGGAACTGGGGAAAACTCCTTAATACTGAAAGTTACGTACGAGTTTATTTCATGCAGGGAGACCGCTTTGGGGGTGCTTTAGATGCAGCAGCCAAGATGTTCAGCAAAGCCTTTGATAGTGGCATCATCCCCATGGAGTTTGTGAACAAGATGAAGAAGGAAGGAAGACTGATCATGGGGATTGGTCACAGAGTCAAGTCAGTAAGTGGAACTGTTCTGCTCAGAGGAGTCCATCTCTACAATGGGGGGTGGGGGCTGGTTTGCACTAGAGGACCTCTGAGGTTCCTTCCAGCTCTGCTCTTGTGATCCTACAACATGGATGTTGACCCATCTTCAAAAGCTCTCTTCTGAGTTGGCCTCACTGCATCTTGTGTCCACTTCCAGATAAATAACCCAGATATGAGGGTTCAGATCCTTAAAGATTATGTCAAGCAACACTTCCCTTCCACTCCGCTTCTGGATTACGCACTCGAAGTAGAGAAGATCACCACCTCCAAGGTAAAAATACAGTTGGGATAAATTTAGGTATGGGCCAGGCACTCCAGCAGTAAATTTGAGAAGACATCTAGCTGAAATCAGCCACCTTGCACTTTGGGTCAGGTAGTGCTGTCCTCTTCACTGAGTGGATTGTTGCTGTTAATTTGAAGTGATTGCTGGAGAAGAGTTGAGAAGACGATATCTCTCCCTTCTTTGCTAAGGGGTGGAATATTATATATTCTGTTAGATGTGGTTGAAGTGTTGGTTTTGCTAAATTGTTTTGTTTTTTCACCTTAATCTCAGTGTTAGAAGGTAAGGCTTGATAGGTAAGGAAAGGCAGAGGAATATATTTGGAAATGAATGTGATATAAAAACAAAGCAGCAATAACAATATTAAGAGGTAGTTGGTCCCTACTGTGATATATATGCCTCTTTTTTTTTAGGGGACTAGTATTACCAATTCTCATGTGTATTTTGTTTTGTTTTTGTTTTTTGTGAGGCATTTGGGGTTAAGTGACTTGCCCAGAGTCACACAGCTAGTATTAAGTGTCTGAGGCCGGATTTGAACTCAGGTCCTCCTGACTCCAGGGCCAGTGCTTTATCCACTGCACCACCTAGCTGCCCTCATGTATATTTTAAAATAGGAATTATACATGCTTGTTGGGGCCCTAAAAAAAGGATCGAATAGTTAATGTAATAATAGCCATCACTGGGAGCAGCTAGGTGGTGCAGTGGATAAAACACTGGCTCTGGATTCAGGAGGACGTGAGTTCAAATTCAGGCTCAGACACTTGACACTTATTAGCTGTGTAACCCTGGGCAAATTACTTAACCCTCATTGCCCCCCCCTCCAATAGCCAGCATTTGTATAGTGTATAGTATAGGTTTGTTAAGCACTTTGTAAACACCTCATTTGGTCCTCACAATAACCATGGGAGGTAGAGTCAAACACTGAGCAGCACGGAGAAGAGCAAAGAATGTTTTACTATTTCCTACCTTTCCTCCTCTGTAAAATGAGGGGTTTGAACTAGAAGATTTCACAAGGCCCCCTCCTAGCCTTAAAGCTAGGATTCTGGAAATGGAATTAAATTAAAAACTGCGGGAAATGGGGAAAATAGGTTTGAATCCACACACCACAATAAAGTTCCAACTGGATGAATGATCTAAGCATGAAAAAAGAGGTGTTTTTCTGTTTTAGAGAACAGGAATGTGTGTATCAGTCACATAGGACATCATTGCCATCAGAGATCTCACCAGGTTAAATATTCCATGACAGGCACATTTTTTTAAAATGGGACTGAAAAGAAATCACACTGGATAGCTGAAGCAACTAACAAGAAATCTTTTTGTTTTTTACATTCTTAGAAGCCAAATCTTATCCTGAATGTAGATGGTTTTATTGGAGTTGCATTTGTGGATATGCTCAGGAATTGTGGCTCCTTTACCAGGTAAGTGATGCAGACCTCTTCTGTCTGTTGTCCCGTTGCTTCTTTTTCTCAACAGGAAAAGAGAGCCTGGGATGCTTTTCAGCTGAAAGGAGGCTTTCAAACCCCAGAGTGGTTGCCTCTGAGACTGCACAATACAAATAATGTGATCTCTGCCCTCTCAGAGTTTCAGTGCTGCTTAGCTTGGGGAAATCTGTTCAGAGTTTTTTTTTTTTTAATCCAATTCAGTTGTGTGTGTGTTTGTGTTTCAGGGAGGAAGCTGATGAATATATTGAGATTGGAGCCCTCAATGGTATTTTTGTGCTAGGAAGAAGTATGGGTTTCATTGGTGAGTTTTTGCTTTTTGTTTTTGTTGTAGGGTTTCTCTCATTCTGTCAAACCCTACCATATTCCTGTAGACTGGGAGGGAATCTTTCTGTACCAGAAAAGTTACCACAATCTTAAGTCATTCTTGACACTTCTCCCTTTTCTCTTCTCCATATATTATGGAAAAGCAACCTTGGAGTCAGAAAGTTTAGTTCTTGCCAGTGATGTATGCTAGCTATGTGACCATGGGCAAGTGCCTAGCCAATAAATTATTATTCAGTTGTGTATCAACAGTCTTATCACCTGGCCATGCTGTCCTTTAAGGGGCTTTCCTGTTGAATGGAACTGGATTTCCCTCCCTTTCTTATATCTGATAGCTTTCCCTTCCCCTCTCTATTTAACTACTGCTTTTTTAAGAGAAGACATCCTTTTGTTCCATTTTTTAGGGCATTATCTAGATCAGAAGAGGCTGAAACAGGGTCTGTATCGGCATCCATGGGATGATATTTCGTACGTTCTCCCAGAACACATGACCATGTAACAGAACAAGGAGCCTCATTCCAAGGGGGAAAAAAAGACCTCTCCCTAAGGTACAGTGCACATGCGTAGCACTGGAGACTGCTACCAGGTGGACTGGAGCTTCAAGGAGCCATTGGTGTACAGAAATTAGAGACCAACATGTATCTATCTCTATAAGCTAACCCCGTTAAATTCACACAGAGAAGCTTAATATTTTTTTTATAAGCATAGAAATGGAAGCAAAATAAAGCCAATACTTGTGATGTTTCATATGCTACCTGCTGTATTTATTACATGGAAGCAACTGAGCACTGTCTGTATACGTTTTGTTTCCTTATTGTAGTGTGTGTATGTTTATCTGTGGTTGTGTTGGCTTATTTTTATCTTTTTTTCCATTAAAAAAATAATATAACTTGGCTATATCCTTTCCTTGGAGGAGGGGAAGGAATTCTGCTTAAAAACTGGACAGTTAGATTAATATGAAAAGAACTTATAATATCCTGTTTCTCCACACATGCCTTGTCCTCCTCCTCCTAGAACATGAAGAGCATTGTTTGTGTTTATCTCTGATTTGGGGGACCTTTTATTATTGTCTTTTTTTTTTTTTTTTGATATGCTGTATGTAAAAGGTTTTATCACTCTGTCCTGTCTGTATGTTCAGTACTGCATTTCCAAGTCTGCTCGCGTGTGTGTGTGTGTGTGTTGCAGGGACAGGGGACCGACTGTGGCCACCTCAGCCAGTGTCATGCCAAAACACGTGATGTGGTAGTTTAAAATGTAAAGTTGTCATGTAAAAAAAACTGTGAAATGACCAGTATCTTACATACTTTGTATTTATGCAGCTATGACTGAATTATTGTTCCTTGGGTTGTTAACTTGTAGCTGCACAATCTGTGTATGTAAAATGCAAGAGATTCTGGATAGCCAACTATCCTCTCAGTCCCTTCTCTGTATTATCATAGTCCAATTTAAATAAACAATACAGTAACAAAAAAAGCACTGTTTTCAGCTCGTCAATGTATCTAAATCTGTTCACCCAAGAATTCTTCATAAAGATCCTATGTGAGGGGCAGCTAGGTGGTGCAGTGGATGGAGCACCAGCCCTGGAGTCAAGAGTTCCTGAGTTCAAATCTGGCCTCAGACACTTGACACTAGCTGTGTGATCCTGGGCAAGTCACTTAACCCCAATTGCCTCACTTTAAAAAAAAAAAAAGATCCTATGTGTATATGTATGGTTTTTTTTTGGGGGGGTATACATGCATATATTCATTATATGTATATATATCATCAGAGGATGATAAATCCTTTGAGAGATAGCTCATGCCATGGAGATGACTGGGATCCCAGAAGGCGATGCCAGCAGAGTCCTGTGAAGGGTCATAGTCTGTAGGGACTTTCGGGATCCAAGCCCCTCATTTTATAGAAGAGAAAATTTTGAAGTATCATAGATGGTGACTTTTCCATGATAAAACAGATAGTAATCAGGATTTGATCTAAGTGTCTTCAAATCCAATATTCTTTCCATTCTCCAGTGCTGCCTCTCAGAAAATATAGCCTGTGCGGCCCCTAGGTGGAGCCAGGGGATCAAGATGACCTGAGTTCCAGTTTGGCCACAGAAGCTGGACAAGTCACAACTCTGATTGCCTCCCCCAAGAAATGATATAGCCTAGCTGAATAGAGAAAAAACTGCCATTGAGATGAATTTTTTTGGAGAGAATAAATCAAGAAACCATCTTATGTATGGATGGGTTAATCTGCATTGGTTGGAGTACCCATCCAAGTAATATCAGAGCTTCAGAGTTGAGCCTCATGTTCAATTATGGGTCTCAGTTTATAGAAAGGCTGCAATCAATTACAGTGTCCAGAGGTGGGCACCAGTGGTGAAGGGCCCTGAGTCTGGCACAAAGTTTCTTAGCCTAGGGTTGGTAGACTTTTAAGTATTTTAATACTATTTCAATATGATTTCCTTTATGACCTTATGTATGTACTTTAAAACATTTTGAGAAAGGGTCTGAAGGCTTCACCAGACTGCTAGAGAGATCCACGATAAAAAACATGAACAATGCTTGGCCTATGCCCTATGAGGATAGGTTGAAGAATGGATTTTTAAGTCTAGAGAAGAGATGGGACTGGATAGCTGTCTTCAACAGGAGACAGATCTTTCTCTTATTATTATTGTTATTATTAAGGAATGTACATTTTAGGGGGAAAATGGAGAAATAAATCAACCTTATTTCTCCTTCCTAAACTCTGCTCAATGACTCAGAATAACTTTGTCTTATAAGAAGCTAACTCTTTTCAACATTTGTTTTTACAAAATTTTGAGTTCTAGATTTTTCTCCCTTTCTCTCCCTTCCCTCCCCAAGACAGCAAGCAATCTGATATAGGTTATGTATGTACAATCACATTAAACATATTTCTGCAGTAATCATGTTGTGAAAGAAGAATCAGAACAAAAGGTAAAAACCTCAAAAAAGGAAAAAAACAACAAAAAGTAGAAATAGTATGGTTCAATTTTCATTCAAATGCCACAGTTCTTTTTTCTGGATGTGGAGAGCATTTCCATTATGAGTCCTTTGGAATTATCGTGGATCATTGTATTGCTGAAAAGGGCTAAGTCTATCATAGTTGATCATCACCCAGTATTGGCTGTTACTGTGTACAATGTTCTCTTGGTTCAGGAGAATGTTCTTAATTCCAGAAAGAAGAATTGAGAAGAATGGACAGAAATTGAAGAAAGGAGAATACAGGTTTGATATAAGGGGGAAAAACTTTAAAGCTGTTGGAAAGTGGCATGGGATGCCTTGGGGAAGGTGGTGGGTCCCACATTGGAGGTCTACAAGCAGAGTCCATGCATGACCACTTCTTGGATGTGTTACAGTGGGAATTCTGTTAAGGAGCTCTCCACCCCTGGACAGGATCATGTCATTCCTATATTTTAATTCATAGTCCAAAGTTGCAAATCTTATTCTAAGACACTAATATCTGAAGATGTTCTTCACTACCCAGATCTTTTTCTTTTTTTTATTATTCCATAAATTAACCCATTTATTGTTGGACTATGGGCTACAGATATTTGATGGGGAGATTTTACTGGTCTTTCAATTCCTTCAGTATTCTTTTGTTTTTGTTTTGTTTTGTTTTATTTGCAGGGCAATGAGGGTTAAGTGACTTGCCCAGGGTCACACAGCTAGTCAAGTGTCTGAGGCCAGATTTGAACTCAGGTACTCCTGAATCCAGGGCCGGTGCTTTACCACTGTGCCATCTAGCTGCCCCTCCTTCAGTCTTCTGATGGCAGATTGGACTGTAACTGCAGAGGTGGTATTGTAGGTCCAGTGCACCACCAGCTACTGTTTTCATACAGGATCCACAATGCCAGATACCCACAGCCCGTCTCTTTATTTTGGTCTTGCCACAGAAGGAGCAGATATACTTGGCATGCTGGCTAATTTCAGTTTTCTTCACCATTTTTCTGAGGGATACACCATAACATGTTCCATATTTACCAACAATTCCAACCTTCTTGGTGTGTTTAGCCATGTTGCCAGTCGCTGGCCCGGAACTTGAAGAGGGCTTTTCTTTTTTCCATCCTTTGCTTTCAGTTAGCACAGGTGATGAAAACACTGGTGATCATATGGTCTTCACTTTCTTGACCAAGACCTTCAGTGCTTTCTAGGCCTTTTCTGGTGTTATGATTTGAGCCCACATGAATCACTAGAAGTGGTTGGTAGTTGTCCATTTTGGTAAGTTTTGGGAAGCCCTTTGGCATTTTTCCATCCCCTGGAAAGATACTAAACCTCTTTTGTAGTTGTCAAGTGGAAAAAAAAATGATCTCAATCCCTCAAAAAAAATGTAACCAACAGCCAGGACTCTTTCTCTGACCCTCACTGGACGGCCTCCCATCTAATAGCAGCTTTGGATCTCCATTATTATTTCTTGGAGGTTTCCTCCTCTCCAGAAAGAGGCTCAATTTTTTTTTTCTTTTTTCTTTTTTTTGGGGGGTGGGGCAATGAGGGTTAAGTGACTTGCCCAGGGTCACACAGCTAGTAAGTGTCAAGGGTCTGAGGCTGGATTTGAACTCAGGTCCTCCTGAATCCAGAGCCAGTGGACTGTACCACCTCGGTGCCCCCAGTTTTTGGGTTTGTTTTTTTTCTTCAGATTGGGTCTTCCTGTCTTGCCCAGGCTGCTCATAGTCCTGATTCCACTCAGAAAGGGATGGCAGCTTTCACCTGTTCTTTTTCCAACCTGGGCCAGTTTGCTCCATTCTTATGCAATGTGATGCCCCCTCCTCTTTTCTTCCAGGGGCTCTTCCATTAAATCGTGTACCACAGATTATTTAGCCATTCCCCAATTGATGGGCATCCCTTTGATTTCCAATTCTTAGCCTCTAAAAATCTTCTAATTAGTATCTCTGACTTGTCTCTCCTAGCTCCAAACTTCCAGTCACATAGCTACCAAAGTGATACTCCTTTATTTGTTTGTTTTCTTAGTAAACATTGATTTGATGGCATACTTAGTATGGACACCAGCTTGGCTTGGCTCATTGCCACTCCAAAATGAACTTGAGAGCTGCCAGTCAGCCTCCCTAGCAGCATGGATTATAGCTACGGATTGCGTGCTCATCCTCCCATAGGTTTCCAGTGCAGTGGAGTCGTCCTTCACTTGTGTTAACACTCTTCTACTCTCCTGTGTCCAGACCCAGGTTGGGATTCTCCTCTGACTCTTCAGGTCCTTTTTCTTCTCCACATATTCACACCTAAAAGGCTGTTTTGATCTTGTTTGACTTTTTTTTTCCCATTCATTGTTTTTTTTATTTTCCATTTCCACGTAAGGGTAGTTTTCAACATTAATTTTCATAAGATTTAGAGTTCCAAATTTTTCTCCCTCCCTCCCTCTCTTTCCTCCCCCCTCCACAAGATCGCAACCAGGTTATATATGTACAATCCACAAGTGTTCTTTTTATCAGTTCTTTCTATAGGGGTGCATAGTAAGCTTCCTCATTAGTTCCTTGGGATTGTCTTGGATCATTGCACTGCTGAGAGTAGTTAAGTCATTCACAATTACTCATTGAACAATACTGCTGTCACTATGCACAATGTCCTCTCAGCTCTGCTCACTTCACTATACATCGATGTTCATTAGTCTTTCAAGGTTTTTCAGGGATCATCCTGTTTGTCATTTCCTGTAGCACAAGTCCATTCCACTACAATCATATAACACAGCTTTTTCCATTATTCCTCAATTGATGGACATTCCCTTGATTCTCAATTCTTAGCCTCCACCAAGAGTTTCTATAAATATTTTTTGTACAATTTTTCCCCCTTTTCTCTTTTTCATGATTACTATTGTTAACTGTTTCCCTTCCATCCTATTCCCTTCCCCATTATATTTATTCTATTATCCATCTTCTTTCATCCTATCACTCTACAAAAGGGATTTGCTTGTCTGTCCCCTCCCCCACTCCGCCCTTCCTTCTTTTGCCCCTCTCTCTCTTTTTTTTTTTGCAGGGCAATGAGGGTTAAGTGACTTATCCAGGGTCACACAGCTAGTAAGTGTCAAGTGTCTGAGGTCAGATTTGAACTCAGGTCCTCCTGAATCCAGGGCTGGTGCTTTATCCACTGTGCCACCTAGCTGCCCCCTGCCCCTCTCTCTTTATCCCTTTCCCCTCCTATTTTCCTGCAGGGTTAGAGAGATTACTCCACCCAATTGAGTGTGTACATTATTCCCTCCTTGAGCTGATTCTAATGAGATTGAGGTCTTTGAGCCAATTCTGATGAGTGTTAGGCTCATTTACTGCCCAGATTAAATAGATTACTCTACCCAGTTGGATGTGTCTGTTAGTCCCTCGAGGCAGCTCTGATGAGTTTAAGATCTTTGAGCCTTTTCTGATGAGTGTAAAATTAATTTACTGCCCTGCTCCTCTCCCATCTCTTCCCCCACTCCATAAGCCTTTTCCTGTTACTTTCATGTAGGATTTCACTTCTGCCCTTCCCTCTCCCCCATTGAATTCCCTTCACCCCTCAATTTAACCCTAAAGATGTTATCACCTAGCTAAGCGACACAGTGGACAAATCATCACCCCTGGACCCAGGGGGATCCCAGCCAAAACCTGGCCTCAGACACAAGACAGTCGCCCACTGTACGACCCCAGGTACGTCCCCCAGCTCCAATTTTTTTTATGGTTCTCTAGGGTCTTGTATTTGAAAGTCAAATTTGCCATTCAGTTCAGGTCTTTTCATCACAAATATCTGAAAGTCTTCTTTTTCATTAAAGTCCCATTTTTTCCACTGAAAGATAATGCTGAGTTTTGCTAAATAGATGATTCTTGGTTGTAATCCCATTTCCTTTGCCCTTTGGAATATCATATTCCATGCCCTCCAGTCCTTTAATGTAGAAGCTGCTAGATCTTGTGCTATCCTGACCGGGGCTCCACAGTACTTGAATTCTTTCTTTTTGGCAGCTTGCAATATTTTCTCCTTGACCTTTGAGCTCTGGAATTTGGCTATAATATTCCTAGGAGTTTTCTTTTGGGGATCTTTCTGGAGGTGATCAGTGGATGCTTTCCATTTCTATTTTAGCTTTTTCTAGAATTTCAGGGCAATTTTCCTTGAGAATATCTTGGAAGATGGTGTCTAAGCTCTTTCCTTGATCATGGTTTTCAGGTAGACCAATAATTTTCAAATTATCTCTCCTGGACCTATTTTCCAGGTCAGCAGTTTTTCCCAGAAGATATTTCACATTGCCCTCTATTTTTTTATTCATTTGGATTTGCTTTATTGTGTCTTGGTTTCTCATAAAGTCACTGGCTTCCATTTGTTCAATCCTAATTCTTAGGCAATTATTTTCATCAGAGAGCTTTTGTACCTCCTTTTCCATTTGACTTTTCAAGCTGTTGACTTTTTTTCTCATGTCTTTCCTGCATCACCCTCATTTCTCTTTCCATTTTTTCCTCTAGCTCTCTAACTTTATCTTCAAAGTCCTTTTTGAGCACCTCTATGGCCTGAGACCAATTCCTATTTTTCTTGGAAGCTTTAGATATAGAGGCCCTGATGTTGACAGCTTCCTCTGAGGGTGCCCCTTGGTCTTCCTTGTTACTGAAGAAACTTTCTATGGTCCTCACCTTTCTCTGTCTGCTCATCTTGCCTTTTTTTTTGCTAGACTTTTAGCTCCTTAAAGTGGGGCACTGTTTCCAGGCTGCAGTATCCAAAGCTTAAGAAGTCCCAGGTGGTATGATTTAAGGAGAATCAGGTTCTTCCCTCGCCCGGCCTGTTTCCTGGCCCTAGATGACCCCAGACCAACTTGCCAATCAACCAGCTTTGTGTGTTGTGGTTGTTAGCTCTGATGAGCCTGTGCCCCTCCCCAACCTGGGCCACTTCTACTCAAGCCTACCACCTGGTTCTCAGTAGGGGTGTAAAATCCAAGTTCTGCCTTAGCACCAGCATAGACCCCTGTAGTCTCTCTCCTGCCCAGGGCTCAGCCCACTCACCAGACTGTGAGCTTAGTTCCAGACAATACTGGTGCTTCAGCTGATTCAGAGGCTCTGGGGGTCTCCTTCTCTGGTGAGGACTTCCTGAGACTGGATCTGTGTCAGGGTGACTGTGGGGTTGGGCCCGACTCCTGTATCAGCACAGCAGCTCCCTCCTTCTGACCTTCCAAGCCGTTCTTGGTTAGAAGATGATTTCAGCACATTCTTCTGTGAGTTTTTCTTCCGGGAATTTTCCTATGACCTTATTTGGATGTTTTTTGGAGCGATCATGTCATGAGTTCCTTGTTTGACTTTTTAAGAAAGGATTACTTATATTCACTGGATTGTGAAGAGGGATTCCCTGAGCCTTGTATCCTTCCATCCAGTAGACTGCCCCCATAATCATCCCCTCTTTCTCTAGTCTTGTACCCTTAATCTCGTTACATATTACATACATTACATATTTCTCTCATCTTTAATATTTCCCTATCTACTGGCTCATGGCCTGCCATCTCCAAATATGTCAGGTCTCCCCCACCACTAAGCTTTGTGAGAAAATAATCAATAATGGATTTCTTGGGGGGACCCAGAGATTAGTTTCTCAGTCCTTTCTCCCCCTCCTGCCCACCAGAAAGTCTAGCTCTCCTTGATCTGATTTTGTCTAGCTGGTTGAAGGACTGATGGAATTAAACCACACCTACATAATGGACTGTAAAAATATTTTACCTAGCTGGCCTAATTTAGGGGGACTAATCTGACTGGGGACTTTTGACTGATTGGCTATCTGACTGCTATTAACTTAGTATGGACCATTTAAAAATTTCTCCACACTGCTCCCAAATTGATAAGCAAAAGATTAAGAAGGCGCTTAACTACATAATCAAAGCAGAGTTTATTTATGAGATATAATTTAAACATAAAAATACAGCAAAATAAAATGTACAACCTAACTGCTTTCCAGGGCATCTCTTTCCACCCGCCATGCCTGGAACTTTTTAGCCTCCTCCTGCGTACCAATGGACCTTCTAGCGTTCTCCTAGTACTCCAGCATCCTCCCTACCCCCCCTTTCTCCCGAGTCCTTCTCTTCTCCTAATCTTCCAGTCTCACCTCCTGTTCTGTCTGTCTGCTCCATCAGTCCACCGCCCCCCCACACACACACTGTCTAACTCCCTGGTATATATCTTCCTTCTAACCACTCAAACCTCAGGGCTCCCTGTGCCTTGCACACACCAAACTAATCCACCTGCTGCCCTAGCACTGCGGCCACCACGGGGAGGGGATGCTTGAGTGTCTAGTGCATACCACACCCAGGGCTCCAGGGGCCTGTGACCCCTGCTGTGTGCCCAGGGACCTCTGCACAGGCTACGCCAGAGGCCAGACTGGACGAGCCTGGGATCTCTGGGGTAGATTCTCTCAGGGCAGAGGGAGCTGGGGCTTTTTCCCCTAGCTGTCTGACCTGGCATCCCTTAAAACTCACGGGGCTTTTTAGCTCAGCTGAAGAGGAGGGGGAGGGGCACTAGTCCCTCTGACAGAAAAGACCCTGAGGGCCCAAGGCTTTCTAATCTCAGCCCAAAGGTAGGGTCCCCAAATCAAAATAAATTTCCATAGGACTTTGCCTTAAGCAACTTAAGTGAGGGTCTTTTGTATTCTTTTCCCTGATGTCATCTGTAGAGTTCATTTTAATGTAGAACACCTTTAAGTCATGTCAACCCATGGAATTGAGTGATGCTAACCAGTTAGCTTTGATCAATTTATAATGACCCGCCTCTACCAAAAGACCCTTGAAAGATGCCATTTTGGGTTTTAGAGGCTCACTCTAAAAGACAGCATAGATCTTTTGGGGCTTTTCCCCTGCTCCCATTAACTGGCGTGTTGAAGCTCTCTCCCTGCTTTCTCTACCACGCAGCCTGAGATCATAAGTTAGGGAGATAGGTGGTCAATCCGTTACTGGTATGATATTAATAAAATAATAATATGCTGATTTCAGAGAAACCTGGAAGGACTTACATGAATTGATGCTGAGTGAAGTGAGCAGAACCAGGAGGACATTTGTACACAGTATCCACAATATTATGTGTTGAAGAACTGTGATAGACTTGAATCTTCTCAGCAATACAAGGGTCCAAGATAGTTCCAAAGGACTCATGATGGAAAATGCTCTCCATATCCAGAAAAAAAGGAACTATGGAATCTAGATGCAGATTGAACCATAATATTTCTGTTTTTTTAATTTTTTTTCCTTTTTGCTCTGATTCTTACACAGCATGACTAATGCAGAAATACGTTTAATGCGATTGTACATATATAACCTATATCAGATTGCTTGCTGTCTTGGAGGGGGGGAGTGAAAATTTTGAAACTAGAAATCTTTTTTTTTTTTTTTTTTTTTAGTGAGGCAATTGGGGTTAAGTGACTTGCCCAGGGTCACACAGCTAGTAAGTGTTAAGTGTCTGAGGTCGGATTTGAACTCAGGTACTCCTGAATCCAGGGCCAGCGCTTCACCACTGCGCCATCTAGCTGCCCCAAACTAGAAATCTTATAAAAACAAATGTTGAAAACTATCTCTACATGTAACTGGAAAATAATAAAATACTGTTATGAAAAAATAATAATATGCTTACCCCAAACTGGTGCCTATAGCAAGAGTATTTTTAAAAACACAACCTCGGGGCAGCTAGGTGGCGCAATGGATTTAGAGCACCGGTCCTGGAGTCAGGAGTACCTGAGTTCAAATCCGGCCTCAGACACATAACACTTACTAGCTGTGTGACCCTGGCCAAGTCACTTAACCCCAATTGCCTCACTTAAAAAAAAACAAAAAAAACCCCACAGCCTCATGTGACTACTATCCCTTCTTCACAGCCAAATTTGAAAAAAAAAATGCAGTACATTCACATTGTCAGTCTACTGGCATTTATTAAGCTCCTACTATATACCAAAGCTATATAAAGCTGTGGATCTCTCAAGTCATCCTCCTCAGAACACAAAGGAAGCAGCCACACCCAAACTTATCTCCCTGGGGTTGAGGGAGACTAGAATGAAGGGTGGAGGTCCCCAAGCTAGCTCAGTCCAGATCTGGTTCCACTTAACTCTTTAGGTCTGTCTGTCCTTTGGTTTAATTTCTCAAGGAGAAGGTTCTTTGATGTGCCCTAGAGAACTTCTGGGGTGCTATGGGCCCATAACATTCCCCACTTCTCTATATACAAGGAAAGGGGACGAAGATTCTCCTGAAACTGCTTCATGCTGAGTGGGGGTTGAAGAAATCACAGTGCAAGGGACGGGGAGGGGAGAAGTGGAGAAGCCCTGGTCCTGAGGGTGAGCGGAGACACATAGGCACAATGGGTATCTGCCATGAATCCTTGAGCCTAGATGGAACAGACTTAAACAAAAAAATTTAAAACTGACCGAAGAAAAAATGAAAAAGGACTTTATCTGATAAGTAATAAAAGTGTAACCACTTTTTTCCCAGTGGAAGCTAGAATGGCTGAATGCAAGACGGGGTGTGGCCTGCCTTACAAAAGTTAAGTAATGTGGGGACCAATTTTTAATTGGGGAGTGTTAGCTAAGTGGCTCACCGAAATTTTGAGGCAAGGAAGGAGACCGGCAGCCTCCCTCAAAACAGAGCAAGATTCATTTAACAAGAACGAACTTAAAAAAACCCAACACAAACAGGATCAGTAGGATCAAGGGAAAGGAAATAAAATGGGGAAAAGGAAATTATACAACCTGAATAACACCACCACCCAGGAATCAGCTGAGAATACACAGCAGCTTCTTCTTGCTTTCCAGCATCCAGCTTCCAGCTAGAATGGCAAATTCTCCTCCCCCTTCCCAGCAAACCCCAGGCAGCCCCCAGCCAATTGGCTGGCCGTTCTGATCGTCACATGACTGCCCTCACTAGGCTTCCAATCATTATAATTTTGCCAGACCCATGTAGGCATCGGTGAGTGGTGATGATGTAAGGTGCCAGCGCCATGGTGATGGCTACAACCAGTGGGTGGAGCACCGTGCTGTTTGCAGAGCCCCAGAGGCCAGGTTTTAAAAAAAATTTCTAGCCAAAAGATGGGGTCATAAAAACCTCAAATAACAATTAATTCTTTACAGTAATCAGATCAAAGCTTAGTTCTGTGAAAGGCAGTGTCTGTCTACATTTTAGGGTCTTTTCCCCAATCCGCATGACTTTGTGCCTTGATTGAATGCTAGGACCTGAACAAGAGAATAAGACAGAGGTCACCCCTGAATCATCCCTAGACTTGCCTCCTACCTCCAGCTTGGCCATGGGCTTGGCCCTGGAGATGTCAGTGACAAGGGGCTGCACTGGGGGACAAAAAGGTAGGAGAGCTGGCCTCACGTTTGTGGAGTATCCCCCACTCCTGTGTCCCAGTTTACTGCAGCTGCCAGAATCTTGGCCACCCGGAGATCTGCTAGTAGCAGACTTGAGGGCTGCTGCTATTAGCGAGGCTTGTTCTATGGAGCTGGCACGAGCCATCTTTTCTCTCTCTGTGGCTACCACTAGGTACCACTGCTATTAAAAATCTTAACTGGAGGGGCAGCTAGGTGGCGCAGTGGATAGAGCACCGGCCCTGGAGTCAGGAATACCTGAGTTCAAATCCGGCCTCAGACACTTAACACTTACTAGCTGTGTGACCCTGGGCAAGTCACTTAACCCCAATTGCCTCACTAAAAAAAAAAAGAAAAAAAATTTTAACCGGGTGGCTAGGTGGTGCAGTGGATAAAGCACCAGCCCTGGGATTCAGGAGTACCTGAGTTCAAATCCGGCCTCAGACACTTGACACTCACTAGCTGTGTGACCCTGAGCAAGTCACTTAACCCCCATTGCCCCGAAAAACAAACAAACAAAAAAAAAATCTTAAAAGCAATATCAGGGGCAGCTAGGTGGTACAGTGGATAGAGCACCAGCCCTGGAGTCAGGAGTACCTGAGTTCAAATCCGGCCTCAGACACTTAACACTTACTAGCTGTGTGACCCTGGCCAAGTCACTTAACCCCAATTGCCTCACTAAAAAAAAAAAAACAATATCAAGGAGTTGTGAGGATGGGGTTTGGGGACCCCAGTCTAACTTCTGGAGTTCTCTCTTAATGTCAGGAGCAGATTGGCTGATAAAATGAATATTGAGGACAGTTATTCCTACATCTCTTTCTGGGTCTAGGTTGGTATATTTCTTCAGAGAGTCCACAAGGCAACTCATGAAAAGAGCTGGGTTTTCCTCAGGCCCCTGTGTGATCTCCTTCACCTTTTCATAATTGACTTGTTTCTTAACCCCCCTTCTCATTGCCTCAACCAGGCAGGTGACCATGTGGTTTCTATGAGCCCTGTCTTCCCTGTTATCATAGTTCCATCTTGGTTCTACCGCTGGAACAGAGGTAAATCCAGGAACCCCAGCCCAATTTCCAACCTGCGAGTATTCATCCCCGACTTGTACCGCCAGGTCCCAAATCTGTTTTTTCTCATCGCGGGGTACAACAGCTGGCAAGAATAATTTGCAAGGGGGCAGCTAGGTGGCGCAGTGGATAAAGCACCAGCCCTGGATTCAGGATTTCCTGAGTTCAAATCCGGCCTCAGACACTTGACACTTACTAGCTGTGTGACCCTGGGCAAGTCACTTAACCCCCATTGCCCCGCAAAAAAAAAAAAAAAAAAATTTGCAAATCGGTCCAGGAAAGGTCAAACTGCACTGTCACAGACTTAAAGCCATCTATGAACTTTGCAGGGTTCTCTGAGTAACACCCCAATTTCTCTTTAATCTGAGATAAACTGCTCATGGAAAAAGGAACATGCATTAATGTTGTACCCTTCCCAATGGGAAATTCCCTTAATGGAAGCAGGGGAGCAGTGGGAGACGCTGGTAAGGCCCTGGGTGAAGCCGGCTGGGGAGGGGATGAGGAGGTTAATGGCTCGGGCTGAGGTGGAGCCAGGTTAGTCTGTGAGGTAGGTGGGAGAGGGGTAGCAGTCTTTGGCTGCAGTGTGGGTGGAGATGGGGTAAAGGAGACTAGAGGAATGGGTGTAGGCGACTGCAGATTAGGTAAAGCAGATGGGATTGGCTGCTGAATGGAAAAAACAGGAGAATAGAGAACGTATTGGAGCTCCCCTAGATTGTGACAGGGGTACAGCTGGATAGGTTGTGCAGATCACTGTTGGGTAGGGCAAATAGAGGAATACTGACATCCACTCCCAGTGTGGCCGGAGCTCAGCTGTGGAGGGCATAGGGGATTGGTTCTGAAATCAGCCGGTGGATAAAGAGGAGTCTCAGTCATGGAGTGGTATGACCCATAGGGACGGAAGCAGGCAGGGAAGAAGGAGTGAAATGAGAAACAGGTAGGGAATGAGTCTGAGGAGCAGAAGAGCATGGGGTCCCAGAGGAGGTGCCCAAAGGGTTAGCTAATTGCTTGGACTTTCGGTGATTTTCTAACAGCAAGGGGACCTCATCCTTTCCTTTTGACTTCTGCCTTAAAGCCATAAAGGCCAAAATGTATGGGATTTCTGTCCATTTCCCTTCATGCCTGCAAAATTTGTCCAATTGCAAAATGGTGTCATAGTTAAGTGTTCCACGTCCAGGCCAGTTTTCTTGAGACCCTAGCAGATACTGCAGCCAGACAGTGTTACAATAATGGATCATGAATCTCTTTCTCAAGTTTGTAAATTCTAATTTAGTCCAATCTCTTAGGATGCACCCCAGCGGTGAACCTTTTGGAACACTCCCTTTCTGTTCCATGGCTGTACCCAGATATTGTCCTGTCTAAGGAGAACGGTCTGAACGTGGTTCAGATGTTAGGTTGAGCTTTCTCATGGGAGAGAGACGCTGGCTGCCCCTCGTGGAAGAGCAGAGCACTGGCAAGATTAGACACACAACTCTCTTTGGCCCTTTCACCGTCAGAATGAAGACCATTCTAAGCAACCAGACTGTTGACATCCCAGAAAATGTTGACGTCTCTCTTAAGGGTCGTACAGTTATTGTGAAGGGGCCCAGAGGAATCCTCCAAAGGGATTTCAACCATATCAATGTTGAGCTCAGTCTCCTTGGAAAGAAGAAAAAAAGGCTCCGGGTGGACAAGTGGTGGGGAAATCAAAAAGAACTTGCAACTGTTCAAACTTGCAACTGATCAAAGGTGTTACTCTGGGTTTTCGTTACAAGATGAGGTCTGTGTATGCTCACTTCCCCATCAATGTTGTTATTCAAGAGAATTGGCTCACTTGTTGAAATCAGAAATTTCTTGGGTGAAAAATATATTCGAAGAGTATGCATGAGACCAGGTGTGGCTTGTTCTGTTTCTCAAGCCCAAAAAGATGAGTGAATTCTTGAAGGAAATGATATTAAACTTGTATCAAACTCAGCTGCCCTGATCCAACAGGCCACCCCAGTAAAAAACAAGGATATCAGAAAAATTTTGGATGGTATCTATGTTTCTGAGAAAGGCACAGTGCAACAAGCTGATGAATAAGTTGGAAAAGATGCCAAAGGCAGTGTCCTGAGGAGTCAACACTTATTCAGATGTCAAAATAAAAATATTTTTTGTCGAAAAAAAAAATATTAGACACACAAGCACAAAAGTTCTTACCCAGAAACGTGGAGTTCGAGGGTCTGAGCATGGTTTGGACGTCTAGCTGAGCTTTTGGTGAGGGAGGGAGTCCCAGGCGGCCCGTCTGCTGTTGTGTGCAAAAGCTGACTGTCTCTACCTCTCTGTGATTCAAATGGGAGATTGAGTCAGGTGGGAGAGGGAGAAAGGAAACCCAGAAAGGAGGGTCCTCCCTTCAGGTTTTGTGTGCCAAGCGTGGTCCGGATGTCTGGCTGAACTTTTGGCAAGGGAGGGAGACCCAGGCTGCCCATCCACTGTTGTGTGCAAAAGCTGACTGTCTCTACCTCTCTGTGACTCAAACGGGAGGTTGAGTCAGGTGTGAGAGGCACATTCAGGTGTCAAAATGTCATAGGGAAAATGGGGTAGGGGGTTTGGGAAGGGGATGGGGGTGTGGAGTATGGGTTAGGGGTCCTTAGGAATTCCTCTTTAAAGAATTACACCCTCTTGCACTCAAGTTAGAATATGATGGTAGTTTATTTCGGGGAAGGGGAAGGGAAGGGAAGCCATGAAAGAAGTCCTTGGACTTCTCATGGGGAGAAAGGCATGGCACAGAGAGTGGCTCTGAGATACAAATCTCCTCGAGCAGGAGACTGGCAGGTACTTTTATAGAGGACTGATGGGGGTGACCATCTGACTGTGGAAAGTTCCTTTAGTGAAGGAGGACCATCCCCCACTGGTGGTGGCTGGAGGAATTGGGTGAGGGGTGGCTGTGGATCTCTCAAGCCATCTCCTCAGAACACAAAGGAAGCAGCCACACCCAAATTTATCTCCCCAGGGTTGAGGGAGACTAGAATTAAGGGTGGAGGTCCCCAAGCTAGCTCAGTCTGATCTGGTTCCACTTATCTCTTTAGGTGTGTCTGTCCTTTGGTTTAGTTTCTCAAGGAGAAGGTTCTTTGATGTGCCCCAGAGAACTTCTGGGGTGCTATGAGCCCATAACACTTGTATTGCTGAGAATAGCTAAGTCATTCACAATTCTTTCTCAAACAATATGCTGTTACTGTGTTCTGTTTACTTCACTAGGCATCAATTTATGTAAGTCTTTCTAGTTTTTTCTGAAATCATCCTGATCATCATTTATTATAGCACAATAATATTCCATTAAATCACATATCACAGGGGCAGCTAGGTGGTGCAGTGGATAAAACACTAGTCCTGGATTCAGGAGGACCTGAGTTCAAATCCAGCCTCAGACACTACTTGACACTTACTAGCTGTGTGACCCTGGGCAAGTCACTTAACCCTCATTGCCCTACCCAAAACAAAAACAAAAACAAAAAAATCACATACCACAGATTATTTAGCCATTCCCCAATTGATGGGCATCCCTTTGATCTCCAGTTCTTAGCCTCTAAAAATCTTCTAATTAGTACCTCTGACTTGTCCCTCCTCTTCCATTCACACAGCTACCAAAGTTATACTCCTTTATCTATTTATTTGTTTTCTTAATAGTAAACATTCTTAGTTAAAGTTTTGAGTTCCAAATTTTATCCCTCTTCTCCCTCCCCTCCTCCCCTCAGGCAGTAAGCAGATATAGGTTATACATGTGCAAATACGTAAAACATTACCATATTGGTCATTTTGTATAATGAATAAAAGAAAAAAATGAAAGAAAAAAATAGTATGCTTCAGTCTATATTCAGTCAATATCAGTTCGTTCTTTTTTGGGGGGGGAGGGTGAGGCAATTGGGGTTAAGTGACTTGCCCAGGGTCACACAGCTAGTAAGTGTCAAATGTCTGAGGTCAAATTTGAATTCAGGTCCTCCTGACTCCAGGGCCAGTGTTCTTTCCACTGCACCACCTAGCTGCCCCTAAAAATCGATTTTTCTATTATTTTTTTTCCAGGCCAATGAGGGTTAAGTGACTTGCCCAAGGTCACACAGCTAGTAAGTGAACTTCAGATCTTTTGAAGTGTATAAAGTAATCATAATGACTACTTTCTTCTAACTATCTGGAAGCAGCTAATGCTAGCTAGGTAAATGTGCTTTCAGTGGACCCAGAGGAAATTGGGATACCTATTTGTAATAATAATAGTGTCATGCTTGTGCTTATCTTCCTTTTGGATCCTTTATTTTGTAATAGAAAAAAAACAATTGAGTAATTCTTTCTAGTTCTAATTTCTTCAAAGAGCAAATCCTTATTTTGCTGTTGAAATAATTTCTACTTTCCCTTTAAGCCCAGGGCTGTCAACTTGTCCCATGTCATTTCCATGATGAATGAACAAAATGAATTGTAAAAATTCTAAGAACAGTGAGCTTTTAATTATATATAGCATTTATACTGTGACCTTAGAATCCTGGGGACAGATCGCCCTCCATAATTAATTTTCTATTTATATATTTAGGCTAATATTAAAGATTCGTTTGCATTCCCTACCCTAATACATACCAACCAATACCCGGAGTGGTTTTGAGGCTTAGAAAGAAGCTGGCTTGGAATGTCAAGATTTCTGAGGTCTGTCCAAGGAATTTTGCTCAAAACAGTTATTTCATTTCTGCTGGTTTGTTTTCAGTGTATTTTCCCCAACTGCCTCCTCCTATGCTTCTGAAAATATTTCTGAAAACTACTATTTGCTTCTTCTGCAAATAGTGTCCTATTTCTTATTATTATATATTATTTCTTATTATTATGTGGAAACAAAGAGACTTTAAGGGATTTCAACTCCACTCTTAGTAAGCAACTCCCACCTGGATTTCAAAGATCGAGGTACTCCCTCCGGGGACATACTGTACACTGATCTGGGGTTTAGTAGACTTTGAGGAGCTGCTGTGCCTAAAATATTAATCATCACAGGTGTAGCTAGGCCGGCCTGACAGTCTCCTCAGTAAACCAAGCCAGTGATTGATCCGAGCTTTCTTCTTAGCTTGGTGTAGGGTGTAGTAGCCCTTGCATTCATTCCCTTGTCGTTACTTTTAAGGTTAACCTTTTAGACGTTAAAGAGCAAAGACTCCAAGCCGACCCCCCTGCCTTCTCACACTAGATGATTGATTATGCACCCAGCAGTCATTCCAACCATGTACTAAGTATCTGAGCATGCGAGGAAAGGCAAATCCTGGCCCTGCTCTGGGAGGAGATTCTCAGCTTAACGGGTGGACAAACGAACGATAGCTATCCCGGATCAAGTGGAAGCAATCAGCAGGGGGGAGGCACTGGAATGAAAGGAGGGGAGAAAGGTGGAGGGGCGATGGCTACTTTCAAGACGCCGCCACTGTGGAGGTGTCCACACAACGGGCGGGGGGATCCGGACTAAGAGGGCTCCTCCGCTGGAGGTCACTAGGTTAGCATAGCGCAAAGGACTCTTTTAAAATGAAGTTTGGACTCCACGGTCTGGGTTTATCCCACTGCTAGGACAATAGGCCATGAAAGCTATAGGATAGCCTTTCCAAAGCTTCCCTTTTTAGGGGGAGGGGGCGGGAGATAGTGTTTGGAGTGGGTGGGTGGAGCTCGCAGCTGTCCCGGCTCCTGAGAAGCTAATATATTTCGGGGAAAAGAGGCCTAGAATTGGACTCGGACTGCCTGGGCCCTTCTCTGGACCTGTCTGTCATTCATTGTCTATGGGCTGGATGTCTGGCCAAGCCACTTCACCTTCACCCAGCCTCAATTTCCTCCCCCTGTAATATGGGTATACTGCCCATCCTCGCTGAGCTGTAGAGAATCAAATGAGATAGGAGCCTGGTGGCAGGGGAAGGGTTAGGTTAAGGTGGTCAGGAAAAACTAACGACACTGAATGCGGGGTAGAGGGAAGACGGGATGAATTAGCAAGGCGCAGGCGTAAGACCGCCTCGCGTCCCGCCCCGCTTAGTCTAACAGTCTCGATTTTTAGGTAGGACGCGAGTCAGCCTTTACAAGGCTTCTTTCTGACTGGAAGCTGTCTCAATCCGCTACCCTTGCTCATGCGCACTCTGCTTCCTCCGCCCAGCCTTCGGAACTTGCCTTCCTTCCCCCCCCTCCCGAAGAGACTAGAGCACAAGGCGCACGCGCGAGCCCGCCCCAGCACCCCGCCCAACTGTTTAACAGTCTCGACCTGAGGTAAGGGCGCGAGCTCGCCAAACTCTCGGAGTCTCGGCTTCTTTCTTAGTCGTGGCTGGTCTTAATCCTCTACCCTTGCACATGCGCAATCAGTTTCCCCGGTCCAGCCTCCCCAACCCCGCTTCCCCTTCCCCGGTGCCGATTGCGCATTCGCAGGGCCCCAGTCTGCATCTTCCCGGCATCCTTCGCGGGTCGCGCAGGAACCGTAGAAGCGATCGGCGGACCGGCCGCAACATGGCTGCGTCAGCTGCCCCTGCAGTTCAGGTGGTGGAGATGGAGGGGGTGGAAGCAGCCGCCTCCGGGCCCGTGGGGCTGGGAGCGGAAGGCATGGGCGTTAGCGGCAGCGTAGCCGCCGAGGCCGGGCTCGGGGCTGGGCTCGGGGCTGGGCTCGGGGCCGGGCTCGCCTCCATGGCGGAGGTGGTCGGCGGGGAGCCAGGCCCGGAGTCGGAGGACTTCGAATGCAGCACGCACTGCTCGGAGCTTTCGTGGCGACAGAACGAGCAGCGGCGCCAGGGCCTCTTCTGCGACATCACGTTGTGCTTCGGCGGCGCGGGCGGCCGCGAGTTCCGCGCCCACCGTTCCGTGCTGGCCGCCGCCACCGAGTACTTCACGCCCCTGCTCTCAGGCCAGTTCTCCGAGTCCCGCTCAGGCCGTGTGGAGATGCGTAAATGGAGCTCGGAGCCCGGGCCCGAGCCCGACACGGTGGAGGCCGTCATCGAGTACATGTACACCGGCCGCATCCGTGTCAGCACCGGCAGCGTCCACGAGGTCCTGGAACTGGCCGACAGGTGAGGGGGGAGGCCGGAGGCCGAGGGGCCTCATGGAGGGAGGTGGACCAGGGAGCCTGGGGAAGACGTGTTAGGGAGGGCGAGAGTAGGGCTAGGAGGACGTGGGGCGGGAGGGGGGAGGGGGGGCAAAGATACCCGTGCAGGAGAGGGAGAGAGGGGGATGAGAGGAAGACCTGGTAGCAAAAAAGGAAAGGGGAAAGTGGGGAGCCTGGGAGAGTGAAAGAAGGGGGGAGGTGAAGATCTAGGAAAGGGAGAGATAAGGAGCAAGGGGGTGAATGGGGAAGGAGGGAGGGAAGATTGGCGAAAAGGCCTTAAGTTTAGGAACTGTTAGGGTTTTGGAAGAGCATCAGTTAATTTCTTTTTAAGAAACTCCCTGGGGGGAGGGTAACTTCTATTGTCTGTCAACCTCCTCTTTGCAATTTATTGTCTTAGAGTTTCCTAGAGCTCGGAGAGCTTAAATAGTTTATTCTGGGTTTTATAGCTAGTATGTGTCAGAAGTAGGACTTGAACCCAGACCTTCTTGCCCCCAAACTAGCCTCTTGCTATTTAGTGTACTAGGTCTTAGGCACATGGAATACAAACATAAAAGTGGAACAGCCCCTATTCTAAAGCTCCTATTCTACTGGGTTAGCCTTTAGAAGGTTTTACTCAAACATACCTGGATCCTTCCCTTCCATCCACATCCCTCAGCCCCACAATTTTCCTCTGTTGAACATTTTCCTTTTCTGAAAAGGGTTAGCTCTGATTTTGTCTCCTCCAAAAAGCCTCTTCTGAGCTCCCTGGGTAAATGGATTTTAATCATTTTTGTTAAAACCTGGTGGTACCAAAGATATCCTTTGTAAATCTGGTAAAGCCTATGGCCTCCTCAGAATGTTTTTAGATAATTGAAGTGCTGAATTTCAGTTTAGAGGTTAGTAAACATTGAAGATGTCATTTTTTTTTCCCACCCAAGTTCATGGACCTTTTTTTTTCTCATGACTCCAGGATAAAATCCTTACCTTAGATGAACATTGAACCTTTTTCTGTTTAGATTTGTGGAAATACTTTACATTTGAATAGTACTTTATGGGTAAAGCAAAAAATTTTCCATCCCTTTTGCTCTTTGATCCTCAAGTCTGTGAATTAGATACTAGAAAATTCTTGGTTGGCAGTAGCTTAAAACTGGCAAAAAGACACTTGTGTATGCTTTTTTTGGAGGGAGGGACCGGGGTTCCCTTTCCAGGATGCCACTGAAGTGGTCACTAATGGGCTGATCTCAGTACTAAGAGGCAGGAAACTTGCATTTTTCCACTGTGTGCCTGTTTCCCCCTCTAGGCATTCTGGTACCCTTGTGATTCTGAATGTTCACCATTTTGGTGCTAGACTTACTGCCCTAATGTAGCTCAGAACTCCTGAACTCAGAGATCCACTAGCCCAGCAGGAGGGACTAAAGATGTGCTGCGCTACACCCAACCCCATTTTAAAGTTAATAAACGACTTACTCATTTTCATACAACTAATGCTGGAGCAGGCATTCAAACCGAGTTCTCTTGATCAGGGATCTATTTCTCCATTGCCGTATACCCCACACAAAAGCACTTTTTCTGGACTTCTCCTCTGCATTTATTATATTCCACCTTGTATCATTGTTGTGTTTATATCTATTAGATTTCAAGCTCCTGGAAGACAGAATTTGTATTTTCCATCTTTGTATCCCCAGGTTCTAGTACCATATCTTTATTTGGAAGATACTTAATGTTTGAATTGTAATATTTCCTCTAATCCTAGACTTTGCTTGTTTCTATTATGTATGATCTCTTCACGTCCCATATTGAGATGTAAGTTTTGTACTTCCATTCTCCCAGGGCTGTATTAACACTGAGTGTTCAATAAATGTTTCTCTGCCATCTTATTTCATTTTGAGGTTAGAGTAGGGACATATAAGAGGTAAGAACAATATTCAGTTGAGTAAGTGTTTAAGTCTACTTTTTTCAAGTTTGGGAATGACAGAAAAGCAGGGGCAAGAATTGGGTTAGCTTCAGACCAAATTACCTCAAAATAGAAAGCATTCCTATCCTACAGATACACATAATAACTTGGATCATTTCCTTTTGTCTTTGCTTGGCTTTAGGTTCTTACTGATTCGTTTAAAAGAATTTTGTGGAGAATTTCTCAAGAAAAAACTCAATCTCTCAAATTGTGTGGCTATTCACAGTTTAGCCCACATGTACACCCTGAGCCAACTTGCTCTGAAAGCTGCAGATATGATAAGGAGGAATTTTTATAAAGTGATCCAGGATGAAGAATTCTACACTTTACCTTTTCATCTCATTCGAGATTGGCTTTCAGACTTGGAAATTACAGTTGATTCAGAAGAGGTTCTCTTTGAAACCGTTTTGAAGTGGGTTCAGAGAAATGCTGAAGAGAGGGAGCGATACTTTGAAGAACTTTTTAAATTGCTTAGGTTATCACAGATGAAACCTACTTATCTTACACGGAATGTCAAGTCAGAAAGGCTGGTGTCCATTAATGAAGCTTGTGTCAAATTAGTTTCTGATGCTGTGGAAAGCCATGCTCTAAGAGCAGAGAATTTGCAGTCTGGTAATTTGCAGCATTCAGTGTCGCCTGTTGGATTACTCCCACGGTATGGACAAAACATGGATGTGATTATGGTAATTGGTGGTGTGTCAGAAGGAGGAGACTACTTGAGTGAATGTGTGGGATATTTTATTGATGAAGACAGATGGGTAAACCTGCCACATATTCATAATCACCTGGATGGACATGCTGTTGCAGTGACTGAATCTTACATTTATGTTGCTGGGTCAATGGAACCTGGATTTGCCAAAACTGTGGAAAGGTATAATCCAAATAGAAACATGTGGGAGCAAGTTTGTAATTTAATGACAAGGAAGCATTCTTTTGGCCTCACAGAAGTAAAGGGAAAACTGTATAGTATTGGAGGACATGGCAACTTTAGTCCTGGTTTTAAAGATGTAACTGTATATAATCCTGATCAAGATAAATGGCACAACTTGGAGTCAGCACCAAAGATTCTTCGTGATGTCAAAGCAGTCACCATCGAAGAAAGATTTGTGTACATTGCTGCCCGTACTCCTGTGGACAGTGACAGTGAAGATGGATTAAGGTCTATCATTACCCGCTATGATACAGAGACTCGGCAGTGGCAAGATGTGGACTCCTTGCCACTTATTGACAATTACTGCTTTTTCCAGATGTCTGTAGCCAGTACAAACTTCTACCACACCGCCTCATGCTGTCCAAAGAGTTATCCTTTGGATAACGAAGAGGCAAAGAGAAAAATCTCCGGCCGAGTATCTGATGAGATCCTTGAAAGCTTACCTCCAGAAGTCCTTAGCATAGAAGGAGCAGCTATTTGCTATTACAAAGATGATGTTTTCATCATTGGGGGTTGGAAAAACAGTGATGATATTGACAAACAATATCGTAAAGAAGCCTATCGTTACTGTGCTGAGAGAAAGCGGTGGATGCTCCTTCCTCCCATGCCACAACCTCGTTGTAGAGCAACTGCTTGCCATGTGAGAATTCCCTACAGGTGCTTGCATGGTAGCCAAAAATACCCCATGCCCCAAAATTTAATGTGGCAGAAGGACAGAATACGACAGATGCAAGAAATACATCGACATGCACTAAGTATGCGGAGGATGCCACGCTCTCAGATTGAATGCTAAGTTCTTGTTCCTTGTCCACAGTAACCACTGTTTCAGTGAAGCTAAACACATACAGTCTTAATATTGAAAGAAAGTAGTATGCTAGCCACTCAGATTTGTACCCTGAATTGGTAGATGGTTTTATCCCATGTAAAAGAGCTGGGAAACTGAAACACAATAGAGGGGTGGGGTAGCTGTGTGACCCTGGGCAAGTAACTTAACCCCAATTGCCTCACCCCCCCCCCCCAAAAAAAAAACCCAAAACAAAACAAAAAAAACAAAAGAATAGAAGGGTGGGTAATGTGTTTGGGATAGTTTGCTTCCTTGTCCTTTAAATGTGCATATAGTAGCCAGGTCAAATAAGATTTTGCTGTATGTGAAGAAAGTCAAATATCATCATTTAACTGTTTTGTACCATCCCAAGTTCCTTCATCTTAAGGACTTCTAGTTGATGTGTGCTTTCTTAAGCACCAATTTTATTTGCACTTTTCTTATGTTACTTTTAATCTTTTCCTGAATGGTTAAATTTGAAGGGAAGATTGGTGTCTATGCACTTAGTTCTCTTATGGAGGAGGCATGTGCAATAGTCTGGCAGACTGAAATTTTAAAGGGAAAGCACAATTTTTCAGTAAGAGATGACTGCAGGATGTTTCTATGGCAGGTATTTTATATGTATTTATCAACACTACCATGTTTACTTAGAGTAGGGATTAGTAGAAAATTCACACACACATATATATAACATTTTTTGAACTTTTAACATTTGTTTGGCAACTATCACAGACTTTAACTCACTAATTTGGTGAAAGCAGTTGGCCAAAAAGTCACTTATTCTGTTTTCTTAGCTATGTACATACAGAGAAAGTTCTATACATGGAAAGAACAGAACACAATACTTTGGAAAAAACACAAGTTGGTATAAACTGAAAAAATATTTTGTGACACTATCAAAGTCAGGCATTTGAGAAGTTGAAGAACTTACATTTTCAGAGGTTGCAAGTATAGTTTAGAACAAGTTTGATAATGTAAATATGCCTGTGACAATCAGCATGTGATGCTAATGCCTTCAATTCTGATTCTCTGTTGTGCAAATTGTCTGGTTTATTCAAAATCATTCCTTTCTAAGAAGTACATACTGTTTTTTTTTAATGGGAAGTAAAATTTTAAGCTATAATTACTACAGAAAGGCCTTATCCTGTGCCCAACATTTCTAATATTAATTTAATCAGTTGCCATAGACTGAGTGAAAATGTTGCCTGATACTGAAATACCAAATTTGGGTATATCATTTTGACCTTTTGAAATTGTCACTGTAGCTCATTTTAAAATTTTATATTCTTTATTATTCTTCCTGCCTTTTTTTTTTTTTAAATTCAATTCACTATCTTATTCTCGAAAATAAAACTCCCTTTATGTAGAATAGTACTCAGGTTGGTCTCTTACTGAATAATAGAACAGGTTTAGTTTCCATTGTGGTATCAGGCTAGTGGTTAAGTCAGTGATCCCAGTGCAACTCTTTCTTCTCAGAGAATTTTTGGGTCTGGAGGACTGTAGTTTCGTAGTCTACATTTCAGATCAGCAGTGATCCATGAAGTCAAAAGCTGCCAAAAAGACGGTTGTTAGCCAATAACACCTCATAGAAGTTTACCATCAATTGCAGTGTTTTTCCAATACACCATATGGTTCAGTAAAACCAGTATCTTTACTTAGGTATAGGAGCATTCAAACATGAAAAGAAAATAACAGCTAGAAATGTGGGGTGTCCAGTTAGTTATATAAAAGTTAATATCTGGTTTAGAAGCCTAGTACTTAGATTTATGTTTAAAGATAATTTAAATTTCAAAATTAATTTTCTAGATTAGGGTGTTTTTGGTGATTGAAATAAAATCTGCTTTCAATCTTTTTAAGATTGAGAAAGACTATAAACTTGTAGTAAAAAGTAGCATGCATTCTGGTAAGCCATAGTTGAAATAATTTGGCTTGGTTTGTGGAAGGTGTCTACAATTTAAGACAGTGTCACATTACATGAAGTTTCTAACACTTGTTGAATAGACTAGGCCTAGTTTACCCAGGTCCCTTTACTTGATTTTTTAAAATTCAGATTACTTTTTCTTTTTACCAACTCCTATTCTTTAGAAAGTAAGGCCTTTTACTTGTGATATTGGAGTGGCCAATTTGTTTCAAGCCTTCCAAAACAATCATAGGATTACTTGTGAGGAAGGATGTCATCCACATTTAAATGATGTTTTAAAAATTAAGATTCTAGTTCTGTTAACAAAAATTTTTCATTTGAATTGAAACTTGTCGTTTTCCAATTTAGCAGGCAGGCAGCCTAGGCCACGGAAGGGTAAGTCCTTCATTTGCATGGTGTGTGCAGGTTTTCCTGACTCTTGCATTTACCTTCTAATAATCAGATTTGAAATTCACATTTGTCATTTTTGACATTAGTTTGTGTTGCTGGAATATTGTGACTAACCTGTTAAGGAGAGAAACCAAATTTCCTTAAATCTGTTCAAGGCTGACATTCAGAAATCTTAAGACTAAAAGAAACTTACCAAATTCATTTTGAAATGCAGTAGACAAGATGATCAAGAACTGATATGACACTGGGTAAAAAGAACTTTTTTACTTCCTATATTCTTACTGAAATGTTATAGGGTTAGTGTTTGTTGTTTAAGCACCTAAGATAAGTACTCAGCTTAAAATGAATCCATGTACATTTTGGCTGATTATGCCAAAAGTTAATGACTTTATATGTTGTGGCGTCATTTATAATTGCATGTTCCTTCTGGGTTATGATTAAAAAGCAAAGTTAACTGAAATTTCTAGTATATTTATCTTGTGAATGTCAGCCATGAGCTTAGTGTGTGACATATTCTCACTTGCAGTTATTCATTGTGCATGGTGAGTGTTAATGCATCTCAACAAAATAATCAACTTCTGCTGATCTTTTACTCTGCCAAAAGAAATCTTTTGCTAAATACTTTCAAAGCTTTATTGACTTGGAGATTTTTTTTGCTGATTAGCTAGGTTTGTTTGGCATTTGTTGGACAAAACCCAACAACCCAGAGTAGAAGTTTGAGATTAGAAAAATAAAATGGATATTGAAGGTTTTAAACCTATTGTACTGGTAAATCATTTCCAAGGCACTTTTTTCTCCATGTATGTCTTGACCAATATTGTAGCTTTGTGTACCTAAACACTCCAAATATTGCTTCGGTTCTATTATAGTAACAATATATCATAAGTTTGTTAGGCACAGTGGTCAGCTTGTGAACTTTATAGATGCTTTTGTCTAAATAGGCTTAACAAAAGGGACCTAAATTTACTCTGTATTGTCCCTAAATTTAGCTCAATAAATGTAAGAATAGCCACATTTATAAGAGGCAGATCCTAAAGCTGCTTGTAAACTATATCACCAAAATGTGCTTCATGTGTATTTTAAAGTGTGAAAAATTGTGAAGCAAGGTGTAATCTCTGCCTATTCTAGACTAATAATGGTGCTTGTGGAGTGCTATAGTTTTGTGTTTGTTTTTAAACTCTTAGATATTTGAGAGCCTGTTTACACATTTTTGTTAACAAATCAAGCTTTTTGACACTCTGTTAAACTCTTGTAAACACACTCCTGTTTTGGTGCTTTTTTAGTTATTTAAAAAACAAAACTTGTCAGTTACCAGTGATTTCTAGAAATTATCTTTGCCACTATGTAATACTTACTGTAGACCATGGGTCTTTGGAAACAACTGTTCTACAGTAAGTAATATAATTCAGCTAAAACACCTTAGGATACAATAAGTGATCGTTATTACTTTGCTGTGGAGGATTCAAGTTGATGTCCACAATTATTGCACTTTGTTGAGAATGCCTTTGTAGTAACTTGGTTTTCAAGCTTTTTTTTTTTTTTTTTGCTTATAGTGTTCATCTGATATAAACAACTTAAATGGAAGTATAGATAATACACAGTAGTCCTATACAGAACTTAATCCTATTTTGTTACATACATATTTAAAAAGTAGACCTTGTTAGATGTTTAGTCTCGTACTGATCTGTGTACCTAGGGCTCATTAATATATTTATGAATAGGTAAGGTTCATTTCTTAGACTTACAGTATTGGTGTCCCCTGCTCTACTGCAGAGATATTTTTTTTTTTAATGACCCCCTCCCTTTTAGAACTATAGTGTTTAGGGCTAAATAGCCTGAGACTAAATATTGTAAAATATCTATTGTTCTATGTTAAGCTATCCCACTAATTGTTTCGATGTAACTGTTTTAATTAAATAAACTTGTTTCTTTGGGTCTGGTTTCATACTGAGTTTTCTGGTGCAAATTGCTAAATATAATTGCCCTTTCCCCTCCCACCTTCATCCCTACCCCTGGCTCCCTCAAGTGGAACATTTTCCAATACTCTTCCAAGTTTAAGCACTGCATTTATTTAAAAAAAGAATTAATACTTATTGCTTAGACTTTTTATTAGCTAAATGAAGAGGCTCATACAGGTAGGGTACTTGTCGAAGCAGAATACTTTACTTCATCTCGAAGTGCTAATCCTGTGAAGTTGTCCCGTCTAGCTGCATATTCCCCGACATTGGCTAGCCCTGGTACCACACAGCAGCTCAGAGCACTGCGGTATATACTCATGTCATGAGCATCATACCATTCATCAGTCTTTTCATCATAGCACTCAACATTAAATGTAGTGGTGAAGCCATTGAAACCCCCCACCACAAATAAGAGGTCATCCACCACTTCGATGCCAAAATTGCTACGAGGATTAAACATGGTGGGGATTGTGCGCCATGTGTTGGCCACAGGGCTGTAGGCTTCTGCACTCCTAAGTCGATTAGCTCCATCAAAGCCGCCTACCTGTAGACAAGCAAGGAAATATGGTTGGTAACCATTGCTTCTGTTTTTTAAGAGTGGCTTATTTCAAGTAGACTTAGCCACTCCTACCCTATTGATTATTCATCTACCTCCATTACCTTCTAGTAGAATATTTCCCATCTACTAAAAACTAGCTTGAGGCGAGGTCATTTTAATGATAGAAGATGTGAGGCTGGATTCTAAACTTAATATGATAGACTAGCCAAGCTGCCTTCTTACCGCATATACGTGTTCTCCATAAGCTATTACTCCTATTCCGCTCCTTCTGCTTCTCATGGGTGCTATGACAGTCCACTGATTACTCTCAGTATTGTATACTTCTGCTGTAAACAGGCATTCATTTCCATTAAATCCACCACATATGTAGACCTATTTAAACAGAATTACCTGTAGTGACCATTTGGAGTAAAGCATACTCTACTACGAAGACAATGCTGTACATCTTAAAATCCTGGGTTTCAACACCAGCTAGCCCATGCTTTAACTTTTTAGGGCAAGCATTTACTTAAGTCATCCCACTGAGAGAAAATAGTCTTAAATATTCCCTGAGTAGATAATTTCTTATAGCTTATTCTAGTCTCTCCAAACTCCAATGGGAAGTTAAGACCTAAATGAACTCTTGTTGCCCCTTCTATTTTGTCTTGCTGTTCTTCACCCAACTTTGGTTCCTGTACAGTTAATTCTTTTCTTTTTCTTTGCCACACTGAACTTTTCTCCTCTGGCACTTTAAACGCATTCCACTGGGATAATGCCAAAGTTCCAGTGCCTCGATTTGAGTTGTTTTGGTTTTTACTAACTCTTGCTTTATGTCAGTACTCAGCTAAAGTGCTGAGAGTAATATACAAAGTTCCTACTTCAATATAAAATAACAAAATGGTTCAAATGTTTTCATATTGAGGGACAAAACACTGAGTGCTATTTTAGTTGGTGTTGGGGAAAAAGGCACACTTGTTCTAGCCAGTCAATTTATTTCTATTCACTTAAAGTTACTGAATTTTACTCCATTAGTATCTTTGATATCCATCCTACTAGTCCACTCTGTTTCAGGGGCTGAACATCTAGTCTGTGTATGTATTATATATTATCTAGGCCCTGATTTTTCTTCATCCCACTTCTCACCTTTTTACAATTTCACTGACCCTTGACACCATTGCCAGACTGCAGAAAGCTTCTATATTGCTTTGTGTGCAGTCAGTACTGAAAAATTTAATGAAAAAAGATAATTGTTAATTAAACCATTAGACCATGTTTTAGCCATATTTTCTGTTCCCCATCAGGATAAATGGAGTTTGGGCAGTAAAGTTTGGGCTAGGAAGGCCAATTTTAATATCAGGGTTTAGGCTTTGTTCCCAGGCCTGTGGGATAGCAGGAAAAGACTCCATACACCCTGGTTCTTTACCTTTCCATACAGGGTTGTGGCACTTGCATCACTTCTCTGTTCGTGCATGGGGGCGATGAGGGTCCATTGATTAGTCTCTGGCTCATATCGCTCAGCCGTGTTGAGACGCACATAGCCATCAAATCCCCCCATGGCATAAATGAAGTTGCTGAGGACTGTCACACTGACATAGCAACGTCTTGAGTGCATTGGGGCAACTTGGTGCCAAGTTTTCTTGACTGGGTCAAATCGCTTGACACTGTTGAAATAGTCCACGCTGTCGAACCCGCCAATGATATAAACATAGCCTTTCAAGTATGCTGCCCCATGGTAGGCACGGGGGCTCTCCTCCTCACAAGTGACATTCACCCACCTGTCTGCCCGTGCATCATATGCTTCAATGGCATTGGTGGGGCTCCCACCGCTCCAGCCACCAATTGCAAACAAGATGGCATAGGGCAGACGGGGCCGAGTGAGTGGGTTGGTGAAGTCAGAGTTGGAGGGTCCATTCATGTTTAGGTCATACATGGCCTTTAGGGCATTAATGATGACCGGCTTGCACTCTTCACTGTCTTTCACATAGTCATTCATTTTAACATTGTTCATGAAATACTCGGCATGCATCAGGGCCAGGCGAACCTAAAAAAAAGGAATAAAAAAAGCTGCCATTTAAGTGAGGTAAGAATATTTGAAAAGCTCCCTCCCTAACCATGATGGCTAGAAATTCCTTATATTGAGTTACTACTTTTTTTTTTAAACCTCCTGAGTCACATTGTTTTTGCATGTTATTTGGCATAAATATGCATACCAAAATAGAACTTGGTGCCCCCATGAAGTCCTATGGCCTGTCATATGGCAAGACTATTAGGAACATCCCAGAAAATGAGTGTTCTCTTCCTCAAAATTTTCCATAGTAATAACTTACTATAAAGATATTTTAGGATTTGCACAGCACTTTCCTCATGACAACCCTGTGAAGTAGATAATCCAAGTATTGTTTTACAGATAATGAAGCTGAGGCTCAAAGAACTTGAAATTACTTGACGAT